>NW_025065054.1:0-594439 GCF_019049425.1 Lizanozyma spartinae
CCCCCCCCCCCCCCCCCCCCCCCCCCCCCCCCCCCCCCCCCCCCCCCCCCCCCCCCCCCCCCCCCCCCCCCCCCCCCCCCCCCCCCCCCCCCCCCCCCCCCCCCCCCCCCCCCCCCCCCACGAATCGTGTCCCGGAAGAAATTACTGTATGTCCGCAAAATCAAAGCATAGCAATGTCTCACTGTTTTTTTGGTGATGATCATCATTACATTTCACATGCACACTTCGTTGTGTAGGTTAGGTTAAGTAACGAATCTTCTAGTTTCGACAACAATTCATTAAGTTGTTGGAATACATAATATGTGTGTATAGAAGGGGGCATTGTTATTTTTCATGAGAGCTGATTCATACGGATCCAAAATCTGAATTCCAAAAATGAAACCTATAGTCATGAAAGATTGGGTATGTTTTGTGTCGGTAAAATCCATACACATTAACGTTTAAGTGGAACAGCAATCTGCATCCCTAAACCATTTTGACGCAGTTGTAAGGATTAAAGAAGTATTGAGTATACTGAGAATAAATGCTTTGATTTTTCTGTGGTGTAACAGGTGATGATTGCAAAAAAAAATTTAACATGGCCCTTCTGAGTTTACTGTATAATATAAAACAAAAATCTAACAACAAACAAATCCCCACCAGATGACCTTAAGTTGTATTTTCATGTTCTCGATCCCATCACGAGTAAGGTTTAGCAATGACCTCATTATATAAAGGAAATACCACCTTTACCAGGTATTCCGGTAATGATTTTGTGGCCGGATTTCCCCAGATTTCGCACCATTTGGACTCAAGCTTCTCGTACCATAGCGTTGGCATATGTTAACGTGTTATAGGATTTGTCATCGGTATTCCCATAACAGACATACCCTATTCGAGCTATGGTGATGAAAACTTATCATATGTTATGCTGTGTTTGGTCCGTGTGTGGTCTCGTGAAAAACCGTCATACCAGTAGCCGTATGACTATTTCATCATCAAAAAAATAAATAAAATACAAAACACGAAATGATTGTTCATCTTTTTTTTTTCCTTTTAACTCTTCAAGTAAAGGCAGGGCGGTTCTATACAGAGAAGGCTCCTCCCCCCGCATTAAAGTTGTAGAAAAACAACATATAAATACCTGTGGAGACGCCGCACTACATCTAATTCATAGTTGTGGCGTTTTCCCCTCTTGTATATTTCGTTTGATCAATACTTACGGTATATTATTACTCGCTTACAAAGAATAGAGAATAGATTCGAGTGATCTCTCTTGGGTTTATTATAGACTCTATTTTTTCTCGTTTACTTCAGCACATTATTAGCTTTTATTCGAATTCCTTAGACACTTGTTGACTTGAGTCATGAAGTTAATACTACCTTTGATCTCAGCTTGTACTTTGGTACTGAGTTTATCCATTCCAACATCTCCTTATTATTTGGCTCAACAAAAGGCGCTTACCATCCCTCAATGGGTTGGTAAGTTTTGGAATAGTGTATTCTTATCTGAAGCTTCCAATGAAGCAATCATGAGAGCCGATTTTGGTTCTTGGTTAGATCAACAACGTAACATTAGTTTCCAGGGTATCTTAAACAACATTGGCGGGGTCTCATCTTTGTTAGACCCTAAGGAGGTATATGATGGTGTTGTTATCGCCTCCCCATCAAAATATATGCCCAATTACTTTTACCAATGGACCAGAGATGCTGCATTAACGATAAAGTCCTTGATCGATTACTTGGATGATACTAGAGTGAGTTCAGATGTTGCAGAAGTACAGAAAACTGTGGAAGATTATATTTCCAATAATTATATTTTACAAAGATTAGATAATCCTAGTGGTACCTTTGGCGATGATGATAAATCAGGTTTGGGTGAGCCAAAATTCCACCCAAATAATACTGCATTTGAAGAAAACTGGGGTAGACCTCAACGTGATGGACCTGGTTTAAGAGTCACCACTATCTGTGCATATCTTGAATTAATTGATAAATATCAAGTACCATTTATTCACTTGAAATCTGGTAAGGATGTTTATACTGAAATCGTGAAACCAGATTTGGTTTATATTATAAAGAACTGGAATAGAAATGGGTTTGATTTATGGGAAGAAATCAATGCTCAACATTTTTTCACTTCATTAACTCAATTAAGGGCTTTGATAGATGGGTCAAAATTGGCTAAGAAGTACGAACCTCAAGATTCTGGTTTTATTGAAGAATTGAAGAATACTTTTAATGATGTTCGGAAGTATGTTGAATGGGAAGGTGGATTTATCAAATCTAATGTTCCCTACGTCATTGAAACTCCATCTTTATTATCACTGGGTAAGAGATCAGGATTAAACATTGCAAGTTTGTTGGCAAGTTTACATACTCATGACCTTGCAAGTAAGGATTATGATAATATTCCGTATGATGTTGATCATAATTTGGTATTGAGTACCTTACGCCTTTTGATTACTGATATGAAATTTAGATACCCTATCAACCGCAAACATATTGGAGTCAATAATGTCGGTGTTGCATTGGGTAGATACCCAGAGGATATTTATGATGGTTATGGTACCAGTGAAGGTAATCCTTGGTTTATATCAACTGCCACAGCATCTGAATTGATATTGCGGTTGATATATAAATTGGAAACTGGTCGCATGAATATTGTTATTGATGAATTGAATTCAGATTTTTTCAAACAATTTGTTGATTATTTAGAGGCTGGCCAGACCATAGTGTATGGATCCCTGGATTATTTAGAGTTGATTGATCAATTGATCAAATACTCCGATTCCTTTTTACAAATTGTCAAGGATCATGTTGATAACGAGGGCCATATTAGTGAACAATTTAACCGTTACCACGGTTTTATGCAAGGTGCGACTGATTTGACTTGGTCCTATTCTGCAGTTTGGAATGCTTTGAGATGGAGAGAGAAGGTTTTCAGATTATTAAACCCTTCTAAGTTGTAAATTGAGAACATGAATCAAAGACTGGGTATATGATTGAGTGCACGCTTGGTTCTTTTTGCATAGAATGGGCTAGTTGTGAAATTTTGGAGATGAAAGTATTCCCGTTCTAATTCCTTCCTTTATGCTGAGTTAAACGATAGAACAGAATTCATTAATCAATGGTTGAGTAATTTTTCTGGTTACCTTTATGTTCTTGGCACTATCGTTTTATGTGCTATGATTTTACTTCTGAGTGATATACTTTTTGCTAGATTTATTTTATGAGATTGATGATCCTTTTTTTTATTACGTTAGAGAGTTTGACGAATAATGTGTGATGATATTTAATTAGTTTGAATATTTAGATTTAATACTAGATTTCGAGTTTGCTTAACACTTTAGTTTTAGAATATGCTGTTGTGTTTGTGTCATTACCCCAGGTTTTACGTGATCTCATCGGATCAAAGCTGTATACCTAAATTTCACTTGAGACCCTTACATGCACTCTTCTTAGGTTGTCGAAGTGAACAATCGTAGAACAATGTCTCCTTTCGGTGTTAGGTTTCGAGGTAATATGATTCAACCACTACTTGAGTGAAACGAACCGTATAGAATATATTGGATCATAAGTTTGATACCCACTGCTGAACTAAATAACATCGTATAACATATAAACCGTATAATTATAAGCATCTTTCTATGCATAAGAATCTTGCACTTACGAAGACGTGCATTCTCCATACCCAATTGCTATTTTTAAGGTGGGGTCGATGAAATTCATTCATGTCAATTCTTTATTATGACTGCACACATTACGCAAAAGTTTTATGCACGGAAATTCACTTATCTAAATTGTTTATAGTTTCAAAGATCGTTATGTTCTTAAAAGTGGTGTTATGACGAGCATAACATTTGTCTGACCTATCAAATAACTCTTCTATCTCTTCTTTTTCAAAGCGCACAATGGAGTCTTTTGAATCATAGAATTGGTCATTTATAAGTTCTGTTTCCTTAGTTGTAGCAAGCTGTGGAAATTCTTCGAATTGGAATGACCTGGATAAATTAATTAAATCTTTGACTTTCTCACTGTGACTTTTTTCATCCTTTTCTTTTTCAAGTATTCGTTGAAGTTGCTTAAACTTGAATTGACCTAATTGAATAACCAACTTCTCTAGGAATCGTTTGCTGCAACTTCGACTAATCAATATTTCTTCAATTGTTCCTCTGGTTATAAGTCTGTATATTTTGCAAGGTTTTGTTTGTCCAATTCTGTGAACTCGATCAATAGCTTGTAAATCCACTTGAGGATTCCAATCACTATCAAACAACACAACACTATCCCCACTAACTAAATTTAACCCTAACCCACCTGCTCGTGTCAGTAATAAGAAAACCATAGTATTCGGATCCTTTTGGAAACTGGTAATTTCTTCATCACGAACTTCATGCGAAATAGATCCATCAAGTCTTGAACATTTGATTGCCTGTTTTATGGTAAGCCAATCTTGAATTAAATCAAGAGTCCTAGTAAACTGTGAAAAAATAAGTACTTTATGCCCATTAGGTAAAAGATTATTTAACAATGTTTCAAGCACTTGAAATTTAGCTGAATTTTCTACCATTAAATCAAGAAATGGGATATCATTATTACTGTTATCAGTTTCACCTTCAGTTTCAAGAAAAGGGTCATAATAAACATATGGCGAATTACAAATAGTTCTTAATTGGATCATAAGATTTTGTAACTTTATCCTTTTGATATTATGAACGCAACTCTCATAAACTGTCTCCATAATTTGATTAATGCCATCCTCATCATTCTTTGAAATCTTCTGTTTTCGGATTGGAAAATGCATTTGTGGTGCGTCCTCTTCAAATTCATCGTCTGAATCTGGTTCTTTATAAGCAACTACCTCATTTCTAGTTGATAATGTGGGGGACTCATTTGAAAGTTCAGGAATTTTCGATGATATGAAGTCAAGAATCTCTTTAGGTTCAATGTGTGAGTAATTTAGTTTCATATGCTGCTTGAAGTTCAATATAACCAAACACTGAAACAATCGATTATTCATGGCTTCATGATATATTAGGTTTTGGAACTTCGTCATGGGGGTATATATAAGATATTCCTTTTTAGGAGGGAGATTCAATATAACTTCACTTTTCAACCTTCGAAGTATAAAAGGTTTTAAAATTGTATGCAAATTTTCCACTAATGCTGCTTGAACTAATTGTTTATTTTGCTGAAGATTTTCAGCATCTTCCTCTGATTCTGCATTTTTAGCGAAGAAATCATCGAAATTAAACCATTGTTGAAACAAATCCAAATCATGAAAAATACTCGGTAATATAAAATTTAATAATGACCATAATTCATCTAGATTATTCTGCAATGGAGTTCCAGTTATAAGCAATCGGTTCTCAATATTTAACTTTTTGAGAAACTTAATCAATTGACAATGTGCATTCTTCAATCTATGACCTTCGTCAATAATCAAATAGTTCCAAGAACATCGACTTAATTTGTTGAAATCTCTAATGGAAATTTCATAACTTGTTAACACGATATTATACTTTTCAAATTTGGTCATTCGTTTCCTGGCCTCTTTAGATCCAATATATTTCATTGCTGTAAGGTCTGGAGCGAATTTTTTGATTTCATTATACCAGTTGGATACTGTTGAAAGAGGAGCAACTACTAGAAAGGGACCCTTGATGCCTTGCTCTATAAGAAATGAAAGGAATGAAATACATTGAATTGTTTTCCCTAATCCCATCTCATCAGCAAGAATACCATTCAATCCATTTTCATAGAGAGTGATGAGCCATTCTAGACCATCCAACTGATAATCTTTAAGCACACATCCAGTAATCAACTTCGGCTGCAGTGTTGATACGTTATCTATAGAAATAGGATTCGCAATATCTTCAAAAGTGGTTGAGGTGGTTTGTATCAGCGTTGACAGAGATCTAGTGGAACGAGTCGAGACACCCGATAACATGGATATGATATCTGATGATTTCTTTGGCTTCTTATCATTTGTGGGCTTTGTTGAACGCGTTGCTCTACGTTTTGACGGTGAAGAGATTTGGTTCTTCTCAGTTTCCTTACCGGATTGTTTGTCATTTTTATCCTTTTCTCTTCTCTCTTTGGCTTTTGATTCCAAATTATCAAGAATATCTTTTGCAATAATTTGAGAATATACTTGAGACTTCTGAATTAATTTTTTCAATTTTCCCAACTTTTGTGTTGAAGTGATATCATCATAGGCACTTGAATTTTTCAGCTCATCTTGCGGAAGTAAACGAACCCACTCTTCTTCCTTTTCTTCAAGAGTCATGTTTGCTTCATTGAAGGTGCAACACGTTAAAATGGTGACAGGCCAAACTGATTAACGCGTATATTGAAGGTACAAAATCAAAGGATCAGACGGTTTACGACATCGCGACATTGGAACCCACCATTAGAATGTCTTAAGCACGTGATATGGAATAATAATAGTAATCTAAACTTAGCTTACCAATAAAAAGCAATCAATTTGAACAACAACTAACTTTCTCTCTACTGTACATAGTGATAACAGACATTGGTGACGTCAACTATTATTTTAGGAGTGTTGGGACTATCGGATTGCTTTGTGTTTTATTTGTTTCAAGCTGTTATTTTGACGTAAGAACAATTCTAATTCAAAGTAAGCAACTGACTTTCAATTCAACAACTTAAAGTTACATCGTTATTCCTTTACGTTATGCACAGTCCCTATCAATACATGAATTCTTGTATAGAGGCGGAAGCATACTTCTTCTGAAGCTAAATCATAACCTCATCGCACAAGCTTCCCAAAACGGTAAGATGATCGATTACGTACCCCTGGCTGCATCAATGGGAATGAGGTGCACAAAACCTTCGAACCAACAAATGCACATAGTTTTACATTCATAAAGGGTATTTGCAGAAGACTACCATATTGGAATGGAAATAATATCGGCCCGTTTTCTTCCAGGCTCTGCCCGTATTATGAATAAGATATGAGATAGATAATAAAAAATATTATTATAATACATGGGTAATATAATGCACTACGTTGCATTAGTTAATATAAGCGATTTTCAACAAACATAAGATACTGAGTGAGTGTGGGATAATTGAAGACGAACCTACTCATGTAGAATATGTAACACTGTAATATTTATGGGTTCCGTAATCTTTGGCATTTTTTGTTTCGTAATTTGAATTGCTGACGATTGTTAATTGCTGTTAAAATACCACAGTCCAGTTGTTGTCTTTAACACCGGCGAGGATAATTATTACATTGCGCAGGTGCGTCGTTGACATCACTAATTGAGGTAACAGAATGGTGCGTGGTTAAGGTGATTTCAGCCCACCAATTTACACAACAAAAAATCTGGCAGATATATTGCATCGCCGACGCATTAATACGTAGTACACTAAATTGAGAGGGGGAGGTGGTATATATCAAGGTGTATATCCTTTACCTCCAATGCATTTTTTTTCATTTCGAAAGAGAATGGAAAGCTACTTCCAACTTGTCATTCGTGAATCTTCTTATACCTTTGGCAAAACTCTTGATTTCTCTTTGTCGGTGTCTAATAGACTCAAATTCAATAGTAATAATATACACTATAGTCGTTACCGACGTTATCATACTTCACATTTGTTCAAATTGTCGTCTTCAATTGGCTCAACTGTTGTGATAAGGAAGCCCACCTCCAACGCAATTACTACACCAAAAAACTTTTTACGTCCAATAACTTCAAGCACTTTAGCAATGGGTAGAGAAAATATAATCCACTATCAGATTGAACATGAACATGAGACTGATCTCACCAAGAATCAAAAAGATATAGAAGAAATTGAAACTCGTTTCTTAAGATTACATCCAGAAGAGAAACCGACTTCAGAACCTACGGGTAGAAAGACTACGGAAAAGAAAGCTCTTTTAAGATCTCATTCCAAACATGATAACTTCCCCTTTACATTAGGTAGAGACCTGACTCTCGAAGACTACCTTCACAATAATAAATTTTATGTGGACTCAATAAAACATAATTATGCAGATCAAATCTTTGATTTAAACGGGAAGGGTCAAGCTCCGCATACACTTTGGATCGGATGTTCTGATTCCAGAGCAGGTGAATCTTGTTTGGCTACTTTACCGGGTGAAGTGTTCACTCATAGAAATATTGCTAATATTGTGAATGCCAATGACTTATCATCTCAAGGTGTTATTCAATTTGCTGTTGACGTATTAAAAGTTAAGAAAATTATTGTATGTGGTCATACTGATTGTGGCGGCGTATGGGCTTCCTTATCTTCCAAACGTATTGGAGGTGTATTAGACTTGTGGTTAAACCCCGTGAGACATATTAGAGCTCAGAATTTGAAGCTTCTTAATGAATATAACCACGATCCAAAAGCTAAGGCCAAAAAATTAGCTGAACTTAATGTGATTTCTTCTGTTCTCGCCTTGAAAAGACACCCATCTGCATCTGCAGCTTTGAAAAAGGGTCAAATTGAAGTTTGGGGTATGATGTACGATGTTGGTACCGGGTACTTGACACCTGTAGAAATCCCAACTGATGAATTTGAGGACTTGTTTCTTATTCATGATGATGAACCTGACGAAGAAGACTTCAACCCTCATTAGGTGAAGTATGGGCAGTTAAAAGGCGATAAAGCAACTTTCGCACTGGATGTATATAGAAACTGATGGAGATTAAATACGGAATTACAATACAGATCAATTGATACTATTACTATCAAATATAACTTTTAAATATTACTGTAAGATTCAATCTAATGATTAATGTAAATGATTCCGATGATCACTGTAGATTAGTTGTATTACGTTTATTAGTATTTAATAGGCTGAACTTTAACCACTAAGACCTTACCTTAATTATATAACCTAGGTTGATTCCCATTTCAAGTTGAAAACCCCATCTGGTTGTTCGAAAGTATCAATAGCTTGAAATACTTCTTCAATAGTGTTTGCAACCCTTAAGATCTCACCGTTTTTAACTGAAACAAATTCAGATGTGATGCAATCATTGATAAACTTTAAAAAGTTATCGTAGAAACCATTCATGTTGAAGATCACAATGGGCTTCTTGTGAATATTCAATTGGAACCAAGTAGTAACTTCCATCAATTCTTCCAAAGTACCATATCCACCTGGCAAAGCAATGAAGAAATCACTTTCTTCACCCATCATTCTCTTTCTAGTGTGCATATCCTTAACTAAGGTGGTCTTACCATACTCTTTTGAATCAGGAATTGGCGTACTACCATCATGGTTATCAATACCTTCCTTCAACTTAGCGTTCAATTCCTTATCATCCACACGTTCTTTATTAATTAAAGCATCAGGGATAATACCATGAACATAACCTCCATTGGTGGCACATCCACGTGCAACAGATCCCATCAAACCAGTACTACCACCACCATAAACAAGACCCCAATTCCGTTCAGCCATTTGCTTACCCAATTCAGATGCTTGTTCAGCATAAGTTTCATCCTTTCCAAAGGATGATCCACAAAAGACACAAGCTTTCTTAACTGGCTGAGTCATAATGAATAGCTATTATTATTTGAAAGATATAGGTTAAAAGATTTGAAGCAGAAACGCAGATTACTTTAAGTAGGATGTATTTGTTTTTTTAAGTCCACCCTTATTTGATTTGTCACTGTAAAATGCTAATATAAATTAATGCGGTTGACTTTTAATGGCAAAGGTTAGGTTTATATATTCGTTGGTCACAGTAGATTGAGTATGATTTTGTTTCACTTTCAATGTCGGTGAGTTTCACTCAAGTGTTTCGCGGATACTCCGTCGGAAATTCCGGGACACACCTAATCACACTAAATAAAGTTATCTTTCGTACTAAAAGACAAACATAGGTTCCGATGGACCTCAAAGGGTTGTCTGATAGGAGATGGGGTAATACATAAGTATCGGATCAAGGTCCGTAACTTGTAAAGACTTTTGTCTATCAAAACCAGTAGAAACTGTTTACGTTTTTGCAATATTCTTCATTAGTCTCGTTTCATGGTTCAGATGTTTACAGTCTTTACGCTGCTTGGAATTAGAAGTGGAATCCAGTGAAACGACTATTAATAAGTCCTATATTTGATTCTTGCCAAAGAGTGTATCTATGTCCTATAAGTAATGAAATTCAAGTGTATGTAAGAGTGAAGATGAATCACCTAACTAAAGGAAAATATAATGCTTCTATCATTGACTTTGTACAACTCTAATTTGAATCCAGCAGTGGTCAATAGTGGAATAGGGACGTAGTGATTGCAAGAGGAGTTAATGGGGTGGGTTGTTACAATATGCCAATGATAGCAGAGAAAGGATTCCCCTTCAGAAGTAATTATGGAGTATTATTACGTAATGCTAGCTAAAGCCGTAAGGTTCATGCTTCTTCCAGGCTTCAATTGCCCGGGAATTGTGTGGGGGTACTAACCGTTTAATCACTTGTTTCCATTTAGAGTAGAAGACGAGCTTAGTCGCAAATTGGAGTTCCTTCGCTTGTATCCTGATTAGAACAATTACTTTGATGAGGTCCCAAAATGGAACTAAGCGCATTAGCATTTTAATGGACAATAAAAATAGACTCTATTGTAAGTGGGGTAACCTAAACCAAGATGGTATAAAAGGATGCTTATGCCTAATATCAGAAATTCTGTAATGGAAAGAAGTAACAAATTCATATATATTAACATGACAACAACAACTACTAAAGGGTATAAATTGGGAGCAAGAGGTGCACACAATATTTCATATGGAGGTCAACATCCACATCTGCTCCCTAAATTCACTAGTAAGAAAGATGAAAGAAACCATGTTTTAGAACATCTTTGTGGAGCGTTTAGGGTATTTGCACGTAGAGGGTTTGATGAAGGTGAAGCAGGTCATATTTCGGTTAGAGATCCCATCAATCCCAATACCTTCTGGATGAATCCTTTAGGGATTCATTTTCAATTTATGATACCACTGGATTTGGTGCACATAGATATAACTACTGGGGAATTTTTAAATGATGGTAGTAAGAAGCCAATCAATAAGGCAGGGTTGATGATTCATTCTAATATATATAAACATAGAACTGAAGTGAAAAGCATTAGCCATGCTCATTCTGTGTATGGAAAGCTGTTTTCCGCATTTGGAAGAGAATTGGATATGATTAATCAAGACGTTTGCATTTTCTACAAGAGGCAATGCGTTTTTAAAAACTTTGGAGGTGTAGCTCTTGAAAGCGATGAAGGAACAGAAATTGCTTTTGCAAGTCAAGGTAAGGCTGCCGTGATCTTACAGAATCATGGATTACTTACAGTGGGTGAAACAGTTGACGAAGCTGCTTATTTATTCTGTCTTTTGGAAAAATCATGTCAGATCCAACTTTTGGTAGACAGTTGCAATGTGAAACAAAAGCCCCATATTATTCCTGAAGATGTTGCTGAATATAGTGGATACGTAGTTAATGATCCAGAAACTATGTATGCTTCATTCCAACCAGATTATGAAAGAGAAGTGAGGTTGTCACAAGGTGAGTTTTTGATCACAAGATAAGGACTACGGATTGTTCATCGCACGACCTTCCAATTTAGGACAATTAAATACGCGTAATTTTATACGACTACACGAAGGACTAAACAAAGCCGACATGAGATCCACTTACCCACATTTGGCTGTTTCTGTCATGGTACACGTAAATATGGCTTGTTGTTACTTCTTTCGTACAAATTAAATGAGCTAATAGGGGGGGGGGGGTGGAAAGTAATGATAAAATGAACCGGCAAGTCCTCCTTTCTTTTTCTAGATACACACCATAACCATCGTTCTCTACATCATCGTTACCTACCTCATCACCATGAATGATCCAGAATACGCCATACAACGTCTGCAGCTGATCAAATTGAAAAAGAATAGACTGATACTATTAGATCAACTAGATGAATTAGATTTCACATTACATGATGATGATCACAAGCCACCCCCAGATGATTATGACACTACAGATGCTTCATCATCCCATGATGAAATTTCCTTGAGTACTCAGAACACCGATCCAAACTTTCAACCAGATTGTTTCAAATCGCAGGGACTCATACGACATTCCCTAACTCCAATGAAAGTACACCACGACCTTGATTGTCAAATAGAAAATGCCCTGATGACACTCTCAATACTAAATGAAATCATTGACATCGATATGGCGGTCATTGAAAACCAGTTGGTATCTTTAGTTGAAGATATGCAACTGTGTAAAGCATATAACACTCACGTAGTTGAGAAACCTTTTGAAAAGGTATTCACTCTACGTTGTTACAAGGTATTAGAACGATCATAATATCTACTAATTATTTAATTATTAATAATGACTTTCACGACATATCTAATAAGTAGTATCACCGTTTTGAATTTTCCCGAGGTTCTAATTCTAACGACATTTCGTATTGTTCCTCATTCCCAGGACAATTTGCAAACCAAACGTCCAAGTACTTTTGTATCTCATTTACTTCCACAAGGTTATAACCAACAATCTTAAACCTGTCGATACCACTAATGATTTCATAGGTTTTGAATCGTTTCCCGAAATTCAAGATTCTTGTTCTGTTCATCAAGTAATCTGGGTTCCCATGATATACAAATGTCAAATCACTCAAGTAGACACCGAAAAATGGAACACAACTATCACTACCAATGAATTTCAACATATCACGATACTCATTGAAATTTCTGGATGAATTCATTAAAGTGTTCATGCTGTTTAATTTAGCAATGAAATCGGGTGATACCAACTTCCATGTTTTCTTTAACCGATGCACAGGTGAAGAAGATAACGCAGATATGATGGCCGTCATCGATGAAAAGTTGTTAAAAGAGCGACATTTTTCAGCAACAAGAATAAAGTATCGAATAATTTGAACTCTTCTTTTTAAATCTGACTTCCTTAAAATCATAAAGGAAACAAAGTTGGTTAATTGGTTCAGTCCCTTAATAAACATGGTTATGGGTTCAAATCCTTCAAGGGGTAATCCGGACTTCTTACCCCAAATCTTTGCAGTTAAATGGAATTTCGTGATCTTGCTATAAGTTTTGAATTCTCTTAAGGTTAATTGTCTAGCCAACTCAATGTAATCGATATCCAATAATTTCAACTTCTTAAGCGCCTTCTCCTTTATTAAAGGAGCAGGTGGCTTAACATTGGCATTCAATACAGGTTCACGTTCAACGCAAACGACTTCACCACGCAATACCCTCTCGATATCATTGGAAATTGTCTTCCCCACAGAATATGACCGAACAGCCGGAGATTCACAAAAGGCCAACCAACGACGTAACAAGCCTTCATTATGATATGATTTCAGCCAATGCTTCTCTAATAATGATTTCATGATATTCATCACTCGAAGTCTGATAGGTCCTTGCTTTTTAGTGGACCAAGCATTGAATTCATCGTAACTTAAACCTTCAGGAGCTTCAAGATTGAAACGATTGATAAGAAGTTGGATTAATTCACTAAGTGGCATCATTGTAGCAAAAGTAAATAAAAAGGCACTATTGAAACTAGTGTCAATGGATTGATGATGAGTTAAGTGAGCCACAAGTGCTTCCTTAGTACCACCTTTAATATTACCTTTAATGTCGAAAAGTAAATCGTACTCTTCATCTCCTTCCAAATACCATGGAACATCATCGCCTTTCTTCTGTCCTTGATAGTAAGAATTATCCTCCGCAACTTTGTCAGCAGCATTGGTGTTATTCATCTCTGTTAAAAGCAATTGAACGTTGAAATCATCATGCATCACTCTTGTGGCATAATTAAGAATCAGCTCTCTTTCTTCAATTAATGATTTAATAGCTCTTAACAAGACATCAGTAAATTGTACCACCTCATTCAATGTTTCATTCATAACTGCATCAGATTCCAAATTTATATGGTTTCCTGCCTGAGCTTTCAGTTGTTGCACCAATATATTCAGTAAAATAATTGCAGATCTTTCCAGGGGTATTCTTTGAGCTTCTCGGTAATAATAAAGTGGTTCTTCTTCCTTCATGCCTTTGAATACCTCAGGATCATTAAGAGTAATAGATTGGGTGTTCAACACAACACTAGAAAGTAAATTATGCAATTCCTGTTTCAATTGGAAAAATTCTAAGACGACAGGGTAATCAAACGTGAGATTACTTTTGAAACTTTCATATGCTCTAGAGATGTTCTCTGTACTGGTACTAGCAGTTGTACTTAAATTACCTCCACTATCTCCACGCTTAAGGGTATCAATAGGAGTATTAACCGGCGTGCCCACGGGTGAAGGTGAATTAGTTAACGGTTCAGAAGTAAGAGAAGTATCAAAACTTGGTATAATTGGATCTTGGGTGGTGGTAGTGGTTTTCGGTTTTGGTCGTTCATTATATTTTCTTATCAAACAGAACACAGTGAAATCAAAGGATTCAATAGTATCCACCATGGAACTTGCATGATGGAGAATCTTATAAACCAATTTGAGAATATGGGTGTTTCTTTCATTCTTAAGCTCACTGTTGAAATACATGTGCTGAACAGATGGGTCTAAGTACTTGTTGATTTCAGACACAAGAGTTATGATTTCATTGCTTGTATTCCGAACGATTTCATACGCTGAATTGTCAATAATAATTTTTGAATGAAATCGATTCTTTAACTCATTCCCACTGGCATTGAGATTGGGATTAGTACTTGAAAAGAATGGATTGCACCAATTACCACCATTGAATTCATTCTTGATGAATCTAGGGTAAAGTTGGGGTAAAAGATTATATCTGTCCACAGAATCGTCATCGTCTTCAATATTTTTGTTCTCCTTTGTTGGGTTCCTGGAAACATTTTCTGCATAAGGATGATGTACTCCTCCTTCTTCCATACTTTCATTGGTATCAATTCTGGATACCAGACTTACTTCTGCAGACAGACTAAGTCTTGTACTTCCTGACTGCCTATTTCCATATTTAAAAGGGTGAGAATCACCTTCACTCTCATTCATATCCGAACCATCATAGTAGGACTGTTTGATTTTTTTATCTCGAGAAAGACGAAGAAAGATCCGTATCAATGAATTCAAATTATGCTTGAAGGTATCGATTGTCCAATCAATCAATTCAACGTAGCTTGGTGACTCCTTCTCAATTACTGCTGGAGGAGGAGTTACAACTGAATTCCTTAAATTATCCTCTCTGGTACTCTTTGTTAAGTCAGTTGCAATTGACAGATGATTCGAATCAATTCCTGTTGATTTATTTAATTTAAATAAATCCACAGAGAACATTGGGGCGTCACTGGTTTCAGGATTGAAATGCATAACACTTAAATGTAAAATTCCATTGACATAAATTTGAGCAAAACTGGTTAATAATCGTTTCAACTTACATCTAATGGCTTTATCATATTTGGTTTCTCGAAAGTCATCTTGAATCAATCTTGATGCATTCAATACTAGTGAAAGGATTTTATTCAAACTTGTGTAGTGAGTGTTGAACAATATTTTATTCTTGTCCTTGATTGTCTTTTGAAGTAAATCTAACAAATAATTTGCTTGATCTTTTAATTCTGTCCAGGTGGAAACATCTGATGCATGTTTGTAGAACATTGAATCCAATGCAAATAAAGGCTGCAGAAAATGATGATACAACGCGGATGAGTTGCTGTGTAATGAAGACATTGTAGAATCTCTTTTCATTGATCCCTGACTTACTTGCCTATTCCCATTGGTGTTGAAGAAGGAACTATCGTTTGTGATTACTTCTATATCGGAAATTGAACCAGTTGGAATGACTTCCGTATTCTGTAATGCTTCATACGATGGTAAATCAATATCATCTGCCTTCACTCCTGGGAATTTCGAATGAGAATGATGAAGTGAACGAGCACCCTTGGGAGAGCTTCCTAAATCGTTATGAGATGATGATAATGAGATTCTTAACAGTAACATAGGCAATGAATCACAATACAAATTCAATTGTTCATTATAATAAACCAAGTTACCACTTGTAGTATATTTGGAAACATACGTTATCAATTTCCCAGTTCGTTTGATGTATTCATTGGCAACTTTTTCAACTTCATTAGTTGGGGTCATTATAATTTGTCTTTCATCTAATGCAATCAGATCTCCTCCTGTTGTTATAGTTCCTTGTGAAACTACCAGTGAATTATGTTGAACATTTGGTGATGCAACCAACGACACTGAAGCCCAAGGAGCCTTGTTAGAAGTTGTACTATCGTGAGAAGTAGTATTGTTTGCATTCGACATAACCAATGAGTTTTCAGAACTTGCAAAACTGACCACGGAATTCTTTCTGGTGGAATTGGTAGGGGTATTGGAGTTTGTATCCATAATTGATTTTTGTAAAAGACTAGCGTAACTAGGCATCACTACATTAGCAGCAGTATTTTGTGCTGTTAATGAATCCCATTCTTTATGAGATTTCAACTCTTTGATCACTGGCTGTACATAATTGACCGAACGGACATATGTCAGTGGGAACCAACCTCTTAAAACTTGGCCATCTAAGTCAACAACCACTCCGTCCCACCAGCCAGTGGCAGATTTGGAGAGCACATAAACAGTATCACCGAGATTTAATGGAAGATGTGTAGTTTGAGTACCGGGGAAATCATAAAGGGCAATAACTGTATCTAAATATTTTACATTTGACGCCAACTTTGGTTTCAGAGTTAATGGTGAATCTTCAAATGAATCTTTTGAACCCAGAGAGGGCATGAAATCAGGCGCCACTTCTTCCATATGGATTGAAGGAGAATCTTGGATAGGATTAATAATTAAAAATGGAAACAAATGGAGCCACAGGTACAAAATCAATTGAGAGGGCAAAACTTTCTAGAAACAAAAAACAATAACCTATAAATAATATGAAGCGCTTTTAAAGCTTGTTTGAAAGGATTTGGTAATGTAATTCAGTTTCTGACTGTTGATAATGGAGAAAAAAAAAGGAGGCTGATCGAAATTATGATTCCCCTACAACAATTGGGGATCCAATAAAACACACTGTAACGGCCAAAGTTTAGACACAACGGTTATTCTCAGGCCTTTTTACCGAGATACGATGGATGGTAAGTTACAATCACCAAACGCCCCAATTTTTTACGACATACGATTAAGAAATGTCGTTCCCAAGGACGACAAAGTGGTATTCGCGAACAGGTTACGGATCAATGTTAAATAAGCACGCACTACAGAAATATAAAGGGCTGGAAGGGTGCTTTTATTATGACGTAGAAAAGCTTACATAAGGGTAAGTCAAAGACCAACAAGCCTATATAAGTATAGGAGTCGAATAATTAACAGCTTGAGTTTGTGTATTCGTATTAAGTGTATTTGTATAACTTAAGTAAAGTTGGAATGCCTCTGCTTTTGTTGATGAGAAAGTACACGGAAAGACTTTATCGGTTCATGGTTACACAGAGGAATTTCAAAGGAAACTATATAAGGTGAACTTCACCAGCTGTGAAGAGATTCAAGCGTAGATATATTCGAAACATTCATGTGACTACTGAAGTATTTCTTTCCAGTTGAATACTGTTAACTTCGGGTTAAAAAGAATATAAAGAGTCTCTATATTACCAATATTGTTTCCATAGTAAACCAATTCCCGTAGTCAATCATAATCTAGTATATCGCTGCAGGGGGCGACCATTTTGCACTTTATATAAGCAATAGACAATGCATGGAAAATTATCCGTTTTGGGAAAACAATGTAAATTCTCACAATAAAATGCCCCAATGGAGAACCCTTAACCAGTGAACTGGTTATAACAAGACCATCATTCCTTTGAATGCATTTATGAGATCTTGCAGTTATATATTGGATGGATTAGTGATATCACCACTTATACCGAGTCAATCAATTATAACTGTGCCTCGAATCTGAACTCTGCAGACGTTTCTAAGAAGGTTTTCTGTGGACTAATGGATAACCTTACATCTAGTTAAGGTGGGTTACTACTATCACAGGCCCATGGTGCATATAGGAATAGGAATTTTTGTGTGTATGAACACCCTGCTTGATAAGATTGTTAAACAGTCAATTTCCACGGACACGGTGCCTTTCATGTAATTGGCACTGTAGATATAAGACAGTTTGATCCATGAAAATGGATACACTAGTATGGGCGGACTCATTCTCCGCAACGATTATGTAACCAAGAAAAATTGCAAGTCTCAACGTACACTACTACCAAACAGAGCGCTCTATTTATCTAATTCTTGAGGCGTACTACATCGTAACCAAATCATTACTAGAATCGTTCTAAACCTTAAGAGAAGATCGTGTTGTTGATACTATTTTTTCTTGTATAACTCATACCGAATCATACATCCTCCTCAATTGATTCGTTATCATATTAGGTAATCAGTTTGAATTATCAGATTATTGTATTCACTTAGCCCATAATGTAGCATAGCCTCGTTCTTCGCGTTATCTGCAAGAGCACCTAACATCATCGCAACCAATACAATTTAGCATTTCTGTAGCATACAGTAACTCGAGATTCTCTGGTTAGAGGCGGTGGCTAGTCGAGGGAGAAGAATGCTGTATATGGATTGAAGTAATACCATACATGTCACTATTAGAGCTTCACTATGTAGTTTGATATACTTGTCATTAACTAGTAGCTCATCACCAATTTGGACGGAAATACAACGGAAATACAATTACTTGATGGAATTAAAAGGCATTATCTGATACTCATTAGATGCAGGAATCTACAAATATGTATGTGAAACTTACTTCTCTTTATTCAAATCGATAGGATTTTACTTAGCATATAATCCCACAGACAGATCGATTGTAGCAGCCACTTTAATCAATGTAACCTACGGTAACTTGTACTGCGGCGAAGGCTGTGTATTTTATGTTAGCCTTGAGGTCACAAGGAGTAGGGATTCCATAAGGTATCTCACAGTGCGTGCGGCGCAATTAAGTTCAAAATGGATTCTTCATTAGGTTCCGTTTAGCCTATTGTATATTCAGGATTGAATTTTGTATGGGGGAGTTGTGAGACTAGTATAAATTTCATTCCACTGCCTCGTTCTGTATCATCATTTGGGAATTTATTCAATGAATGACCACCAAAGACTTTATATGTTTAAATATTATTAATCTTTTTTATTTTTGCCTTCCATTAGGTTTCCAGTGAACATATATTCCTATCCATAGTTGCGAAAATCTTGGGCCATCATCTCTTCAAGTCTTTAATTATATCATTATTGCTACCATGGCAAATAATGAGCATTCTCAAGGCTCAGATACTTTGGAAGTACCAAATAGATCAAAATTAGATATTCCACTGCGTACCAATATTAATGATAATGGTGGAAATATAAGTGATGTTTCAAGTGTATCTTCAGATACTCCCTTGCAAAAGGGATTCTATGAAATATGTCCACGAGAATTAAGTCAACTCCATGATCCTAAATCAATTGCTAGATTGTATAATTTAGGTGGATTAGATCATTTGGTATATGACTTACTAAACAGTTCGACATCTCATGGTATTCAAGATCGTGATGAGGAAAATGATATACAACCAAGAAAACTTCAGTTTGGTGAGAATGTTTTACCTACAAGAAAACCAAAATCATTTATAAGATTATGCTGGGAAGCTATGCATGATAAGGTTTTAATCCTTTTATCCATAGCTGCTGTAATCTCTCTAGCTCTTGGACTATATGAAACTTTTGGTCAAGGTACTGTATACGACGACGAAGGCTTACCGTTACCCAAATTGGATTGGGTAGAAGGGGTGGCCATCATAACAGCAGTTATCATTGTCGTCATTGTGGGTGCTGCTAATGATTGGCAAAAGGAAAGACAATTTGCAAAGTTAAATGCTAAAAAGGAAGATCGAGAAGTTGTCGTTATTAGAAATGGCTCTCAGAAATATATTTCCATATTTGACTTATTGGTTGGTGATTTAATCAACTTACAAACTGGTGATGTGATCCCTGTTGATGCTATTTTAGTTTCTGGTGAAATTGAATGTGACGAGTCTTCAATTACTGGGGAATCAAATACTGTTCGTAAATGGCCTGCTCAAGATTGTCTTCATCATTATGAACGACAATTACCAACTACTGAAGATTTGGGGTCAACAGAAATAAAATTTAAAGATCCGTATATGATATCAGGTTCAAAAGTACTTGGTGGTTATGGTAATGCCATCGCCACAGCTGTTGGTCCTAATTCTATGCATGGTAGAACTATGATGGCTTTAGATGTGGAAGCAGAAGTAACTCCAATGCAAGCTCGTTTGGATGCTCTTGCCGAAGGTATTTCAAGATATGGGTTCCTTGCAGCTTTGATTTTATTTGTGGTTTTATTGATTAGATATGGTGTTCATATTGCTCCAAATGGTTCTTTCCATGACTTACCTGCAACAGAGAAGGGTAAGAAGTTTATTGATATTTTAATTACTGCTGTGACAATTGTGGTTGTTGCCGTACCTGAAGGTTTACCTCTTGCTGTTACTTTGGCTTTAGCGTTTGCAACTACTAGAATGGCTCAAAATGGTAATTTGGTTAGAGTCTTAAAATCCTGTGAAATCATGGGTGGTGCAACGGCAATTTGCTCAGATAAAACAGGAACTTTAACGGAAAATAAAATGCGTATTGTTAGAGCTTATTTCAATAAGGATTTCTTCTTCGATTCCAGATCAGATGCACTTTCAACCGTCACTAACCTCCCTGGTGGACTTAAAGACGTTATTGCTGCAAATATAACCTTGAACTCGACTGCATTTGAAAATGAAAAGTTTGATGAATCCATATATAATAAGGCTAGAGAAAAGCCCAAGCCAAAATCATTGATCTCTACTTTAATTTCCAATATACGAGGTCAACAAAAAGCACATTCTCAGACTGCTTTAGGTGTTGAGTCTGAACCTTATTTGGGTAACAAAACTGAATCTGCTTTACTTATTTTTGCCAGGGAATCAATGAATCTTTTCAAGCTGCAAAGTCTTGAGTCTATTCGTACTCAAAATCGTCCAGAAATCGTTCAAACTATACCTTTTGAATCTTCTCGTAAATGGGCTGGTATCATTGTTAAGTTGGGTCCAGGTAAAGGTTTCCGGTTTTATATCAAAGGTGCAGCTGAAATTGTATTCAAACAATGTGGGTATGAAACAACTACTAATCATAAACTCGACAGATCTGATAGAGAACGGGTATTATGCAAAATTGATGAATATGGTATTGATGCCCTTAGAGCAATCATGTTAGCCCATCGTGACTTTTCCCATTTGAAATCTTGGCCACCCACTGAAATTGCTGATGAAAATAATCCTCGGGAAGCAGATCCTAAGCTTTTATTCAATGCTTCTCATTCTGCATTTCAAGAACGGAGCTTGATTTTGGATATGCTCGTAGGTATTCAAGATCCTGTCAAAGAAGATGTCCCTGAAGCAGTTTTACAATGTAAGAAGGCTGGAGTTTCTGTTCGTATGGTCACTGGTGATAATTTGCGTACTGCCAAATCCATTTCAAAGAATTGTAATATCCTTGTTGCTCCGGATTTGGATAATGAATTTGCATGTATGGAAGGTCCAGTGTTTCGTGAATTACTGTTGAAGGAAAGACAAAGAATTGTACCTAATTTGAAGGTGTTGGCAAGATCATCTCCTGAAGACAAAAGAATATTGGTTGATACTTTAAGAAAATTAGGTGAAGTTGTTGCTGTTACTGGTGATGGTACTAATGATGCCCCTGCATTGAAATTGGCTGATGTTGGGTTTTCTATGGGTATTGCTGGTACCGAAGTTGCACGTGAAGCTTCCGATATTATTCTAATGACTGATGATTTCACTGATATTGTTCAAGCCATCAAATGGGGTAGAACAGTTGCAACTTCCATCAAGAAGTTTATTCAATTTCAATTAACAGTGAACATTACTGCTTGTGTGCTTACATTTGTTTCAGCTGTTGCATCATCGGATGGGCATTCAGTTTTAACAGCTGTCCAATTGCTTTGGGTTAATTTGATTATGGACACTTTAGCTGCTTTGGCATTAGCAACAGATAAACCAGACGATTCACTTTTAAACCGTCCTCCAGCAGGTAGAACACTGCCATTGATTTCAACATCTATGTGGAAAATGATTCTTGGACAATCAGCCATGCAATTGACTGTAACTTTTATTCTTCATTTCAAAGGGCCTCATTTCTTCTTTGGTAACGGTGCAATTGATAATCACGAACAGAAACAATTGGATGCTATGACCTTCAATGCCTTTGTTTGGTTACAATTCTGGAAGTTGGTGGTCACAAGAAAGCTTGATGAGGCTGATGAAATCACTACTATTAGAGGACGTATCACTAGAGAGAATTTGGATTTCTTCCAACATTTATTGAGAAACTGGTATTTCATTGTCATTACTGTACTTATTGGAGCATGTCAAGTGCTTATTATGTTTGTTGGTGGAGCAGCATTTTCTATTGCTAGACAAACTCCTGGAATGTGGGCTACCGCTATTATTTGTGGGTTCCTTTCTATTCCTGTTGGTATAATCATTCGAATCATCCCCAACATTTGGGTTGAACGGTTATTCCCAACCAAAGCATTCAATACATTCTTGTACTATGCTGGGCTCAAGTTCCTTCTGAAGAAGAATAGAGCCAACAGAAAGAACTCTGATGAAGAAGCTGGTAATAAGAGGGAAAATGGTGAAGTAGAGCCGGGGAAGGCTGAATAATTAGACTAAGTGTATATTATTAATGTTATCAATATTTTTGTTAAAGCAAATGCTTTCTCATACTTAGGTATCTGTTTTTGTCATCCATAAGATTGATGGCGAACTTCTTATAGATGGGAAAGAATTGTGTCAAGTTCTTGAAGAGTAATTGAAGATCAATGAATGTATCAATTATCTCTAACGTACCTTGATTCACTGAATTGTAATTTGCATCTTGAATCATGAGTTTACTTAAATGTTTGTATAATCTATCGGTTAGTGTTTGGAACTTTTCTATAGTTAAATCTTGGTTATAATCAACAGTTGGATCATATTTTTCTATTGTGGTAAACAACCCAAGCACTTTCTTGATATTATCTTGAATTTCCTTATATTTAATTAATTGAGCAACCACCACGTTCCCAGGATCAGAATCATCTACTATATCCAACTCTTTAGTTACTTTCGATAGTTCTTCATCTAAACTGGAGACATTACTATCCAACATATTCAAGTAGTAATTCAATCTGTTATTAGTATTACTATTGGAATCTTCGTTAGTCTCTAGCACTCTGGATAACCTTTCCAATTGTTGGATCATGTCTTGGTTTAGTTCCAGCACATAGTAGTCCAAATGGGTGATCAAGGTTCCCATACTGTTGTTGATTGCTTGCAAGTTTTGATCTGTGTAGACGCCATGACCTGTGGCCTGAGAGTTCGAGTGTAATTCTGCTGGGATATGGCCCAACTTCGGGGATGTAGTGGGTTCAGAACTGAGTATTGATTGGTGAAGGGCATTGATGTAATTGGAAGCCTGGAACCCCAGGTCAAAAAACATAGCAAGCTGTTCTTCATACTCCTTTGTCATAATGGGCAATATTAATAGTGGACAGCGGATGGTAATCGTGGAGGGTAATCGTGTACAGTATTGATAGCTGACAGAAGAATAAGTGCACTTTATATTTAAATCTATTGATGTCGCAATGTCTCATACAAACCAACTTGACTTCTTTGATTATGATACCTTTAATCACCATTCAACAAAGCTTTGAAAGCGTTATAGACGATTGCACACGAGGTGTAGTCGACGAGGAAGACATATGGGTTACCAGACGTCTGTTGAATAAGGCAGATGATGCAATTACTGAGTATTACGATTTAACCATAGCTAAAGGTGATCACCTATCCTATAGCAACGTTCAAGTCACATTAACCCCTTTAAAGTCACATCAATATGAATTGAAGTTGAAGGACGATAGGTATATTATTGAAACCGGTATCGATGTTACAACCATTGAAGGTACGATTAATTCCATTGACGCCGCCAAAAGTGTTGATACTCCAATAGTTATTGTGGCCAAAGACTTTGAAGTCGCTTGTATTGATATAAAAGAAAAAGTTATAACTAATCAATTGAGGCTATCCAGTAAAGTCACGAGTCCTATTTTAAAGGCATATTTGTTCCCATCCAATAAAGTCATTCTTACCGTGAATTTGGACTACTCATGTAATATTTTTCCACTAGAGCAAACCAAACATGAAGACGAAGGTGATGAAGATCAAGACGAAGATGAAGATCCTCAACCTGTGCGCACTTTCATTGGACATAAAAAGACTATCACCAGTTTACAATTGATTGGATGTAAAGGAAGAAACGTTCTTACGGGATCAAAGGATGGTAAGATCAATTTGTGGGATTGCGGCAGTGGTACATTGGTGAAATCATTTTACAGAATAGATGGCATTGATGATCCAGTGAACAGCATAGTTCTTGGGAACATCGAACCTTTGAAAGATCAACCTATTAATAACGTAAATGAATTTGAAACCTCGGGTATATGTTTCTATGCTGGATATCAAAGTGGAATAATTCAACAATTTGATATTGTTAACCACAACCAAACTAGAATCAAATTTAAGAATGATGATCCAATTGTTAAATTAATTAATGTGGAGAATAAGTACCTTGTTAGTGGACACGAGAATGGGGTTTTAAGTATCTGGAGTTTAAAAACAAACGAGAAAGTCTTTCAAATTCAGTTCAATCAGGATTATCCAATTAGTCTTATTGAGTGTATTGAATTGAGTCATCATCAAGATACCATAAAGCTTGTTATATATAATGGGCCTGAAAC
Organism: Lizanozyma spartinae; assembly: GCF_019049425.1. Taxonomy (NCBI): domain Eukaryota; kingdom Fungi; phylum Ascomycota; class Pichiomycetes; order Serinales; family Debaryomycetaceae; genus Lizanozyma; species Lizanozyma spartinae. The sequence goes on from NW_025065054.1 coordinate 24,827, forward strand.
GTTACTTCGATTGAGTATAGACTTAGCCAAGAGCACAATGGATTCATTGCACTACTTGGTAGGACTACCTGAAGTTTTCCAATTGACTGATATGACTGTAAAGAACAATGTATTATATGTTGTAGGCAATGATGGATTCCTTTACAGCTACAGGTAAAGCCATGTTACCAGTATATATACATATATACATTTCAGAAAATTTCCATCATATTATGCATACATATATATATATATAATACAATGAGAAACACCTGGCAATATATATATAGAATTGATATCATCTAGTACCAATCAACACTAGCAGATCATTATATTTTCATTATAGGCATAAAAATACTCAGACAGATCAAAATCACAAGACTTGCTTACAACTTTGCTCTTGGGTCCAATTGCTTGAAGACAGTTTCAAGAGAAGCAGCCTTCATCATATTACCCTTGATCTTCAATTTACCACTCATGAACAACTTTTGACCGTTAGCCTTGTTTTCAGCCATCTTAACAAAGTCAGCATCCTTCAAGATCAATTGAACATCATTTTTTGGAGGAGTATCAACCTTAGCAACGGTACCCTTATCCTTCAAGTCCATAACCCAAGATTGTTCCTTACCGTCCTTGTTCTTCAAGGTGATAACGAGAATAGCTCCAACAGATTTGATGGCCTTTTCTTTGAGATCGGGTTGTTGCAAACCATTTTCAATCATTTCCCACATTGGAGAGGAGTTGAATCCATCAGCGACGACACCAGACATTATATTTAAATTAATTGGAATGTAAAAGTAGTAATAAAATTAAACCAAGAGAATGAGCACTTGAATCAAGTTCTTAGAATGAGATAAGGTTGTGAATAATTTTACTTCACTCAAAGGAGGATTTCAAAGCCATTTATACTTTACTTGGAGCAACTTTTTCTACTAATAAAGTCTGGGGTAAATCACAAGCTACCCTTACCTAAAACGGGTATCGTTTCATAAAGGTGCTTGTGAAAAAATCACCTTTCGCACTAATCTGGTACTGTCATTGCGAATGGTAGTGTGATGGTATTAGATGACGTTGCAGGTCATTATCAGGGTATAATGGTGATGCTTATGACTCTTTCTATGTTGTACGACGACGCTTTACGTACCATGAAACGGAGCATTTCACTTGTAGTATACCCAAGTGGACCAGACACTACACTTTATGTTCCTAAGATACTTGCGGTATGTACTACACTATATTTTACTGTTCCCTGTATGTATTTGATCCACGGTCATCAATGTATACTAAACCTCGGTGGGGCATCTGGGTGTCCCCCTCCTTTGAGACTGGTATCGCCGATAATCTCTCATGCATTTCGCGGGGACTTGGAGTGTTAAGGTTGCAGTCCGTGGTCGTCGGAGTCTTCCTGCCTAAATAGGAAGTAAGTTTTCAAGAGGAGTCAAGTTTTATGTCCGTCTTACTATGGACAGCGTATAATGGACATAATGGACATGGAATAATTTTAGTGTGCACTATATTGACTTATCACACTACCAGCCTCGGATTAATTTGTATTAACATATGTTATTATGTCCCTCTATACTGTGTAGTTCCATCTTTGTTCCATGCATTTGCAACTTTATGCAGTTTATTGTACTCCACCAGAAGCATACCATTGCCGTAATATTACGTAAGCACACGGTAGCGCCTCGGTATGATTGTGAATTTTTCACTAATAATTAAAGTCATCGTACATTAACAAGTATCTCATCTCATATTACAACCACGCCTCGGTCTCAAGATGTTCAGCTCCACATCATCTAAAACGCAAACAGAATCTACAATCAACAGGCTATTAGCAACTTATTTGCCTGGAACGACGGTTGATGAAACAAAGTCACAACTATGGAATAATAACAGTAATAATAAGAACTCGAAAATAAGTTCCTCTACACAACAAATTCATCAACAGATTAAGAGATCAAAATTATCCAAACATGAAATCAAAAAGATCAATAAACTGAATAAGGCTAAACTCAATAAGCTGGTGTTGAAGAATCAAGCTGAATCTAAACGTGTAGCCAAATTGGCCAAATATGATTTAATTAAGAACCGCCATCGTGATGATTTAACGATTGAAGAAGAAAAATACTTGAATAAGTTGATTAAAAGAAACGTCAATAGTATTAAACGAGTTAGTGAGATTCTGGATTTGGAAGTTAAAGAAGAATTAGATTTTGTTAAGAAGGATATACTTGAAAAGTTGAACACCAAAAAGTCAAAGTCAAAGTCAACTTCAAAAGATAGACAGAAGCAACAGTTCCAAGACAAGATCAACAAGGGATTCATTTCGTATCCTGGTTTAACACCAGGTTTGGCACCTGTTGGCGTTGATGATGATGACGAATCTGATTAGTTAGACATCCATCTCATATAATTCTTGACGAATATCACAAGCAATCTTTCGGATATGTCTCTTTCGATCATCTAATACTGGAATTAGTTGGGTTAATGTTTGTTGTTTATATTTGAATAATTTCTCCCGAGGCTGAAACCCATTGAATAAATTATAAATGCATTTCAAACTTAATGTTCTGGTTTCTGCAGATCCACTCAATGATAATGAAAGTAATCGAGGAACAATGGTATCTAATTGGTCCATGACCAAGGAATCCTCAGCAATTATCATTTCTAAAGTCATTAAAGATGCTTTGATCAACATGGGACTATTCAACACAAGACTATTCATAATTAAGGGAAGAATTTGTTTCAAATGAGGTTGATAAATAGAACTAGGTAAATTGTTCAATACCAATGACAATGCAACTAAATAAGTTGTGTTTCTTGTTGAAGTGTACCCTTCAATTAATTCGGGAAGTATTTGCTCAAATGTAAATTGCTTGTAAAGTGGTTTGACGTTCAAGTTACGAACATCATTTATTGGTCCACTGCCATTGCTGTAATTGGGGAAATGAAATGGAATAAAATTGGGTAAATCAATATAAATAATATTGAATGCCTTAGCCACTGGTGATGATTCTTCTTTTAATTTCGTAACAAGTTTTAACAAAAACTTTACCCCCAAGGGATCCAACTTCATTACCAATCCTTTAATAACCCAAGCAAATAATTCAACTTGCTTAATCAGTGTTAAATTTCCGTATAATTCTTCAAGGTATTCTTCATCAATACCCTTTGTAAACTTATTCATGATGATTGCCAATGTTTGTAAGTAGCTTAATCTCAAATACTCATCTCCATTACGTTGCTGAAGAAGTCCAATGATACTGGTGTAGTCAGGTGAATAATCAACTGACTTATCAATGTTGCTCAATACTCTGTTGGAAATAATGATAGCCTTGTTCATCGACTCAAAACTAGTGCCATGATATCTTGTCATGTAATCATTTATGATGAATTGATGTTTCAGTTTATGGGTTAATCTTATCACTAAACCCAAAAACTCACCACATGCCTCAATAGTACCATAATCCATAGAATCAATATTATGGTTAACAATAGAGGTTAGGAAACGTGGTATAAAGTTTTTGTACCAAGATTCAAAATTAACCTTTAATATACTTTCTGGAGAATTAATAATCAGCTTAACAAGGGTATCAATGATTAGTTTGCCAAATTGAGACTCACCTGCAAAGGTAGAAGCATCAGTTAATCTCCCCAATAATCTAATAGATAACGTTTCCAACATTCTATAATTGAATACCAATTCACTCAATAAATTTAAAATCTTAGGGTACGAGGGGAAATCGGCAGTTAAATGATTCAATATATTAGGAAGACATTGTTCAATAAACATGGAGATGATTACGTCATTGTTACTAAGTTTCTTCATATTCAAAACAATTTCTCTTAAAACAATATCTGTATCCCACGATGTCTTTTCTTGATCAATTGTGCTTATCAAATTATCGTTAAAATAAGTAATAACGAGTAAGTCTTCCCGTGGATTCAAATATTCAGGTAATCTGATCAATTTGGTCAATTGTTGGATTAACTTACACTTCAATGTCTTTTCCAAAAGTGAAGATGACTGCAATAATTGACCCATAAAGATCAACAAATGATCTTTATGAGTAAATAAACTGTTTGTTTGAGTAAAACTATCGTCCAAATTTGTATTTGATGCCAATATATCATAGGCAATGAACATATATCCAAAACTATCAATTAAATCTCTTTGTTTGGAAGTATTCAAAGGTTCATTTTGGTGCTCAATTGTTGTGATAGTTTCATTATCAATGTACTTCCCCCAAATATCGGTACTAAATAAGAATTTAGAAATGGTTAGGAAACTTGATTCGTTGCAAGAAGCAAGAACCGACAAAATAATAATGGAATGTTTGTATGACTTTTCTTTTAATCCTTTCAATTTAGGGGTTAGTTCAGTAATGACAATATCAAGGTAACTTTTCAAAGCGTCATAATTATCTTCAAATTTATCCAAGATCTTAGTGAATAAATCCAAGACTAATAAAAGAGTCTTTTCTTCGGAATCATCACCATATTGAGTAATATAATTGGGTGGGATAAGATAATCTTCATTTGGCTTCAATTGAGTGGTAACTTCATTATGCAAGATTTCAAACTTAACTGCGTTCCAAATAGAAAGCCAATATTGTACAATTGTTTCTTGTGAATAACTCTCAATACATTCCAATAAAGTTATCAAGACGTCATTTCTAATAGTAGGATTTGTAGACGTTAACTTTTCAAATAAACTAGGAAACAGATCTTTGGCATATAATGATTGAGAGGCTATAGCATTACGCAAGCCAGTCTTTAACTGTTCAGAGGTAATACCATAAGGATCATTGGGAGGAGGAGTGAAAGTAATGGGGAAGTAACAGAAACAGACATCAAACAATTGTTCGACAAGAGTTGGGTCCAACTGACTAAAAGATTTGTTGATCATGGAGTTCAATTGGAATGATATTAACAAGTTTCTAGGGTCTTTTTCTCCAGTAGCAACATGGATAAAAGTTTCCGTGAATAGCTGGTAATGATTGATGGTTATATAATCTTTATGGTTCAATAATAACGACTGAAGAACTTTGAAGGCATAATATCTTACTTTGGCCAAATGAGATCTTGGAGTATAATATTGTTTATTCAACCGTTGTAAGATTTTTTGCAAATTATCGTTGGCAGATGGCTTGAAATTCTTCGACACTATCAAGGAATCAATCAAGCGCAAGCAATATTGTAAACTGGGATTATCATCAAACTTGGAAAGCAAAAAGTCAATTAAAACATTGACATCTTTCATAGTAATTGTAGCAGTATTGGGTTCCAAATTAGTCAATGTTGAGCTTAGACAGTGGACGGCTTTGCTTCTAACACTATCTTTATCTGAGGTTAAAGTTGGACCCAATAATTGAATGAATTCAAGTAATGACATTTTGCCTTCGGTTATCAATTCACCCAAGATCAAGGTAAATTCATTGGCAGTGTTTGATCCATCTTCTATAGTAGTCAGTGCAATAAACTGATGAATCAATGTAGCTGGATCATGGACTTCCAACGGTTCAGACATATTATACTATCCAAAGCTGCTATAATACTATTCCTTGTCATCAATGTACTGGTGTATATTTCTGTAGTACGTACTACCAGATCTCGATCTCAGATTGTTGGAGTGTGTGGAAAAATTTTCTACGCTCTTAGTAATTAACGTAGATAAGATAAGACACAATTGGTACGAGGTGTAGTTGTAAGTAAGAGACGTTACATCGTTAGTAGGAGATGTTATAATGATGTACTTGCAGCATTGTATGGTTTTTATTGACTGAGTCAAATACAGCTTTTCATAGAGATTGTAGATCACGTAAGCTGATGGTAATACAAATGGCTAAGTTCGTTTCTTCTAGATCCATAATTACCATCTATCAGTTGTTATAACCTAATGGTTGATAATCATTAGTATTAAAGTGTAGTAGTCTCATTGAAACGTAGTATGGTCAAGTCTCACTTAACCCGATAAGACTACACACAGGCTGCCAGGTGAGGAAAACTGGGGAGCCTTTAACATAAAGCTTCGGGTATTCCCTTGCTCTCCACATCATCATGACTATAGTAGAGAGTAGTGAAAGGCATGCCCATGAGCTAACAGAAAATGAGCGTACGGCCATCAAACTATTTGAATTGGCGGAAGAAAGAGAAGTACAAGGCCAATTATCAGATTCGGTTAAGTACTATCGACAGGCCACTAAGCTTTGTCATAATGTTGAAACTATCTATCGACAAAAGCATTTACCAGGTCTTGTTAAGAAGCTACAACAAGAAAGAGGACACAGCAGAAAGGTTGATGAAGACCAAGTGAAGAGAATTAACGTGGATAAACTATTACAGTCGTTTGAATATGCTGAAGTCATACCATTTGATCCGAATAATCCAGATCATCTAGAGCCTGGTAGTATGGTGATAAAATTAGGAATCACCGATACTGAAGTACCTCAAATATCTCCGTTACTTGATTTACATGATGATATATGGGTAAATATTTTGGAAATTCTTATTAGTACAGATTGCCAATCTTGGTTCAATTTCTCCATGACTTGTAAACGGAATGCTTATATTGGATTTGGAAACCAATACATTTGGAAATACCTTTGGAATAGAATATATCCATCACAAATTTATGATGGGTTAACGATGGAAATGAAGGTTCAAATGTTAGAAGCCAAATTGAATCTTCAATATGGTTCTAAACCTAAACAAATGCTTAAAACCCAACCATATATAAGATTTGGTGGGATCTATATTAGTGTGGTGAACTACCTAAGCGAAGGTGGTAAACTGTATGATTCAAGTAGTTGGATTAATCCTACTCGAACTATTACATATTATCGATATTTCCGATTTTATCCTGATGGTCAATGTTTAATGTTGCTAACCTTTTTAGAACCAAAACAAATTGTACCCTTTATCCAACGTGGAAAGCAATATGCTACACCCACAACTGATAGCAATAGTACTGGTGGTGGTGGTGGGCTAGACGAATACAAATCTGAACCCAGTAGAATTTATTGTGGATCATGGACTCTAGATGATTCTACTTCTAAACTAACAATCGTGGTTACTAATGGACCTAGTCCTCATCATGTTTATTATTATACATTTGTCATTAAGAATATGGCCCATTATTATCATGGGAAACTTAATTGGGAAGCCATGGAATCAGTGAGAAAACCTGTCGTAGGTGAAGTGCCTTCAAGAGAGGGCGAAGTTAGTCAGTTATCGATAAGAAAGGAGAAACCATTTAGATTTCTGAAAGTTAAATCATATCAATATTAGTCTAATAATAGAACTATTATCTAGGAGTAGTAGTAGTTGTTGTACGACTCCACTACCATATACCGATGAGCCTTTTTGACTTTGGACACGACCTGCACTTAATCAGTTTAATGTTTATAATCTACTAAAGTCTCCATAGTATTCATAGTTAATCGTGACAGCTATTACTATAAAGATCATAGTACCGCTTGTTGATTGGTTGAGCTGATTCAAGTTACTTCAAGTTACTTTAAGTTGCTTCAAGTTATTTGCTTTGCTTTGACCGGTTTTGTTTTGATTCGATCTGAGTTGATCTGTCCTCATTTGGTCTGATCTGAGTTGATCTGATCCTATTATGATTGAAATTCCAGATTTAGACGATTTGGATCAAACTCCCAATGCTTATGTATATCGACAACCTCCCACAGAAATCGATGTGAACTCTTTGAATCACCCTGTCCATGATTCAATAAATCAATTAAATGGTACTAAAACTGGGCTACCTTTGAACTACTATTCTGGTGATGCTATAGGTCTTCAAATCTATTCCTCGCAAGATGTTGAGGAAGACCCTACAAACAGTAAACAAATCCCGATAATCGATCCAAAATCGGCTGTTGTTACTTATGAATTGGACGATAATGAAGTTACAGCTTTCGTTCCTCAACTTCAATCTCCTCAGGAAACTGCAGTATCAGAGTTTTCTTATATCCGAACCTCAACTCCTGCTAATGAAAATATTAAACCTACACCATTGGAACAGAATCCTATTTCTGAACCTGAATTTCCTCAATACTTCAATCAAAATAGTGAATTCCCTCAAACAGGCTTATCGATTGATGGCGAAGTTGTTCCTCAAGCTCCTGAAGTCATTCCAGATCATCAAAGACAACAACAATTGGAAGAAGGAGGAAATCAGGATGATTATGTGGCATTGCTCTCAACTAATACAGCTGCTACATCTTCTTCAAAAGTGTTTAAGTTTCCCCCCAGTAGATCAAAGGAGTCGCCTATCCTTCAGCCACCTCCCTCGGCCATGACAATACAAACAGTTACTTTAACGAATGATGATGAACGGGATATCAGACGGAGTCTAGCGTCGGCACTGAAGAAACCAGTGGAATATACTATGCACATTGTGTTCACTCAATTTGTTAAGATGGCTGATGTCAAATTAGATTTATGTATGAATTATCCCCAGAATGATGATCCTCCAGTGATGGAAGTCTTGGGTGAAGGAGTTGATCCCAAATTTGATAAAGTTATTTCGGCTCTTGGATACATTTCTAGAAGAAAACCTGGTCCAATAGTTGATGTAATGATGCAATGGAGAAGTCGAATGAATGAAGATGCCTTGCAAACATCTGGAATGGCTGCAAAGGTTGAAGAAGCTTTAAAAAGAACTTCTGTTGCATATGGGGATTTGGAAGCTTCTGATAATAATAGTGGGGGTCATAGTATTAAAAAAAGACAATCCATGAGTTTAATTCGAAAAAAAAGTCATGGGAAGTATAACAATAATATTCATAGTAACTTGGGGAAACGTGAATCGTCCATCAATTCTTCTTTGAACCAAAGAAATACAAGTGTTTCAAATAATGACATTGCCAATATCGAACGTCAAGCAGCCAAAATGCAAGCAATCAAAGCTGATAGAAGATCTCTATCATCAGTGTTTTTGCTTTGTCGAGTATTAATTGAAGTCATTAAGCAAACTTCTATAGAAGATATGGGAGTCAAATTAAGTGACAAATTGGAAGAAATGGCTTATATCCAATTGAAAATATCCGATCCTATATTGACTAGTAAATCACTTGTTCGTTCTGCTAATTGGAATTTATGTACTGAATTGCTTGGATATATGTCTGAACAACGATTTTTAAGTGTTAGTGATAGATTTGTGGCTGATTTAGAAAAGGTTCCAACTCAAGTTAAACATGAAGACGAACCAAAGTATCATTTATTAATTCAAGGAATGAAATATTTGAAGTTAAAGAATGATTCTTTAGAGAGGTTTGAAGAAAGTTCAGAATTTATTTTATCTTTGGCTAAATTCTTTGAAAGAAGTCGTAATGAAGCCATTGTGTTTGCTTACTGTGATGTATTGGGAAATTTATTACTTCCTCTAGCAAATATTTTGACTGCTGAGACCAACCATCCTACTTGGGTTGAAGCAATGGAAAGGATTTATAATAAAGCTTATAAGATTTGGCATCTTCATCGTGGTGGTAATCATAAAGAAGGGTCTCCTGCCACTACTTCTAGCTCAATGACAAACTCATCGTTGATAAACAATGTGTTTTCCTTTTCATCTTACAATGGGTGGACTTATTCAATGCATTTGATGACTGCTGTGTTAGTGGTTTCTAGAAAGGAATTATTTTCTGAATCATGGTTAAGAATGATTGAAGAAAATTCATCTAAATTGAAAGTTAAAGTGCCGGCCAATGAGAAAACCACGTTTATTATTTGCATAGCACGGTTACTCTGGGTATATGTTTATCGGTTGCCCGATACTTTAAACAATACTGTAAAGAGATTGGATAGTTTGTTTGATATGTTATTTTTTAACCCGGCTGTCGTGTCAAAGAAGAATCAATGGATCAATTTTGATATGTATCTAATTAATGGGTTGGAAGAAATTATTAAAGCTGTTGGATATCATCATTTGAATTATGTTCTTGATAATGTTCTTATTAAACTATTGAATCTTGCGTTTCCTGGTACAACCTTAGAAGGTCTTTCCCCTGAACGAATCATCTTGGTTATAAAAAGTTATTTATCGATCTTGGAGGATTGTGAATTGGGAAATAAACCGTTATTCCCAACAGATGAAGAGTTAGGTTCAAGAGTTTTCAAATATAGTTTGGTAGGTTCAAGGTGGGATAAATCAAAGAATTCTATTAATGTTGAAGAACAAAGAAATAAAATTCGCTTGAATGAATTCATGTTCTTAGCTAAAAATTCTAATAATGCAGCTTCACATGAAGAAATATGTCGTTCATTTGCTTCATTATTTAAGCTTTTAGATGCAGAATGTGGATCAGATGCTTCCAGATTAACTACTACCACGAATACTCGATCTCATTCTAATTCTTTAAGTAAAAACCCTTCAATTAAAAACCCTTCAATTTTCAATTTTGGTATGGATTTTTCGTATACTTCAAAGAATCTACAATATGAAGTATTTGCCAATTTGATGAATGCAGTTCCTTGGACCATGGTCCCCATTCCTGGTGAAACTGTATCGCTTTGTGGTGTTCCATTTAAACAAGTGGTTGAGATCCTTACCAGAAATGTTGTTCACTCCGATGAAAGAGTATCTAATGGCGCAGTGACAGCGTTAAGAAGGTTGGCATCTAGGAAGAACCCTACCACATTGATCACCACGTTTGCTAAAATTGCTTTTCAGTTCACAGAAAGACCAAACCCATCGTATGATTACGGATACACTGAATCTCATGAATTCCAAAGACTCTTGAAATTATATGTTGAACTATTGAACTGCTGGCTTCAACAGTTCAATGATATTAATGAATGTCGAAAATACATTCACATCAGCAATCCTTTGGCTCAAGAAGATGAAGTCATGAATCAGGATGTTTTGAATGATTTATATCAGATCAACCACAAGATTGAAACCTCGGCTGTTGATGCCATGAAGTTTAAACCTTCGGAGGACTTAGAATGGAAAGAAATAATCACTGTTATTGAAGAAATAGAAGGTAACGGGTTATTTTTTCTCTGTTCCCAAGATTTCACTACTAGATTCCATGGACTTTCGATATTAAAATTGGTGGAGAAATTTGACCAAGTTATCTATGAAATTACAGACACCAACAATATCAACAACAATATTCCTAATAACAATAATAATGCTAACGAAGAGAAACAAATGAAACAGCATTCTAGAAGCTCGTCAAAGTTTGCAGCTGATGTCGGTACTCGATTGGCTAATGTCTTACAAGTTATTGATTTCTTTGAGTTGTTGAAACCAATTAGAAGAGAATTAAGTAATCCTGAACGTCAACGATTATCCAAGTTAAGAAATAAGAAGAATATGTTGATCCGATTGGCTGAATCTGATCATGGATTAGATACCACGGTTTGGTTTAGAATCTTTCCCAAGTTACTTGACATTTTTTTTGAACGGTGTCCAATGCCTGTTGCCATGTGTCGATCTATTGTATGTGTTCGACTTGTTCAAATGCATGAGCAAGTACTTGAATACAGTGATTCCTATAGGATGACATCATCTTTTTTCTCCAAGCCATTGTCAACTCCTCCAGAAGTATTGATTAACCAATGGAAAATCTATTTGATATTTGCTTGTTGTTCATTGACATCAACGAGTGAACAAAAAATAGCAATACCCACCAAACCATCTCATGGAAGAAAGAAATCAATGCAAATGTATATTCAACATCAAAAGATCACCAGTGCAAAATCGATTTTCAGAATGATGATTCCCTTTTTGAAGACTCAGCTGTCAATGGTTCGTGATGCAGTGGTGACGGGATTAAGTTCCATAAACATCAACATTTTCCAGACCCTATTGGAAAATACTCCAACAAGTTTAAATGATTGGGGTAATCATACTTCCACAAGAGATTCCGGTGAAGATCGATTAAGAATTGGGATAATCCAAATCTTAAGTAACATTACCAGAAAATTTGTTTCTGAGCCGTTTATCTTTGATAACTTGACTATTGTTGAATATCTTGTGAATATTGCGAAAAGCTTAAAGAATTTTCTTTCATTACCAACGGTTCAAGTATCAATTGAATTCCAAAAGCTTAGAAGATTTTGGTGTACGTTGGTGGAGAACGTTTTTAAAGGCTTACAACAAACTCTGGAGGTTGATAAGTGGTTCCCGTTTGAAGCTCGGTTGGGCTGTTATACTTATTTACATGAATGGTGTGGATATGGTGAATCCAGTAGAACTGCAGAAGAACGGTATACTACAATGCTAGCCATGGCCATTCAACAAAAGGATGATGGGGCTTCTGCTGCTGCCATACTTGAGGTTGAAAGGAAAGCTTTACAATTTGCTTCCTTAAGTTGTATGACTTGTTTATGTTCATCGCCAATATCTCAACTGTTTGATATTCCAGGAACCATAGCTTTAATGTCCTTTGATATTCCGGCTTTGATGTTTTGGATTCACTCCCTTTTCTGTTCAAGAGATGAACTTGTATGTGAAATTGGTAAGAATGCTTTACACAATGTATTGGTGTCTAATATTAACAATCCAACGATATTTCAATACATTGTTCGAGAATGCTACATTTCTCAAGAACCTCAAATGAATATTTCCCTTTACATTGTCACCTTTATTGAAACAATATTAGAACATAAACAGATGACTGAACTATCATTGGAATTGATGTGTTTTGCAGTGTTATTTGTGGGCCATGATGATTATGATGTTAGGTATGCAGCCATAAGACTTGTGGTAAGAATGGAAGAATTGTTCTACACTACCTCCACTGCTAAGCTATACATGGAAGCTGTCTGTTGTCGTACGAGACTTGTTTATAAGAGAGCACTTTACGATATTTCCAATAGTTGGGCAGAATCTCATCCTGAAGGACACTTTGAAGTGATTTCATACTTTACAAAGTTCTTTAATTTGGTGGATGGCTGCAATAGGAAAGATATCTCTACGTGCTTAATACCGTGGCTCCAACATGTGGATCTAAAGTACGCTGCAGTTGATGATAATAGCAGTAATGATAACGAAAATGATAGTCCTGTGGTGGTGGGGTCTAAACTTGATGCCAACTTTCAAATGGTTCTTTATAACCTTTTTGAAATAGTAGTAAAGTATAGTTCTTCATTACCAAATGAAGTTCAAGCACTATGGATTGCCATTGGTACCAAACCCTTACATTACGATATTATCTTAGATTTTCTTATGGAGGCTTGTTTAGTTCGAAGGTCACCTCAATTTGTTGAGTATGCCAGACAAATCAACGACTACCTAACCTTTTCAAATCCAGATGTTAAGGTTACTATTGGAAAATATATTGAAAACTTACAATCCAAATCCATGGTCCCTAAACAGTACCGCCCTGAAGAAATGATTTCTTGTTTCAAAGTTGAATCGGATTTACCCTATGTTGCTGATATTCAAGAGTTAATTCCTTATAATGAAAAAGATGCCATATTTTCCATGGGTCAATTATCAATGATATTTTTGGTTGATATGTTTACCATTCAAAATGAACCAATGGTTGAAAGTTTACCATTATTACTTCAGGTATCTTTCTCCTTATTAGATCACTATATCCCTATAGTTCAGGAAGCTGCCCGTTCATTATTGATTCAATTGGTTCATACCTTAGCACCTAATGAACCTAAATCAGAACAAGTTATCAAGCAATTGAGAATCAAAAAGGATTTCCATAAAGACCTTTGGATGTATGATGATTTAACCAATGGCAATAAGGGAACAAGAACTCCCAAGAGTATGGACCTATTAGCAAGAAACATACTTGATATATTTGTTAATATTGCTCCAACTTTACAAAACGATTGGGGTAGAGTTGCATTGAATTGGGCTACTACTTGTGCTGTTAGGCACATTGCATGTCGATCATTCCAATTATTCCGATCATTGCTTTCATTTTTAGATCAACGAATGCTTAAAGATATGCTTCATAGATTATCCAATACCATTTCTGATGATTCGGTTGATATTCAAGGGTTTGCCATACAAATCTTAATGACATTGAATGCCATCACTGCAGAATTGAAGGCTGAAAGTTTAATTGATTTCCCTCAATTATTCTGGGTCAGTGTTGCATGTTTAAGTACTATCCATGAACAAGAATTCGTTGAAGTCTTATCAACCATGTCCAAATTTGTATCCAAAATAGATTTGGATTCTCCCGATACAATTTCCTGTCTAATCTCTGCCTTCCCTTTGAAATGGGAAGGGAAGTTTGATGGACTTCAGAACATTATTTTAACTGGGTTAAGATCAGGAACTTCATGGAATCTTACCATTAAATTCTTGGATAAATTAAACACTTTGAATGATAGTGATATTATTGGAGTTGGAGATGGTAGATTAATAATGTCTGTTGCATCTAATTTACCACGATTCTTACATGCCTTGGAACAGAAAACCATTAAAAAGGATGTTTATGATGCAGCAGTTCAATTATCCAAATTGGCAGATCAATGTAATAAACCAGCATTGGCCAGAATTTTGAATTCATTATCAAAGAATAGATTTAGATCTAAAAAGGACTTTTTGGTTCAAACTTTGGCTACCATGAAGAGTAATTTCTTTCCTCAATATGAAGCTCAAGTGTTGGTATTATTATTAGGATTCTTACTGAATAGCATTCCTTGGGTTAAATTAGAAACCTTGGCACTTTTAAAACAAGTGTTCCCTTTAATTGACTTACAAAGAGATGAATTTGTTGGAGTGGGAGCCGATTTAATTTTTCCCTTATTAAGATTATTATACACTGATTATGCTGAACAAGCACTTGAAGTATTGGATGAAGTTGTTGCTATTCCGGGTTCCAAACTTGATCCTAGTTTCTTAAGAGTCAGTATCGGTGATAACGATACAAAGAAGGAATATGAACAAACAGCCACGTTATTCGGGTTACCTAATGAGAATGGATGGTCAATTCCTATGCCATCTACCACTACTAATAGAACTAGAAGTAATGTTCATGCAGTTTTCACTACATGTGAAGCCACCACCATTAATGCTGATGGAAATAATAAAGATGAAGAAATTGAATTCCATATGGATGATTTCTATGAACCTCAATTTGAATATGGTGATAATTTCTCTGTGGGGGTTGAAGAACCAGATGCATCTTTAAGTCATATGTGGGCCGCTTTAGATGATTTTGATTCATTTTTCACTAAGGAAACTGATAATTTACCCGTTACAAGTCCAAGAAGAGACCATCCTCATCTTCATCATTTCCGAGGATCTTCAATGTCATCTAATGAAACCATCTCACCAGTTGATTCCGTACCCCAAATATATGATAAAAAAGTTTTGGGTATGTTAAACAAAAGTTTGGCTAGAAGTCAAAGTAATGCTTCATTCAAAGCAAACTTGGTGGATTCAATGGGGTCACTTAATTTAAATGAACAGAATACTCTTGTCCATGCAAAGAGATCTTATCTTCCATTTCGACATAATAAAGTATCAAAGAATAAATTTGATAATTTCACAACTCCTATCAATCAATCGACAGCTACTTTTGAACAAAACCATATCAATACTAATAGCACTAACACCAACACGACTACATCTCCAACATTTGAACCAGTTTCGGATCCTCATCAAAGTCCTGCAAGATTAGACTTTTTAATTGGAGGTAAGAAAAGAGTTAAGCGGTCCTCTAAGATATCTCCCACACATTCGCCTATAAGTACTTCATCTGAAAATCTTCAAGGTATAATGTGGTCTGGGTCATCATCGTCAAGACAAGCGGGTACACCTCAATCTAATCATCTACAAATACACTTACAACTGCAACTGCAACTGCATCAACAACTGCAACTGCAATCACAACTACCACTGCAACTGCAACTGCAACTGCCTTTAATGGCTCCTGTGAAGACTAAAGATCGTAAGAGACCTTCCCCAAAGTTTAAATAGACTATACCAACTATTGTACATAATAGTCACGTGACACTATGGTGGGTCACGTGGTTTTGTGGTGACGAAATTTTTCACTTATGAGAAGAGAAGAAGTTGTAATACTATAATAGCTTCCATACATTAAAATAACCAGACACTATGCCGCCAAAGAAGAAGGTGCCTCAGATCTCAGACAAGAATAAAGCCAAGGCTAGACAAAAGAATGCTGAAGATAAAACGTTCGGGTTGAAAAACAAAAACAAGTCGAAAAAAGTTCAAGAACAGATCAGACAAATTCATTCGCAAGTTAGTGATAAGCAAAAGGAAGCTGAAGCTAAAAAGAAAGCTGCCGAAAAGAAAGCTGCAGAAGAAGCCAAAAAGGAAGCTGCTGCGTTATTTGGATTGGTACAGCAGAAAGTTCCATTTGGTGTTGATCCTAAATCAGTTTTATGTGAATTGTTTAAGAATGGACTTTGTAATAAGGGAGTTAAATGTAAGTTTTCTCATGATCCTAATGTTGGCCGAAAGGTAGCCAAAAAGGACTTGTATACTGATGCTAGAGAAGAAAAGGAAGCAGATACTATGGATAATTGGGATGAAGAAAAGTTACGGAAAGTTATTTCGTCGAAACATGGGAATCCAAAGACTACCACAGATATTATTTGTAAGTATTTTATTGAAGCTGTTGAAGATGGGAAATATGGTTGGTTTTGGGTATGTCCAAACGGAGGGAATGAATGTAAATATAGACATTCATTACCCAGTGGATTTGTCTTAAAGACTAAAGAACAAAGACGATTAGAAAAATTGGCTGATGAATCTGCTCCCAAGATTACTTTGGAAGATTTCATTGAAATGGAGAGAAGTAAATTAGACAAGAGTAAATTCACTCCCATTACACTTGAAACTTTTAATGAATGGAAGAAGAAACAAAACGCCAAAAAGGAAGAAAGAAAGAAGGAAGAGCAAAAAAATAATAAAAGGAATCTTACCGGGAAGGAAGAAATCTTGTTGAAATTTGCTGATAAATATTACGCTGAAGAAGAAGCTGATAATGGAGCTGAATTTGATTTATCTGAATTCAAAAAGGCATTACCTGAAGATGATGATGCGAATATCAAAGATTATGGTGATGGTACCAATGCTCAAGAATATTAT
Source organism: Lizanozyma spartinae (assembly GCF_019049425.1). NCBI lineage: Eukaryota > Fungi > Ascomycota > Pichiomycetes > Serinales > Debaryomycetaceae > Lizanozyma > Lizanozyma spartinae. Next base: position 41,859 of record NW_025065054.1, read on the forward strand.
CAACAGGAATAGATTAGATAATGGAATAGCTTATTATGGAGTACCATATTATAATATTATGGACAACGGTATTTTTAATTATTTTCTTTGACAATTTTTGTTAAATCAGTTAATGCTTCTTTGGAATTCATTAAACTTGATTCAAAGAATAATTCTTCATCATCTTTAAATATATGGATTTCAATAGGTGAATTCTTTAATGCAACAAGGGCATCATTCATTTTGGTTACCCATTGATAACCTTTGTTATCCATATCTTGTAGTTCATAGAAATCATGGGAATTATAAACGTCATAAAGATTCTCTGAAAGATCATTTTCATGCTCCGTGGGGTGGAAATAAATATCCGTTTCCGTGTGAGTCTTTCTAAGGCCATTACTGCTTTGATCTCTTCTTTTGGGAAGCGGAGGAGGATTCTGATTTTTTTCACCTTTAAGATTCTGTGGTTTAATTGGTTTCATTGGAGGTAGCTTCCTATGTCTATTGGAAGAAATATCATCAGATAAATCAATTAAATTAGGTTGGTTATTATCATCATGATATACTGAAAATGTTTTGGATTTGGTAATACCTCTCTTTTGTTGTCTAAGTTTATGTTTATCAATCATTCGTATAACTTGTTTTAAAATCTTTGTATCATCGACATCAGACATTGAATTTTCCACATATCGAATATAAATAGCCAAGATTCTTCCCGGATATTTAATAGCAAGATCAACGTATGCTTCAAAATCGTATTCACCTGAGTCTCCAATACAAATGAACCGTTTATATTTAAAATCCTCCAATATTTTATTCAATGTTGAGCTCTTTCTTGATTTGGATGGTTCCATTAATGATGAAATAATATTACCAGAATACTGTTTAAGATTAATAGACCCTTTAGGGAAATTCCCCTGTGCCATAAAGTCTTTAATTACTCCATATAATTGCCATGGAGAATTTGAAACATAATGGAATGAAACATTGGACAATAAAAACATATCATTATACCATTTACACATCGAAGGGATCAACCAATCAGAAACATCTTTGGTCAATAAGCTGGTCATAAGTGATCGTTTATCTCCAATTACACCAGTTAATTTAATAGTATCATCGATATCACTAATTAATCCAACCCCATTGTCTTCCACAAGCATAATCTCTTTAAAACAATATATAGATTCATCATGGCTTGACCGAACTTGAACTATTGAGGGAAGATAATCAACTGCAATACAACAATCAAAATGCCCATTATTATTGGTGATAACTTTGGTAGTAGTTATTTCTTGTTGCAGATCTTCTGAGCCAACACTGATTTCTAATTCTGAATTCGGTATGGATCGAGCTATAAATTGACTCATTCTTTCTTTGATCCTATTATCATTACCACCTCCACCTTCATCATTGAATGTTGTTATGGAACTGGTAGTAGAAGAATTGGAACTTAATGGAGGTCGAGGTGAAATAGTTCCATCGGAATTGACAGATTCAACATCATCACTCAAAATATCTTGCTGTAAAGATTCACTTTCCCATTTCTCTACTGCTTGAGTTGACTTGGTAGGATTGACGTTATATTTTGTTATTTGTTTGGCCAAACTCAATATTAATCTATTCTTTCTTGTCATGACACCAGGACACCATAGCCAACCTTTAACATTGACAAAATATTTCCCATCTTCAATTCTTGTATAAGTATCATATAACGTAATACTAGTATCTTTTGGGAACTTCAATCTACCAAGTTCATCAAATAAATCTCTATTATAATAAGAACCACCACCAGACATTCTCATGGTAACATCAGTAGCCAATTGGGATACTGACCCTGTTAATCTTGGAATATAAGTATCTCTTGTTGCTCTAGCGATTCCTAATAGCCTTTGACGTTTGGATCCATTTCCATTGGCTGATGGTGTATCTTGATTATCTTGATCCATACTTGAAGACTGTTTATTTCGACGGGATTTCTGAGCTCTAACAAGCAACAAATCGCTTTTTGTATAAGGGAATGCTCTTCTTAAAGCCTTATAATCCGAAAGGAAGTTTCTTAAAACAAAGTATTTCGATAATTTGGGACTTGTTGAAGCTGTTGTTGATGATGAAGTAGATGAAGATGATTGTACTAAAGGGAAGAATCTCTTCAAAAAGAAGGCAGTGCTTGCCTTCAAAATGTTCCTTTTAGACTTCACTTTCGCAGGGGTATTAAGCCAACTCCGTATGATTGTAAAGCGTACGGCCAATTATGTACTATTAGGTCTTATGGTGTTGGTTAAAGTGATATTGCAACTTTGGTTATTGTATGGAATATCCTCTTTGGTAGCGCGGTGGTTTGTGGCAGGTACCTGAGTACTTGTTAAATAAAGAATAGTGCAAAGGTTCCGTAGTACATTAACGATGTTATATAGAGCATTAGTCATTTCATGTATATGTATATGTATACACCTTCTGCGAAATACTACGTAACATGGGGGTATAGATTTGTTCAATACCAGCTACTTGAGCAAAAGTCATTACATTATTGTTTCTATAGCCATAGTCAAGTATGTGAAAGGGTAAGTATAACAAGATGATAGCATAATACAATGCTGCTGTAATAGTGGAGTGTAATATAGTACTGGAAAAGTCCTTACTATTTTAGTTTGGTAGCTCAAGTTAATATAGCACTATACTTATAGAGTTCTATTGTAATTACGTCATGGCAATTGTGCAGGATATTGTATCATGGCATTTAATGGTTACTTACTGTGATTCCATACTGTTCTTTTAAAGTAGGGACATTGCCAGCTATTTGCTTAAGGGTCCAAATCGCAAAGAGTCATCTACTGGTGGTAAATGCTCTGGTCCCAAGCTCAAAACCTGCTTATTACCCGGTTCCAAGGGACCAGTAACTTGTTATCGAATATACCAGTGGATAAGCATCGCCTCTCTTTGTACATCTGCCCATGTCCATCATTAACTCGTCAGCTGTACCGTTGCCGTCTTGTGCGTAAGTGTTCCAATCGCCATTCGCTGATGCTTTTATACTATAGATAATACGTAATCGTTCATTAACCAGTATGATCCGTTGAGCACCGTCCGTCTGGTTATCATAAGTATGGTATGTTTTTGCAGCCACCGTACCCAGCGTTACGAGCTTATCGATTCGCGTATCTAAGTATCATGTTAAAGACTTTAACCATATTAATGCTTATAAAGACGTTAACGTGTAATATTGTTACCTAATAATACTTTATATCCAGCTCAACAAAATTGAGTGAGTTACTTAACGTCATAAACAAGGAAGTTGCATCTTCATTCATCCCTAGGAGAGGGCTCGTCTCCAAATTTCGTAGTTAAGTACCAAATTCTGTTTTATGACAGGAGTTTCAGAATACTACCACATTCAGTCTTAATACATGATTCGTTGCCATTCATTTTTCTTTGCATCGTTTCTAGACTTAGGCACCACTCAACACAGACCCCAATTAGCGATATGATGTTTGTGTCTTAAATATACTAATTGGGTAATTTATGACATTTTCAATGCCGATTGGATCCTAAATTCTAAATAGGGGCCAACACAAAGTCAAATTAGTGGGGGACCGTAAATCAACCACCAATTGGATCCGTTAAATGACCTATTAGCAAACACCAATTAATGATATAACTATGACTACAACAATATCTGTCGGTGAAGAACTTAAGGATTACTATACAAACACGGACAAATGGGTACAAAATGGAATCAGCTTTGTTCTGGAGATGGAATCGTTCTATCGTGAACGAGCGCAGATTGAATTGGAATATCTGACCAAACTAAAGGAGTTATGTAAACGGCATTATGAAGCTAAAAGCAAATATAGCGCTAAGGTAAGTGTTGGAGATGAACCTGCGATTACTCCTGGTTCATTGGAATCAGCATCTATGGTGCTTTGGGGTCAAGTTTTAACTCAAACTGAAGCTATTAGTGATGAAAAGGCATCATTTGCAAAGGAATTGGGGACTAAAATCATTGAAAATTTGTCTGTATTGAAATCAAGATGTACTGGTGTTAGAGTCAGTATTGAACAAATCAATGAGCTTTTAACCAATGAAAAAAAGGAAATGGAAGAGGAAATCAATAAGGCGAAGAAGAATTATGATAGTTTATGTCAATCAACTGAATCAAGTAGACAAAAAGTTGAGAGATCTTCATCAAATGATAAATATCAACGGAAGTTGGAGGAAAAACAAGTGGAAATGAATAATGGAAAAAATCATTATTTGATTAAAATTAGTGTGGCAAATAGTCTTAAGGATAAATATTATTTCCAAGATGTTCCCGAGATCTTAGATTATTTACAAGAACTAAATCAAGATAGAGTTATTCTTGTTAACAAATTATTGAAAAATGCACTGATAATTGAGAGGAATAGTAGTGATAAAGTGAAGGACAAATTACATCAAATTGATGAAGTTATACTTCAAAATGAAAAACATAAAGATACAATGATGTTTATTGAGCATAATAAATTACCATGGCAAGAACCAAGTGATTTTTATTTTATTCCTAGTTCAATTTGGCATGATGATGATTCTTTAATTACCAAGGAACCAGAATTAACGGAATTGAAAAAACGGTTAAATGCTGCATCCATTGATTATAAATTAAAGGAAGAATCATGTCTCGAATTAAAGCAACAATTAGAAAAGGAAACAGTCGAAAGACATCAAGAACAAGAATCTTTAACACTTAAATTTGATCAGAAATTTCTTTCCTCCTTAGCAATATTAAAGAAATATTTGAAAGAAGATACTGAAAGAGTTAAGAATGAAGCTAAGATTAGAATTATTCAAAATTATGCTGGTGATAAGGATTTATCTTATTATGAAGAAACAAAACAAAAGAAGTCTAGGTTTGGTTTATTCCATTCAAGAAGTGTTAAATCATCAAGTAATGGAACGGGTGGTGATTCTACATCTATTCATACTGTTGCTACTGCTAATCCTGAACAACATTCTGGGATATTCCAATTACGTCGTGGTAGAACCCAATCGAATGCTTCTTCAACTGTATCTAACCAAGCAGCTGCCCATGCATTATATGATTACGCGGCAGCTGGTGAAGATGAATTAAGTATATCTAAAGGCATGTCATTATTGATAATTAATCCTGACAGTAATGGCTGGACAATGGTTCAAAACACTGAAGATGGAACTAGTGGATTTGTTCCAACTTCATATATTGAAAAGGTTATGACGGTTCCAATTACTAGTAATGATACTGGAGGTAGTTTAAAGAAAAAGGGACCTATGGTTGCTCCTAAACGTGGGGGGAAAAGAGTACAATATGTGGAAGCCATCTATGATTATACTGAAGATGGAGATGATGAAATTAGTATATCAAAAGGTGATCGAATAATTTTAATCACCGAAGATTTGGATAATAGTGGATGGACTGAAGGTGAATTAGATGGTAGAAGAGGTATGTTCCCCACAACTTATATCAAAAAGATATAGACATACATATTCAAACATAATCAATTTTACAGATGTATACAGTTTTGAAAATTATTGTACACTTTGTAATATTATATAGTTATAATACTTTAGTTTTATACATTTATAAACCAATTAATGATGAGGAAATAGGTTGGTGGAACCATATAGATGAGCTAGGATGGGAAATATATTTAATTCGTTACCAATATGAATGCCTGAAAGTTTAAAAGTTTCCACTCCACATTATTTAGTAAGATTCTGGGATTTCGAAAACAACTTGCTTACCGGTCAACTTGTTGTACAATTGTTGGAAAGATTCCAACTTGTAGTCAACAGCAGTAGAGTCCTTGGAGTCCAACAAAACCTTTTGGATCTTGTTACCACCAACCAAGTATCTAACTCTCTTACCAACAATTTCGGTTGGGAAAACCAAGTCTTCCAAGATAGCGTCATGGACAGCAGTCAAGGTTCTAGATCTTGGTCTCTTTTGTTGTTGTCTAGCAGTTCTAGATGGCTTTGGCAAGATTCTTCTTTCAGCCAAAAACACAACGTGTCTGTCAGGGAACTTCTTTTCCAATTCTCTGATCAATCTGGTTTGAACCTTTCTGTAAGAAGCAACAGATGGAACAGGAACAAAGACAGCAAGAGCCTTCTTACCACCGGAAACATCGATTTCCTTGATGGACTTGAATTGCAAAGCTCTCAAGTCAGCCTTCAAATCGGCTTGAGATTCCAAGTCAACAAAAGCTTGAGCAACTTGCAATTCCAATTCAGAAGGCTTGTCAGACAAGATCTTGGTAGCAGCAGACATATTATACCTGATTTATATAGGGAGTAGGTAGGGAGTTCAACTGTAAGCCTAAACAACTAACGTTAAAAGGATAGGATTCTGGGTAGAAAGAAGGTGGATACAAAATTTTTCACCGACCAGAAGGAAATGAGAATTGAATGCAGGAGACAACAGGAGGGTAAGAGAGATGCCAAACTGCACAGGAGTTGAGGCTGGAGATTGGAAGCGAGTAATGCTTACATTATTTGGGAGCGTACACGACTTGTAATACGTTTCCTACATGTATAATGGGGAGATACTAGTGCAAAGTACTGTATATCCGTTTTGTGTTTCTGTGACTCCTAAATAGCCCTTATTGGAGTGAAATTGCACGTGCAAACATGTCAGGGCTATTGGTAATTAAATAGTGTGAAAATGTCTCTACATTCTAAAGTAATAAAACTAAGGAGTATAAGTCTCTTTCACCATTACTAATATGACAATCTGCTTATATTGATAAATGTAAATATATATAGGACATATTACATTGTAGTCTATCTGTATAATAATTTTTGAGAAGCTTAGAATTGATCATCAGAGTAGTTAAATTTAGTCAATTGAATGCTTGCCCAGTGGAGCTTATCTCTAGTAAAGCCCTACTTTAGTTTGCAATTGATGTGATTTTACCGAAAAACGTGTAATGCTATAACCACTCCATTCTAATTCATGTCTGTAAATCGTCAACGATAATGGCAATGATAAGCAACAACAATAGCGGCAATACTTGTGTTAATCAATTAGTAATGGGATAGTTCCATCTTTCCATTCATTCCTATTGGAACCTTGTTTGTCCCGTGTGCACACACCATTATTGACTCTTTTGAGATGAGAGTACCCCAGATTTTTCCGGTCCAAAATTACTTGGGAAATATACATATATAGGAACCATCAGCTTCAAGTGGATGCTTAGAAACACAAGCAATAGATTATTCACCCCTTTAAGAACCATTGCCATGTCCGGTGTTGAAAGTGCTAAGAAGATAGCTGCCTACAAGGCTGTTGAAGAGAACCTTCCAGGCGATGCCAAAGTTGTTGGTGTTGGCTCCGGATCTACAGTTGTCTACGTTGCAGAAAGATTGGGACAAATGGCCAATAAGAATCAGTTTGTATGTATTCCAACAGGATTCCAACTGAAGCAATTGATTCTTGACAATGGACTTACGTTGGGAACCATTGAACAATATCCTACCATTGATATTGCCTTTGATGGCGCAGATGAAGTTTCACCAGGGAAATTAGACTTAATAAAAGGTGGTGGAGCATGTTTATTCCAGGAAAAGTTAGTTGCAAGTGCCACGGATAATTTTGTTGTAGTTGCAGATTTTAGAAAGAAGAGTCCGCAATATTTGGGAACAAATTGGAATAAAGGTGTACCCATTGAAGTTGTTCCAAATTCTTGGGTTTATGTCACTAGAAGATTAAAGGAATTGGGTGCCAAACAAGTGATCTTAAGACAAGGAGGTTCGGCCAAAGCAGGTCCTGTCATTACTGATAACAATAACTTTCTTATTGATGCCGACTTTGGTTCCATTAAAGATCCTGCTGCATTGAATACCAAATTGCTTGCTATTGTGGGGGTTGTGGAAACAGGATTATTTGTTAATATGACTAAAAAGGTTTATTTTGGAGATGAAGATGGTACTCATTCTGTCTGGCAATAAAGAAGTATGGGCAACTTTCATCTTTAACAATACTATTATTTATTACAAAAATATAAATGGGAAATATTTAACTAAAGAAGATGAAGAATCATCATAAGAATAATCCACAGAAGAATTGAATAAGAGATTTAACAAAACACGTAGATAATATAAGAATATCCCATTGGTTTTCGAGGAATGAAAGTGGTGCAAGTTCAATGACAAGTAGACATATGAGTAAATTTTGTAATGAAAGGAGGTTATTATTTGGTATCACTTTGTTTATTTAGCATGGCTTGAGATCCAGTTCAAAGCCTCAATCAAACCAGTTCCATCTATAGCTATGGTTGGCATAACTTGCCATACATGAGAATCTGAAAGGGTATTCAATTCAAAACGTTCAATCAATTCTTTTGGTTTAATAGCACCGGGGACATCTTGTTTATTTGCCAATACAATCAATAAACAATTTGCCAATTCTTTATCAGTAATAACTCTCATTAATTCCTTTTTAGACTCTTCCAACCGACTTAAATCTGAAGAATCAACAACATAAATTAATGCATTAGTACCAGTAAAATAATGTCTCCATAATGGTCTAATACGTTCTTGTCCACCACAATCCCATACAGCAAATGAAATGTTCTTATGTTTAACTGTTTCAACGTTGAAACCAACAGTTGGAACAGTAGTAGGGGCTGATTTCCGTAGCTTTAATTTCCACAATATAGTTGTTTTACCCGCATTATCCAATCCCAACATCAACAATCTCAAGTCTCTATTCTTGAATATTTTGGACTATATTGACATAGTTAGTATTTGAATCCATACCGAAAGACGCGTAATCGTGATCAAGGTATAAAGATGGAAACGTATTGACGCGTATCCATCATCAACATCATCATAAATTTCAATTCTTTACCAATACCATGGCAAGTAATCTTGCTTTAATAGTTACATACAAGTAATAAACCCATTTTGACTTTGATTTATGATCTTCGAGTGAAGTTGGTATAAAAATCGATGAAACAAAATGAATGATCCCAATCCAACCCGTTCAAGTCCAAAGAAGAAGGAAGGAAGAGAAGAAAAAACTAGCAGTATCTTTCAAATTGATGCTCTCTTTAGATTCAAAGATTACAGCAACATATAAGTTTCAAGTTGGAAACCATCCAAACTTGGAACATGCGTACTCTTGTGTCACAAATGCACAGGCTATTTTTTCCACCATTCTTTACTAAAGGGGACAGGGTACTGTATTCAACGACAAAGACAATTGCATCTAATCATTTTCGTGTAAATACATGGTAAGTAACATGACACTGACAATACACATTCAAGTAATTCGAAATGATTAGAAGTTACGTATCATATCGGAAATGTAGTTTCATATGGCATGTTCGTCATATATCTTTTTTCATCAGTAGCATTAGATTAAGCTATTCAGTTATCCCGTGTAAGCTAGTGGCGTACCTGGTGTATGCGTAAGGGCGCTTGGGCGGCTGAATTTTTGTCTCTAACATACGCCCAATTCCGTCATAGAATACAATCTACTGTAGCTCGTGTACTTGAAGTTCTGATATTGTGCTACTATACACAACGTATGGTCTCGTCACCATACGATTTGAAAGAAGTATATGTATTGTATCATGGCATTAACTATTGACTTATTTCTTCAGTTTCTTCAGTTTCTTCTCTTTCTTATCTGAAAGTTTCTGAAACGTAGATACTCGTTCATAAACCCTATCCAAACTCATCTTAACATCACCTTCCATGAAATGAGCCATATTATAATATTTAGGTGCAATCTCAAATAACCATTCTGGTCTAATAGGTGTAACCGTACGAATATAATTTTGGGTGGTCAACACAAATTCATTGTATAATACCCAATCCAGTTCCATAGATAATGTTGTAGAAGGATGAATTAATACTGCTTGATTATCCTTGACAGTTATATATCCATTCTTACTTCTGCTCTTTCTTTTGGCAACTTGCATGAAAAATCCAGCTGTAAGGGCTTTACGAACTTGTGTAGAATATGAGGGATCTTCCATATCAATGGAGTTCAATTCCAATTCATGATTCTCCATGATCCGTCTAAGTTGTTTACGAACATTTCGCGCACTCACCAATGATCTATAACTAAGAAAGTTATCCCGACACCATTGATGTGCTCCCAAGTTATAAGCTTCATCTCCTTCAAATCCCGCATAAACATTCAACAATGTTAAATGATCTCCATCTGCATGAGCAAATGCCATTTTACATTCATCCGCACGTTTACGTGCTTGAGCTGGACGAACAAACACTTGAGGAACTGAAAGAAGAGAAACAATAGTTAAGATTTCTTCAGAACATTGGAAAGCGGGTGATCCAATTAACATAACTGCCAATGTAGGATCTAAAGGGAAAAATGATGCCATACGGCCTAATGCTGTTAAATCACCTTCATCGCTCAAACATTCTAAATAATTCAATTCTTCTAATGCTCTCATCATAGTTTCAGGTGCTGGAGGATCCATAAAATCAAAATGAACCAAATCATCAATTCCAAGTTTCTTTAATTCAAGAACTGTCAGTGAAAGATTACATCTTAAGATTTCAGGATAGCTTTGTTCAATCAATTCTCTTTTAAATGCTTCTTCAGTGTATAATCTGAAACATTTACCTGGTCTAGTACGACCAGCTCTACCAGCTCTTTGTTGAGCTGAAGCCTTTGAGATTGGTGAAACCAAAAGTGATTCAACTCTAATACGAGGATTGTATACCTTTTGTTTACTGAAACCAGGATCAACAACATAAACAATTCCATCAATGGTCAAAGATGTTTCAGCAATATTGGTTGATATAATAACTTTTCTACCAGGTCTTCCATTAGGTGATAACTTCTCTGGAGCCTTTTCAAAAATTTTCTGTTGCTGATGAGGTGGTAAAGTACCATAAAGTGGATACACTTTTAAAGGTCCACAATTTTGTTCTCTAATCAATTCATCAGCTTCAAGTGAAATTTTACGACATGCATCTTCAATTTCATCTTCACCAGTTAAAAAGAGTAAAATATCACCTTCATCTTCTGTAGCATGAATTTGTAAAACAGTACGAATAGCTGCATCAAAGTAATCTCTTTGAAATTCGGGAGTATAATATATTTCAACAGGGAAAGTTCTACCAGGTACAGCCAATAATGGAGCATTATGGAAATATTTTTGAAACTTTTCAGCATCTAATGTGGCTGACATAATAATCAACTTTAAATCAGGTCTTCGAAGAACTACTTGCTTTAATAAACCCATCAAAATATCTGTGGCTAAAGTTCTTTCATGGGCTTCATCAAGAATAATACACGAATAACGAGATAAATCATGATCCTCCATGGCTTCCCTTAAAAGCATACCATCTGTCATATACTTCAAAATGGTCTTATTACTTGTTTTATTTTCAAAACGAATAGAATAACCAACTTCATCACCCAATTCAACATCCATTTCATCAGCAACTCTAGCAGCAACTGACATTGCAGCAACTCTTCTTGGTTGAGTTATAGCAACTTGCTTCCCAATCAATTGAGGCATCTCATCATAAAGAACAAATTGAGGAATCTGTGTGGTTTTACCGGAACCAGTCTCACCAACAAACACCATAATTTGAGATTTATGGAATGTATCCAAGAATTCTTGACGTTGAGCATGAACTGGTAAATCTCTACGAGTCTTCAAAATCGAAAAGTATTTCTGTGAAAACTCATTACCAGTGAATGGGTTAACAGTTGCATTCTCCAATTCTTCTGCCTGAGAAGCAGTTGTTTGGTGTCTTGTTAAATTACGGAACTCTCCATCATCATGTACATTCATTGATTCTTCTGGAACTGGATGGGGATGAAGTCTTATTTGTTCTTCAGCTTCTTCGGCAACTTGCTCAGCAAAAGAGTTTGACCGAGACTTCTTAAGCTTCTTAAGCTTTCTTTCACTATCGCCTGACATTTCTGTTTAATTCCACTGCTGTTTGTGGTTCTTACAGTCTGGTGGTTAATTTTACTTTGTATATCTCACGATGGCCATCTCATCACTTCAGAACAGTACAAAATTGATTCACTCAATTTTATTGAGCACGTGAGCGAGCACGTGATAAAGACCACATGAATTTTATTTACAAGAAACATAATCATAATCAATATTAGATAATGGGCTTCATAGCTTTTTCATTAGAATATCACTGGTCAAAATAATTATTCATATCTTCCATTAACTTTAGGGTGCTCGGAAATGGTGCCCGAAACTAACATCTGTAATTCTAGACTTATTAAAACCGTACAAAGGAACAATGGGATGTAAACTTAGGTTGGATTAATAATTTACCTTAGCGAATAATGCTTCTTGCATTAATGTATTCTGTTTTACATTATTATAACAAAGGGGTAAGTTGGATCTCGATAAATTAACATAAACAAGATACATTAGGAGTCAGTGTTCTCCTTCGAGATGTCAAGGTAGACCTCATACAGCGATTACAACTACTCTAAATAAAAGCCGAGCGATGAGAATATCTTTACCCAATATATATGGAATAGAAACCATTAAGTACTAGTGAGAATAATTACCGTATATTTTATTAAGAGATGACTTGGTTCTTATTGTTCTGTAGGAACTAGAACTAGTGAAATAGATAAATGCAAGTTTTATGACTTCTTGTTCCAGAATGTGGATTTTGTGGCAGACCGTTTTATTTCATTTTGCACCCGGTTTGTATTCTTGTTTGCAAGGACAATAGAAGACTGCGCAAATGTCATGAGCAGAAATCACCAAGATAATTGCCTTTTGTCTTTGATTGGATCAGCAAATTGTACTTAAAACCATTATAACCAAAACCATTCAATTGCGTTTACAGTTAATAGAAACTTTTATGTTGACTAGTTCATTGTTAGTAACGAAATGTAACACAAGAAAGACAGTACTGTGCTCTTGATCTGTAGTACCGGCAGGGTATTATTGAGAGACATTTGAAAAGGAAACATTGAGGTAAGTACAGATCTATATATCTAACTCAAAGATAAGGAGAAGGGAGTGAGAGCGTATAAAGGGATATAAGCGAGCCATGGATCCTAAAATCGAATCGCGCCGCTTCAGCATGCAATATAACATCAAATGGGGAAAAAATGAAGAGACCCCACTGCTTAGGGTGTCATTATCGATCCGATCACTTCACCTTGGTAAAATGTTCCCTGTAAGTAATTAAACACAACTAAGGAAGGAGGAGAGTATATCGTATCAATGTGGGTATCTGCCGCAGGGGGGCATGGCAAAGGGATACGGGGAGTCAGCGCGAGGCGAATGCCGAAGGAGAGGTTTGAAAGGAGACGAGTTTAAACGTGCGTCTGAACGTACATGAACGAGTAAATCACTAACTAGAAAGGCTGAAAGTGACTCTACTTTCAAATGGTGTGCATATCGGCAATTGAGTGATTTAAGTTCCATCTGTGTATGTACATATTTTTTACCCTTAATGACGACGATGACGGTGAAAGTTGGAGAATGCTTACAAAATAACTAAATAGCCGTATGAAAAAAAAATTAACATATCCTTTTCCGTTTAGGATCTTGTATTCAAGAATGAGTACCATGATTTTCCCAAAAGATTAATAATGTCCAAGAAATAAGTAGTTTTACTTTGTATTATTGCACTTCAACCTAGAATGTTCAACAATATTCTCGATCGACCACTGAACTACTCTATTTGCACTGTCTGCGTTATTTCTAATTTTAGGCTCTATATTGAAGATATGAATTATTACTGTTCAATCATGCCATAGCCCACAGGCCATTATTAGTGGGATCACTTTCTCAGTACAATTGTAAGACCAGCTTTTCCCTTCTATTATAACCTGGGTATATTTAACCAGCCATTACTGGAACCTGATACCAAAAGGGAACAAGTAAAAAAGGCTTGAGGAAAAACAATGACATTACACGCTTTCATAGGCTATGTGCACACGACTCTGCTCACAGTAAATGTCTTTGTGATACAATTATTTTTGCGGTAATACGTCAAAGATTACTGTGGTTATAGATTAACATATAAGGCATAGTATATTAATTGGTAGAAATAGTATTTCGAATGTACTTGGTTATGAATGAGAAATAGAAGTGTGCAATCGTAAAGCTTCGGTTGGGGTTTGGAAGTTGGTGTTGTAGCAAATAATCGAACTCTAAACTTTTAGCTGGGCGTACACTACCATCTTGGCATAAAGGAGAAGAATTGTTTTTCCGCTATCATCTTTAGGGTTTTATACAGGGTTTGAATTATTAGAGTCCTAAAACAAAGCTACACAATGCACAATGTATTATGTTTTGGCATTTCATGCGTACACCGCTATTTTCAACGTATGCTTATATAATTACCCTATTGTTTTTTTCGCGTAGAGGCTTTTCAGAGAGCTTGCGTGTTTACTATTTGTTTAGAGATAATTTCACCACCACGGTTTATATAGCTGGCAGGGGCCGAACTTTCGTTCTTGAATTTGAAGGTTTTGGTCTTTACGTTTAACACAAGATTTTTTTAACGCCAACACTCCTACTTTCCTTTTAGATATTTACCTCTTTCCCTCCTTCATTTGTATCATTCCTTGATACTTTTATATCCTACTAAAGTCATTCCTTTACTCATTTGATTTATTTTAACAGTTTATTTGTTTGATTGTTTGTTTTCATTCATATATATTATTATTATTACCCTTCCATTCCTTATAAAAACGATGTTGTTTCAAACTACAGTGCTATTCTCGATATTATCGACTCTTGTCTCTGCTTCATGCTCACTCTCTTCCGATGGTAACTATTACTGTTCCCAAACTTCTAAAGTTATCTTTGAAGGTGTTGGTTTTTCCGGCTCATATAAGAAAGTTACGGACATGATTGAGTCTTCTGGTACTTGTTCCCAAGAAACTTTTAACTTCTCTGGTAACTTATCGCCATTGGACGAAGAGTTGTCTGTTCATTTCAGAGGTCCCTTGCATTTGTTACAATTTGGTGTCTACTACCCAGTAGCTAACAACAAAAAGAAGAGAGACGCGGATTCCACAGATTGTGTTACAAAGCAACACCACAAACACAGAAGGGCCGTCGTGTATGGTGAAGTTACCCAAACCGTTTATGTTGATGCTAATGGAAATACAGTCGCAGGCTCATCTTCATCAACTCCAACTACATTGGTTTCCTCAATAGCTAATGCGGTTGGTGGATCTGTTTCTTCATCCCTTACAACTTTGGAAACAGCCACCGTCTCAACTTCAATTGCTTCAACTTCAAGTGCTTCTTCAGCTACTTCAAGTCCAGCATCTAATGGTGGTTCTTCGACTGCTAATACAGGCGATTGGGAAAGAGCTTCCTACTATTCCGCTGGTTCTTCTTTTGACAATGTTACCTTTATGAACTATTACGGTGGTTCCGGTTCTGGTGTGTGGTCCGCCAGTTTCGGTAACTCTATTTCTTACTGTAACTCTGATGCTTCTGGTGGTTCAGCTAAATCAGTCGCATTGGATAGCACAACTATTAAGTCCAACGTTGAATTTATGATCTTCTCCTCTAATGCTTGTTCTGGTAATGACTGTGGTTATTACAGAGAAGGTATTCCAGCTTACCATGGATTTGGTGGTGCTGAAAAGATTTTTGTTTTCGAGTTTCAAATGCCTTCAGACACTTCTGGTAACGGTTACAACCAAGATATGCCTGCTATCTGGTTATTGAACGCTCAAATCCCAAGAACTTTACAATATGGTGATGCTTCTTGTTCTTGTTGGAAGACTGGATGTGGTGAATTAGATTTGTTTGAAATCTTATCTGCTGGTTCTGACAAGTTGATTTGCCATTTACATGATGGTCAAGGTGCTGCTCCATTTTCTAACAATGGTGGTGGAGGTTCTCAAAACTACTTTGCTAGACCAACTACTGGAACTATGAAGGCTGCTGTTATCTTCACAGGTTCAGATATCCACATTATGGAAGTTGATGACGATTTCAGTGCTATTTTGTCTGCTGACACTGTTTCTGGATGGGTCAACACTCCTGGCTCAGTTGCTTCTATTGGTTACTGATCGGATATTTAGTTGATTCATACCTTTTTGCGTTTGTTTTTATCATTTTGTACTTTTATGTTTAGGTTTGTTTTTATTGATATATGATTGATTAATAATCCTTGGGTTGTAGTATAATGAACATAGTATAAGTCCCCCACCACCTTCTTGTCGTATTGGTGCCCGCCTACAATGGCTACATTTCCCCATTATGTGCTGTTATTTTTATCATCTAATTAATTCACTTTTACTTTTTTATCACGCCAGTAATCTGGTCCAAGACTAATTTTAGCCTTAAAGGCGATCACTTTAAATTGAGTCGAGAATCCTCCCGACATATACAAATCTAGTCCACATTAGCGTTTTGCCCAAGATACACCATAGATTGACAGCTTCGGAACTGCAGGCAACAGAATCGGATAAAACGGTACACACAATTCATGAGGTCTTTTCTCCAACCCCCCATAGTAACGTCCACTCAACCCATATACGTCGTAAATGATAGGGTCATTTGAAAATTGTGCATAACCGTGTCCTTTTTTCTTTGACCTCCACTTTTAGTGCCATGGCTCCTTGTATCACGTTGATTGTTGCAACTTCTGCTCTTTGTACACCAGCGACAGTAAAAATTAATGTGCCGTGTCTTATCCCCGCATAATCTATTTCTTCTCTCCATATATTAAATCATCACAACACCGACTCATAGTGTTGACTCACACAGACATAAATTTCTACTTTGTTCTAGGACCACACGGATCTGCACACTCTATTCGCCCAAATTTTGTAGAAGGTAAATGAAGTAAGACAGACACTACTACTACTACTACTACTACTACTACTTACGGATTTGTTAACTTTTTTCTTTTGTGTTTTGATTGTCACGTTTCATCATTCATCTTGTACTTTAACTAGTTGTACTGCTTGAAACCGAAATACCACCTCAGGTTCAAGCCACAATAGAATTGTATGGTCCACTTATCTTATACTGCTATTTGGTTTCATGCCTGGTAAAAGGGTAAATGGCAAATTCCAGTGCTATGAAAGACCTGATATCAACTTCACCAGAGTCATCAATGGATAGAACCAGTACGGATTCATCCTACAGAGTATCCAAATCCACTCGTAATAATAATAGAGGTAGTTTGACTTCTCGCGCTTGTGATGCGTGTGCTATAAGAAAGATTAAATGTGAATCTACAAGACCTTGTAAACGTTGTGTGGATACAAACTTACCTTGTACGACAAATAGAGAAATCAAGAAACTGGGTCCCAAAAACTTACATAAGCGTACAATAGAGACAATTCAACATACCTCAACAAATGTGGATGTTCCTTCAAATGAAGAACAAGTCGCTATAAACCTGGAAAAGTTAACTCCAGAAAATGTCGTCCAATTGTTACAGTTACTTGATGGAGATGATAAAGGATCGTTTATTGATTTATTATCACCTTTATCAATATCACTGTTACTATTTGATGCTAGTAAACTAATGATGTTTATAAGGGAAAATTATAAAGATGCCATGAATGAAGAAATGAAATGTGATTGCTTAGATATCACATATGCTTCCAAAATATTAGTAATACTAACTATGGCCCTATTATTACTAGAAAATTATAGGAAGTTGAAATTAGTGGGTATGAATTTAAATCAAGAACCTCAATTTCCAAAGCATTTGAAACTTTTACTTGAAGTGAAAACAATTGATTTATTATCTGTTATAGAGAAAAAGGTACTATTATTTCTTAATGTTAGCTCCCGAAAGTATCAGATATATTACAACCTTTCTGTTTGCACGTTGCATTTATACAATTACATTCAATTGATAATGATGAGCAGTCAATCACGATCTCAATTTCAAAGTCAACAGAAATTATTCTATTTAAGAAGAGCTTTAACTTACTATCAAGTGATAAACATTCCAAGAAAAAATTCCATTCAAACGATTCAATTATTTGAATTGTATCAAAATTTGTTTATTCTGGAACGATTCCATCTTATGTTTACTGATAATTTGACTTATAATAATAATTGTAACTATTTGTTGATGACATCAAGATTTGATTCCCAAAACCGCAAAAATTCCTTTTATGAATTACCATATCGATTATTTAATGTTTTAAACTCGGAAAACATGTTTTATAACATTGAAGTACTTAATGATAGTTCATTTAGTAATGAACCCAAGTACGTTGATAAATTGGATACCAATTATTTAATCAAATATGAATTGGTTAAATCATTATTAATTAATGAGGTCATTCACAATAATCAATCAAGAGAACTTCCAATAGTTTCAACAAGTCCTTCTTCCCAATTATTTGAAAGGATCTTATGTCATGCCATTACGTTTAAAGTGTTATTAATGTATAAAGATCATATCTCTATTGCTGTCATTTGGAAGGAATTGCAATATATTCTATTTAATATTCATGATTTGATATATGAAGCGTCATCTCAAGTGAATATGCATATATTGGAGGTTTATTTGTCAAATTACCAGCTTCCTTTAACTCTATTGTTCTTCTTAGAGGTTATGGCTACTTTCCCCCTGGAGAATCTTGCAACCAATCCCAAATACAAGGATAAGTTATTAGGATTAGTGAGATTCGTACAAGGCATTTCTGGGTTCATTTATAACATTCAAAAATTACTTGACAATCATCCCAAACTCAAAGATTTATTTATTTCAGCCGAGACAGATAAACTGAAACAATCAACCACATTATTGGATAATCTAGATGCAATATCTATGAGCGCATTTTTGTCATCATCGTCATCATCTTCCTCAACGTCTACATCCAATGATATATCACCAGAACCTCCTGCTAGTCTTAATGAAGAAGGAGGAAAAGACTTTGAACTTGAAGGAACTGAAGAATTCACATTACCTGAGACTGAAATACCTGCAAATTCGAATATAACGTCTTTCCCAGTTTCATTACCCCCATTCATGCCAATGGAACCACTTCCAATGCAAGTCCAGCAACAAGTATTACATGATGCTCTTCAAGCTACGCCTGGAGGCCAGTACTTTGATTTAGGCATTCTCTCCACACCGGCAGTTTTGGCGGATTTGAAACGAGAAGAAGAAGATAATGTAATGGAATTGCCAGTGATGAATGGAGGCGCTAATAGTAATTTATCAGGTACATTTCAAACCCAGGGTAATAATAATGGAAGTTCTGGTAGTGTAAGCGAAGACATGGCTATTCATTTGAGTGAGAGTACCAAAAACTTATTAGGGTATTTGAATACCCATGCTGGTGCCAATACAACGTTAGCTAGTGTTACTACCGGAGTTAATGAATCCGCCGCCGCTGATGCTGCCACTGTTGATTCCCACAAGTTTTGTTAAAGATAGTAAGGAGTAGCTTTATATTCAGGAAATGTATCGTGTGATGTCATAGGAGTGGGCACTTGTATTAAGCGAACATTATACGAAATCCCCATCCGATGTAAATACCCTTATAATATATTATATAAGCGTTTATAGTAAGATATTTTTGAAACGTAGGGATTTGATCAACTTAAGGGTTGGAATAAGTTTAGTTGAGTTATATAGAACTATCTAACTTTAAATACAGTACACAGATCAGCCAGTAGGTAAAGGTGTTGGCAAAAGTGCAACAATAGCATGACAAGAGAACTGTAATACATTTGCCATGACATTGATCATGTATGTAATGAACGTAAGGAAAGGATATAGCGACGTGCAACTGTAAAATGCTTTTGGAAGGTAGAAAAAGAGAGCTTCCCAATCATGATCACAGTAATGAGGTGTGGATGGATCAAGTATAGATAGGCTAGAAGTAACTGGATTAACTGTAGAAAGATTTAGAGCAGTGTTACGGTATATATGGTTACTATAATACTAATATTATTGTTGTGTTTGCTATCACTGTCTCTACTACTAGATTATTACTATTATTCCTTTGTATCATCCTTTCGTGAACGCCCAGTGGAAAAGTAGTGGCATGCAGAGGACAAAAGCAAACTTACATGGAGAAAAAATCGCCAGAAAAACCCAAATCCATAGTCAACATCAGTGACAAACAACTATAGTTCAGTGCCTCTTTCTACTGTCGAACCAGTTTTAGGAACAGATCAAACCATCGAACCATCGCATCCAACAGATATATCATTTGCGACACCTTTTTTCTGGATTGCATCCCTGGTATTTCCCTAGCCTTATACATCAATCATCCTTCGACTGGCTTTGTTTGATTATTATAGTATAATAAGAGTATAGTGAGCAAAGAATTCTAGTACTATATTTTTTTTTATAAATTTGATATAATCATCCCCCAAATACCACGCAATTGTTGAGTGGAAAGCAGGTGAGATAGCAGGAAAACAATTGAAAACTTACTCTATCCTTTTTATATTCTGTGCCCTTTATCCACAACCATATATATAGCATTGAATCATGGATTTAGATACAGATGTGCCCATGGAAGACGTCAGTGATGACCAACAATTATTGCCATTGATTGGTAAGGAATCAGTGGCAAATACCACAACTAATGCAGGTGCTCTGGTAAATGATAAAAAAGATTTACATCCTTCTTCTATAAACCAGTTGGATGAATGGATTGAAAAATTGAGTCGTTGTGAACCTTTACTGGAAACAGATGTCAAAAGATTATGTGAAATGGCAATCGATGTACTACAATTTGAAGAAAATGTTCAACCTGTTCAAGTTCCTGTTACTATATGTGGTGATGTTCATGGTCAATTTCATGATTTAATGGAATTGTTCAAAATTGGAGGACCCTGTCCTGATACCAATTATTTGTTTATGGGTGATTATGTTGATAGAGGTTATTACTCTGTAGAGACAGTTTCATACTTGGTATGTATGAAAGTTCGATTCCCTAAACGGATTACCATATTACGAGGGAATCATGAATCAAGACAAATTACTCAAGTTTATGGGTTCTATGATGAATGTTTAAGAAAATACGGCAGTGCCACTGTGTGGAAATTATTCACTGATTTATTTGATTATTTCCCTATCACAGCTTTGGTTGATTCAAAGATCTTTTGTTTACATGGAGGATTATCACCAATGATTGAAACCATTGATCAAGTTAGAGATTTAAATAGAATCCAAGAGGTACCTCATGAAGGACCAATGTGTGATTTATTATGGTCTGACCCAGATGATAGAGGTGGATGGGGTATTTCTCCAAGAGGTGCTGGTTTCACTTTTGGGCAAGATATTTCGGAACAATTTAACCATACAAATGATTTAAGTCTTATTGCTAGAGCCCATCAATTGGTAATGGAAGGTTATTCTTGGTCTCACCAAGAATCTGTGGTAACAATTTTTTCAGCTCCAAACTATTGTTACAGATGTGGTAACCAGGCAGCTATAATGGAAGTGGATGAGCAGCATAATAGGCAATTTTTACAATATGATCCTTCAATCAGACCTGGAGAACCCTCAGTTACAAGAAAGACTCCTGACTACTTTTTGTAAGTTGAGAGTGATTTCTCTTTCTTTTCAAATTGGAATTATTAAAAGATCAGTTTTTATCATCGTCACCTTGTGTCCGTCATTTCAATTCATTATCCATCCAAAATCTGATCTAGTACCTCCGAGTTACTTGCATTTTCGAAGGTCCAACTAAAGGAGGTTTAATGAGTTGATGCCTCCGTCAAAGACAGCTTTTTCTTTTCTGGTTTTTTGGGGTCTTTGTATTGTGTACAGATACTCATGATACGATGAAACTCATGATTAATTGGTCTATGTCCTTTTTATTCTGTTGTATCTACTTAACTACTAAACTTCTTCTACGACCACTTCTACTAGCTATTTTTGTCTCTTAAATTTGTTTTTGTATCTTCATTTAATTGCTTTTATTCGGTTCTTTACGTAGTTATCCATAAAATTGTGAATATAATGTATTATGATAAATTGAAGTTATAATTGTGAATGAATGTCGTCAGCAAATACGTGGTATATATGTCGCGAAAACCAACCAACCAGCGTTTGCAGTTTTCAAATCTCCACGACATTTTGGTCTCGAAAAATTTTAGGTACTAAACTAACGACTCTCAAGACCATAGGTTTGAAACTGTTATCATTGAACAAGCATTGCAGCAGTTAATCTTATAGTTGCATAGCAAGTGCGGTGAAATCCTATAAAATTATTCAGTTCCCTTTCTTGTGATTTCTTTTGTTTCACTAGTATCATGTTAAGAGTCTCAGCAAAGAGCATACCCAAACCATTGGGATCCGTTAGATCCATCTACAATGCTGCTTTGACATCAGATATCAACATCACACCAGCCGGGAAGGTTAACTTGACTGTTGGTGCTGGTGGTAGATCATCTCGTACAGGATACACTGCCACCGTTTTTGGTGCTTCGGGATTCTTGGGTCGTTATTTGACCTCTAGATTGGCTAGACATGGAACTATTACTGTTGTTCCCTTCAGAGATGAGATGAAAAAGAGATTTTTGAAGGTTCAAGGTGATTTAGGTGTTGTGAACTTTGTTGAATTTGATGCTCGTAATTTGAAGTCAATTGAAGATTCTGTTGCTCATAGTGATATTGTTTTTAATTGTATTGGTACTGATTATAGTACCAAGAACTTCTCAATGGCTGATGTTAACATTGCTTTGACTGAAAGAATAACTCAAGCCGTCAAGGATGCTGGTGTGCCTCGTTTAGTTCATGTTTCATCCTATAATGCTGATCCTAAGAGTGATTCCATTTTCTATGCCACCAAGG
Source organism: Lizanozyma spartinae (assembly GCF_019049425.1). Taxonomy (NCBI): domain Eukaryota; kingdom Fungi; phylum Ascomycota; class Pichiomycetes; order Serinales; family Debaryomycetaceae; genus Lizanozyma; species Lizanozyma spartinae. Next base: position 64,590 of record NW_025065054.1, read on the forward strand.
GTATTGGTGAACAAGTTGTAAGGGGCATTCTTCCATCTGCCACTATTGTTAGACCTGCACCCATGTATGGTAGAGAAGATAACTTGTTGAACTATTTGGGACCTAAGTTGAAGATGTGGACCCCTAATAAAAACGCTAAACAAATTTATCCTCTTCATGTTATAGATGCTGCTAGAGCATTGGAAGTTATTGGTTATAACGATGCAACTATTGGACAAACATTTGAATTATATGGTCCTGAAATGAAGACATTCTCTGAAATTAGACAAATGATTCACGGTATCACTCAAGACTTCACTCAAGCTGGTCCTATTACATACAACCATGGTGAATACTACTTACCATTACCATTACTTCAATTAGTTGCTCAAATGAAACAGTACATCTACTGGAAGACTACCAATCCTGATCAAATCCAAAGACACCTTATTGATCAAAAGATTGACCCCAACGCAAAGACATTCAAGGATTTGGGAATCGAAGATCTCGATCAATTGGGTGATGTTTTATTCACTTACGTCAAGCACTGGAGACATCCATTGATTGCCCAACAAGGTCAAAACAACTCCAAGGAAGATGCCAGATTGAGAGAAATCCAACATTTCACTTAAGAGACCTTGTTTGAATTAACATCTTTCTTTCTTTCATCCATAGTTTATTAAGTATTTATAATTGCATGTTGCACCCGCAAAATATCATTAGTAGTTAATCAGGTACCGAGAATCGCGGCGATCTCCGAATCGATATGTTATATTAAAGATGTCAAAAAGCTTACCAATGTAATGTGTTTTATACTTGTTTCTTTTCATCGCAAATTAGTTCATTATGTCGTACACATTACCTCCGATAGAAGAGATTGGATTGTCCCTGGTTGACACCAAAACAGAGATCTGTAACCATCTATTTGAGCCATGTTCTACACTTACAGCATTTATCTTGGCTAAAGTACTCACAATCAACTGTTCATTCAATAGCTATGGACAGTTTATAGAGGCTGCTAGAATAGCACTTTTACAATTCTTAGAGGACGAAGAATCAAAGGAGAAGAAAGGTAAAGGACCTTTGGATCTGAAGATCTCTCAAATCATTGCTGCTCATCCAAGATTAGGGGCATCTAAAACCACTAAACTCTCATCTCATTCTGCTACTGAACAAAAATCCCTACAGGCTGCCTCTGATGAAGAAACAAAAGCATTACTTGATTTGAACAACCAATACGAAACAGCATTCCCGGGTTTGAGATACGTTGTGTTTGTTAATGGTAGGCCAAGGTCCGATATCATGGAGAACATGAAAATGAGAATTGCTAGAAACGATATATCTCTTGAAAGAAAGGAAGCCTTTAATGCAATGTGTGATATAGCTTTGGATAGAGCATTTAATTTAGGTGCTAAACTTTAAGAAACTATAAGAGTGAATATTTATACCACGGGAGAATATAAATACATTACAATACGTTAACGTAGTACGTAGTTAAGACAATTGAAAGTATTCAAATGACTATTAATTGCAATAGCCATTTTCCTCCTCCAATCATATTACAGTCACAAGGATTTAATGAGTACTTAATTCAGTTTTACATGACATGTATTCCTTAAAGGTATCGTAACAACGGTTATATCCTTATCAATATTTGCTTGTTACTGTCCGGGTAATATGGTAATCACACGACCCAATCGAAAACTTTTTGGAAAGTCGACGAAACCCGAAACCCACGACCACTGATAACGAATTATCAATAGAGATTAACGTCAGTATCTTAAGTAAATATTACTATACAGATTTTATTGCTTGACCATTTCAATTCTAGCTGAATTGCTGTTTTACTTGAAAGATATAGCAAAATGGTATGTAATGAAAGGGCTTGTCTTATTTAACTCCAATTGAATTATTACCTTAAAGGGGGGCAATAAAGGTGTTGCGTTGTACAATTGGACTCAATTGAACTATTTAGTACTAACAATTTGCAGGCTGGAGCATTAGAAAACGCTCGTAAAGAAATAAAGCGTCTTTCATTAGATGACGATGAATCTTTATATGGTCTGATTTACTCCGTGTCTGGTCCAGTCATTGTGGCCGAGAACATGATTGGATGTGCCATGTACGAATTGGTCAAGGTTGGTCATGACAATTTGGTTGGGGAAGTCATTCGTATCAATGGTGATAAAGCTACCATTCAAGTCTATGAAGAAACTGCTGGTGTCACTGTTGGTGATCCAGTTTTAAGAACAGGTAAACCATTATCTGTTGAATTGGGTCCTGGTTTGATGGAAACCATTTATGATGGTATTCAAAGACCGTTAAAGGCCATTAAAGATGTCTCCCAATCCATTTATATTCCAAGAGGTATCGATGCCCCAGCATTGAGTAGAGAAGTTAAATATGATTTCACTCCAAGTTCTCTTAAGGTTGGTGACCATATTACAGGTGGTGATATCTTTGGTAGTGTTTATGAAAACTCCCTTTTGAATGACCATAAGATCTTGCTCCCCCCTAGAGCTAGGGGTACTATTGTTTCTGTTGCCGAGGCCGGTTCTTACACTGTCGACGAAACTGTTTTGGAAGTTGAATTTGAAGGTAAGACACACAAATACTCCATGATGCATACTTGGCCCGTCAGAGTTCCAAGACCAGTGGCTGAAAGATTATCAGCAGATTATCCATTGTTAACTGGTCAAAGAGTCTTGGATTCTTTGTTCCCATGTGTCCAAGGTGGTACCACATGTATTCCTGGTGCTTTCGGATGTGGTAAGACGGTTATTTCTCAATCTTTATCCAAGTTCTCTAACTCTGATGCCATTATTTATGTAGGTTGTTTTGCTAAGGGTACAGAAGTCATCATGGCAGATGGTAGTACTGAAGTCATTGAAAACATTGCTGTGGGTGACAATGTCTTGGGTAAGGACGGTTTACCAAGATCAGTCGTTGGTTTGCCACGTGGTGTCCAAGATATGTATGAAGTCACCCAAAGAACTCAAAATAACCGGGGTGAAACTTTTGGAAAGTTGGGTTACACTTGTAATGCAGCTCATTTGCTTGTTGTTTCTACCAAACAACACATTAAGCTTACTGATCACATCGTTGGAGGTAAATCTCAAACCTCTGTTGTTTATTTTGAATTTGCTAAGGTTGTTACCACAGATGGTCGTCTTGTCAAGATTGTTAAGGAACGCACTCGTACCTTCCAACATTCTGCCAACCGTGGACGTGACCACTCTCGTAGGTTGGCTGATAAGTTTATGAGAGAATTGTCCAAGGAAGACCTTCACTGGACTATTGAAGCTCGTGACTTGGATATCTTGGGTAAGCATGTTCGTAAGGCTACTTACCAATACATTAATCCTATTAACTTGGAAAAGCCAACCATTGCTTCATGGGTTGAAGAACTTGGTGTTAACAAGAACTTGGCTCCTCAAGTTGCTTACCTCATGGGTTTGTGGGTTGGAAATGGCTACATTGACAGTACTTCCTTTTCTATTGATGCCTCAGATGTCCAACTTTACGAACATATTGCTAAGTTGGGTGAGATGTTGGGCTTGGAAGTTGAGTTCAAGTTGGACCCTAAGAACCGTATGGTTAATGAGTCTGTAATAGACTCTGATCCACCAGTTGATTCTGAGAAAATTTACCAAGGTGGTTTGACTGTCACCGTTGGTAGTAAATCGAGCACAAGCAATATCTTCTGGGATGTACTTGTTAAATCTGGCCTTACAAACAAGCCAAAGAATGTTCCAGAATTCTTATGCACTGAATCTTACGAGGTTCGTGAACAATTTATTGCAGGTCTTGTTGACTCTGATGGACAAGTTTCATCTAATGCCAACACTAAGTTTACCACTGTGAAGACTGTTCATTCCGGTGTCCGTGACGGACTTGTTAAGCTTGCCCGTTCCCTTGGTATTCGCGTTTCTGTTAACGTTGAAGTTAGCAATGAAGAATCTTACACCGTTTTCATGAGCGGAGAATCGCCATTAAAGTCTGTTCTTGGAAAGTGTGTTCTTGAACGTAACTCTTGTGCTTCTCCTGAGAAGGTTATCCGTGAAGGACAACCTTTCTACTTTAACGTTAAAAAGCTTGATGCTGCTGACTACTATGGTATTACTCTTGAAGATGGATCTGACCACCAATTTTTGTTGGCTAACTTGGCACTTGTTCACAACTGTGGTGAGCGTGGTAACGAGATGGCTGAAGTATTGATGGAGTTCCCAGAGTTGTTTACTGAAATAAATGGTAGAAAGGAACCAATTATGAAGCGTACCACTTTAGTAGCCAATACCTCAAATATGCCTGTGGCTGCCAGAGAAGCATCCATTTATACAGGTATTACATTGGCTGAATACTTGAGAGATCAAGGAAAGAATGTTTCCATGATTGCTGATTCTTCTTCTCGTTGGGCTGAAGCTTTAAGAGAAATTTCCGGTAGATTGGGTGAAATGCCTGCTGATCAAGGTTTCCCAGCTTATTTAGGTGCTAAATTGGCTTCATTCTACGAACGTGCGGGTAAAGTTGTTGCCTTAGGTAGTCCAGATAGAATCGGGTCAGTTTCTATTGTTGCAGCTGTTTCTCCAGCTGGTGGTGATTTCTCTGATCCAGTTACAACTTCTACTTTGGGTATCACTCAAGTTTTCTGGGGTTTGGATAAGAAATTGGCCCAAAGAAAGCATTTCCCATCTATTAACACCAATGTTTCATATTCCAAGTACACAAATGTGTTGAACAAGTATTATGATTCCAATTACCCTGATTTCCCTAACTTGAGAGATAAGATTAGAGAAATCTTGGCTACTGCTGAAGAATTGGAACAAGTTGTTCAATTGGTGGGTAAATCTGCATTATCTGATACTGACAAGATTACTTTGGATGTTGCTACATTGATCAAGGAAGACTTTTTACAACAAAATGGTTACTCTACTTATGATGCATTCTGTCCTATTTGGAAGACTTATGATATGATGAAAGCATTCATGGCTTATCATGATGAAGCCCAAAAGGCTGTTGCCAATGGTGCTCAATGGAACAAGTTATCAGAAGCTACCGGTGACGTTAAGCACAAGGTTTCTTCATCCAAGTTCTTTGAACCATCCAGAGGTGAAACTGAAGGAGAAGCTGAATTCAGTAAATTGTTTACTACTATATCTGAAAGGTTTGCTGAAGCTTCTGAATAAAGTTTTAATACAACATCTTTTAAGTAACAATTATTGTTTTAATTCTGACTATTTTTTCATTTTTTATTTCATCGCTTACTTTTTCTTTACGTATCCCTTTACTCTTGTTTAGAATTCTAAAAATTCAACTATCATCATTTAACTAGGAATGTAGAATAAAAGTGAAAAATGTGTACTTGTGTGCGAAGGGTTGCGAAAAATTCAGTTGCTGCAAAATGATCAGGATGTTGATTCAGCCGTACAACAAGAGGAAATGAAACTTAAAGTACCAAAGAAACAATCGCCGACAAAGTTATCAACTCCCTCGACAAGATTCTGTACTTCTTGATCCATAGATAGTACTGTATCGTTAGGATTACCCTGGTTGGAGTACATTGGATCCTCCTGTTTGTCATAATGTAATTCGAAATCAGACCAAAGAATGGCTCTAGGAGTTGTAGCAGATAATGGAGATGAATAGTTATAGTTGGTACGATTTGGCTTGATCTCTTCAAGTATTGACCGTGAACTATTAGGTTTGAATTGATTCAAATCAAGACGTTGGCCTTCCAAATCTGGTAAAACAATCGACTCAACCATATGTTCTGAATCCACTATGGTTTGACGATGTTCGTTCATGTCTACAGTTTGATTTCGTCTGAATATCCTCCAGCTGCTCCAATCCCAATTCCAACGCCAACGCCAATTCCAATTACAGTCCCAACTTCCTTCTGATTGTGAGTCTTGTTGGTAGATATGATTCCCCAGAATTACGGTTTCGGTTCCATGCTGACTAGTCGGAGGTCTCCATCTTAGTATCCGCTCTTCCATTACTTGTTGAACCCTACTCCCGACCGGATACATCCGCAACGCTTGTTCCTGCATCACCCGGGATCTAATAGTACCCGAGTTAGTTGTAATGTTGTTAGTGGTGGTAATATTGTTGTACAACGGTAGATTGGGGTACCCCAAAGTTAAATCTAACTCATAAATACTATCAGAAACAGTAGTGGAAGACATTTCAGGCTCATTGTCGGCTATATCTGTAGTTGGCAATGACGTCAGCGGTAAAGACGGTTTAAACGTTATTGCATTACTAGTACTGGTGATCTCTGAAATTGGACCAATGGTCATGATAGGATTCGATTTATTTAATGACGTAAGGTAAGAATGACTATGATTACTGAGTAGACAGTAATACTAAGGTCTGGTACACAAGTAGTGTGAAAATCAGGCTTTCACGGACAATTTAAAAAATTATCATGACTGAAGAAAGCAACGATGGTAAACTGGAAACTACAATTGGAACAATTAAAGGACATAATTCATTTAGTATTAAAAAACTATAGTAAAATAAAGACTTAAATGAATTGGTAGCAGTAGCGGAAGAAGCTAGAAGTACCAACAAACATTGAGTCTTGAGACCAACAGCATACCCAACAGAGTTATAAACATCATCTCTTTCAAATCTTCAAGCAACAAATCCAAAGCAACAATTGAAAAAAAAGTATAATTCCTCTCAATTGTCTTTCCTTATCTCCATCATTCAATGATATATCAGAAATCATTATCTACAACTTTAAGTCTGATGAGCATACCATTGCTCTCAAAACTTCATTGTAGGCTGTCCGATTACTTGGATCTAGCTCTCACCTTCCGTCTCTTTCTCTTAAGTCTTCTAACTCTCTTCTTTCTCCACTTATCTCTCATATTGAATGATAATTAGATGATACAGAAGAAGAAAGTCAAAAGAAGAAATAGTGAAGACATTTTTGCTTTTATTTGCGATCGGAACGAAACCTCCTTGGTCCCAGCTGAAAAAATAACTACACACGACCAGAGAACAATCCTGTTTATGTCATACTCTTTTGCGACTACGATATTTCTTTAGGGCATACGCAAGTCACGCTATTACAACACGTGAAAAACATGTGATAAAAGTATTGCTTCACCATCTTTTATTACATAAGAAAGTGATGATATTACATTCCAATAATACAGATCTTTGTACAGTTCATAAACTAAGATACTGAATCTATTTAGTTGTTTTATATACACATGAACATATACTGATATATATGAATCCTTAGGATCTAACATCCTGTGCTAGATTATGTTTAACCAATTGTATCATCAACCTTGATCTCTTCAGCAACTCGTTTACGTTCCTGAGCCAAGGCACGATATAACTCATCCTTTAAATGTTGCAAATCAAGTTCTAATACAATCCGATCAATAACGGATTCAGTTAAAATCATAGATTCTTCATCTAATGGATCATCAACCAATTTTCGATTATCACGTTCATAAATAACATCCAAATTCCGAACTGGTACAAACATCAAATGACTAGAATCTTTAACAGATTCATCATCTGCAAATTTATCTAATCGAGTATATTTTTTATTGGGGATTGAATTCCTTTCCTCCAATAAATAGTCTAAATGTTTAACTCCCAAAAAGGCTTTAAGATGACAATATAATCTATAAGCCAAGTAGAACCCAGGAACATTAGGAACCACTGGTAAAAGAGCCAATGGTAATGTGATTGGGATACCAATAGCACAAAGGATGGAATATTTGAAATGTTTGGAATAATTTTCATCACGAAATTGATATAATTGAGATAAGATAGTACTTGGTTTTTGGAAATAGGGATGATATAATGGAATTGGCTTTAATTGATTTACAGGAACATTCAATTCATTCAATTGGTCCATAGTAAGTAAATTACCATTTGGATTAGGATAATTTGTTTCTTTAAGGAATTCCTGATTAACTTCACGAATCATTGCATTCTTTGGGGGAAACGATTTTAAACTAGCTTCATCATAGGGGACTGTATTCAATAACTTGTTAACAAAAGAAATGATAACTTTATTAACTTTTAAATCAGAGTTCACTAATTTATTCCACCCCTTAGCTGCTAATCCAGTTACCTTTGCCTCAAATTTCGCAGGGATTGAAGGAGTAGCCACTTTAGTAACTACAGACGTATGACTATGATTGCAGTAGATGAATGATCTAGTAGTGGTAACAGGGATAGATATAACATAGATTGAGTCTTTAGGAATAACCCTGGGGTATATTAATGGTGTTATACCTTTATCATTGCTAGAACCAGTAGCAAAATCTTTATCATTTCCAGTACCAGGGCTAGTAGTAAATTTTGATGATGTTGTAGATTGGTATCGATGACGACATACCCATCTCAATACACCAACAGCCCTGACTGGTCTTTTATATCCAATGTAGGAACTCATCTATGGTGGCGTAGAAGTGAGTAGTGAATTATTGCCCATTTCAGGTTTCACTCATTCAATCTATTTCATTTGTGTCATGTATGAAGGAAAACACTAATTGGTGAAGTAATCGTTTATCTTTAGTTACAATCACAGTACTCCTTACCATTGACCTTAAAGAAGAAATATATAGACATTGTTGATTATACGTCAACGGAATTCAAAGTGCTAGTAGAAATTAGTTATATTAACATTACAGGGGGCTTGGACTTTAAACTTTTGTTGAGTACGATCCTAAAGCAATCCTCACTTGAAAAGTGGAAATAAAGCAAAGCAAGGCAAACAAACACATATACTACTTTGAACCATGTCTTCCAATGGAAACTACTCCGAGCTGGAGTCTAGACCTCGAACAAGAGCATTGCTGGATCCTGTTAGTATCAAAAACCCCTTTGAACATTCAACCATTAATGCCTATGGCCATACTGCGAATATAGTTCCACCGTTTGTGTTGGATACCTTAACATATGCCAGTAACAGAGAACAAAAAGATACAGGGGCTCGAGATGTTAATGTAGACGCCATATCCAATCAAAGATCCAATAAGGAAGACCGTCGTCTGTATGCTTCATCTGCCAATATGACAAGATATGCCACCGATAACAATACTCTAACCACAGCGGTTACTGAGGATGCCTTTGGAACTAATGAAGATGAATATATAAAAACTATAGATGATACTTGGCATAAGTTTCTTGCTTCTGTTACTCAACCCAGTGGGTATGATCGAGATGTTGTTACCTTTGAGACAAAACGACTTCCAGATTTAGGGTTGGATAAGGAATGGGGTGGAGACCATCGATTGAAACTGGCATTGGTGGGTTCTTCTTCTCAAAATAGCAGTGATGAAGATAAAGATGATCGAGATTACTTTTTATGCTTCCCCTTCTTTAGAAAGCCTAGGAAATCTAAAGATTTTGAGTCTGATTCACCAAAAGTAAGATCCAGAGCTGGGTACTGGATGTCTAATGAAAAGAGAAAGATCGTAATTCCAACATTACAGAGAATGTTTTTACTGAATCCAATGGTTCCATTAATTCTTCGTGTTGTTATCATAATACTTGTGGGTACATCATTAGGTATGGCCATAACCATATTTCAATTTTCCAACAATAGAATCGATGCAGTTGCACAACAACCAAGCACAATAATGGCTATAGTGGTACAATGTTTTGCCTTGGCTTATTTGATATATATTGCTTACGATGAATATTCTGGTAAACCTTTAGGACTTCGGAATCCAATGGGTAAAATGAAACTTATTTTACTTGATTTATTATTCATCATTTTCTCCGCTGCTAACTTGGCATTAGCATTCAATACTCTTTATGATGATAAATGGGCTTGTGTTCGAAGCAATAGTTTTACCAAAGTGGGAGTACCTTCAGGAAAGATTGGTTCACTTTGTCGTCGTCAAAGAGCTATGGTTAGTTTTTTGTTTATGATATTGTGTTTCTGGTGTTTGACATTCACCATCAGTATTACTCGAGTAGTGGTTAGAGTTTCTGGTGTTGATGATATACGAGGCTAATTTAGTAAAGAATAATTTAATGTATACAACCTCATTTGTATTGATTTTACAGCCCCTTAGTGCGCGCACCGATCACGTGACCAGATCTAACCCTTTTTCCCACGAACAATTTGAAATGGAGAGAAACACACCAAGATTTACAAACAATAAGTAATATACGTGAAGGGCAAAACAACTCTATAGAGGTGTTAAAACCGACTGATCCGACATACAAGTGACTATTGATTAATATCATTCAATAGTGATAATTGTAATAGCCCTAATTTTCTTGTTGTTTGTTTGATTTTCATTTTACTTAGTTATGTCGTTCCCAGCAGCTGGTGACTTGAACGCGACGTGGAGCTTCATTGAACCATGCTTGGAGTACATTCTAGGAGCACATGGTGCTGATCAAGGAGTTGATGCTAAATTGTATATGAACTGCTATACAGCTGTATATAATTATTGTGTCAACAAGTCACGACAGCAAGACACTGGATCTAGAATAAGTGGAGGTAATAAGGCTGTAGAAAGTGCTTATTTACTCAATGGTGGTGAAATGTATGTTTGTTTAAGTCAATACTTGCGTCATTTTGTGGAGAAGTTGACTCAGAAACCGGATGAGCAGTTTTTAGAGTTTTACGTCAAGAAATGGTCTAGATATACCATTGGAGTTGGATATTTGAACAATGTATTTGATTATATGAATCGGTATTGGGTCCAAAAGGAAAGGAACGATACTCAAAACAAAATCTATGAAGTTAATACTTTGGCTTTGGTACAATGGAAATACTACATGTTTGACACACACAGTACTATTTTGATCCAAGAGATTTTAAAAGAAATTGAAAAACAACGTAACAATGAAGTAGTTGATACCTATTTGATTTCAGCTGCCATTAAATCATTGGTTCATTTGGGTGTTGAACAAAACGAAACGAAAAAACCAAACTTACATGTTTATGTCAATATGTTTGAACAAGTATTCTTGAGTAAGACGAAGGATTATTATATGCGTGAAAGTCAAAACTTTTTATCTCAATATACTGTTGTTGATTACTTACGAAAGTGTGAAACCAGATTTGCAGAGGAGATTTCAAGATCCAATAATTATTTGGAAGATCATACAAAGAAACTTCTAGTGGATGTTTTAAATGAAGCATTAATTGAAGATCATGCGGCAGAGATGTACTCACAATTTATTCCCTTATTGGAAAGGAATGAAATTGAACATATTCTGAGAATGTACAAGCTACTTAGTAGAGTTAAATCTACTCTCCCACCTTTGGCTCTGCAATTTGAAGATTATCTTAAATCCCAAGCTCTTCAGGCCTTGGAAAATATAAAAAAGGCAGAACAAGAAGCTGCCAATTCAACCACCACCACTGGCGGAACTTCATCAAGGAAAGCACCAACAGGTATGGTTCCACCAAAAGTCTATATCCACACTTTAATTGAGATTTATGTCCATTTCAATGATATTCTCAACAGAGCGTTCAATAAAGATCCGGTTTTCGTTAAGGCATTAGATAATGCATGTCGTTACTTTGTCAACAATAATCCAATTGCCTTACCAACACCAAGATCCCCTTGCAAGACCCCAGATTATTTGGCAAGATATGCTGATGCCTATTTAAAGAGTAACTCAAAGGAAGCCGAAGTGGTAGATATGAATGCCAATAATTTAATGATAATTTTCCCCTTTTTGGAAGATAAAGATGCATTTGAAGAGCATTATCGTCGTTTACTTGCTAAAAGATTAATCAATAGCAATTGCAAATCCGAGGAAGCTGAAGAACAGATTATTCAAAAGTTGCAAACAGCCAACTCTTTGGAGTATACATCTAAAATGACTAAAATGTTCTCTGATATGAAGGCATCAGCTGAATTGAAATATTATAATGGAGATGATTTCAAAGAATTCACTCCTTTGATTTTGGCACAAAGTATGTGGCCATTCAAACATGTACCTGATTATTCATTAAAACTTGCACCTGAATTACAAGAAGGTTTTCTGAATATTGAAAGTGTTTATCAGAACAGGCACACAGGTAGAGAATTAAAATGGTTATGGAATCATGGTAGAGCAGAAGTTAAGGCCAATTTATCCCGGAAAGGCAAAGCTCCTTTCATTTTTACTGTTTCCAATGTTCAATTGATGATCCTATTAGCATTCAATAAGAAAAAGACTTATACATACGATCAATTACGGGATATTATTGGGGTTGCACCGTATATATTTGATGCTCATCTTACACCATTTATTAAGGGAAAGCTTTTAGAACAAAAGCCAATTGGTTCTGAAAATTTGAATGCACCAGATACTACTTATACCATTGTTGATGAATATAAATCGAAGAAAGCTCGGGTGAATTTTGTTAGTTCCATAAAGACCGAACAGAGAGTCGAAGAAGAAGAAACAAACAAGGTAATAGATGAAGCACGTAAGGATTACCTTAGCGCAAGTATTGTGCGTACAATGAAGGCCAGGAAACAAATGAAACATAAAGATTTGATTAATGAAGTTATCCAACAATCTGTGAGTAGGTTTAGAGCTAAAATTTCGGATGTCAAGCATGCCATCGATTACTTAATAGAGAAGGAGTACATCAAACGGATTAATAACGATGCATATGAATATTTAGCTTAAATAGATAAATTATTATTTATAGTGGTGTCAATTAATAGTATCTTTTTATTAGAGTAAATTAATATTATCTCTTGTGTAAATTAGAGAACGGTATATCAACAGATTAATTGTAGTAAGTGCGATGCGATTTTGATGTTCATCACTTTCTTTCCATGTCATTAGTTAAAAGACAAAGAGTTGACCAACAGTCACTCACTGAACATCATCGTAATGCTCTCTACGACGCAGCTATTGTACTAGAAGGCCATGAAGGACCCGTTCTTGGTGTCAGGTTCAATTCTACTGGTGACTTGATTGCATCAGGAGGAACAGATGGTAAGGTTCTCTTATGGGACTTACCCACAAAACAATTGTACGACGATAATCAGAAGATGTTGAGGTCTGATACCACAGTACGGGTTAATGACTTGGAAGGAGTATTAAATGCCAATTATGGAGTCATTGAGGGTCACAAATCAGCAGTCACATCATTGCGATGGTCCGACGATAGTAGTACTATTGTGACCAGTAGTGCTGACACTACCGTTGGTATTTGGGATACTGAAACTGGTAAAAGAGTACGGAAGTGTTCTCTGCATACCTTATGTGTGAATGAAGTGGATATCAATGACAATTCTACCATAGTTAGTTGTGGAGATGATGGCTTGATCAATGTTTGGGACCAAAGACAGAAATTACCTACGCATGTTATCACCACAGATTTTCCAATAACGTCAATTCTTTTTGATTTTCACGGTAAAAGATTGTTTGCCTCAGGCATTGATCCTACCGTCCTGGCATACGACATTAGAGATTTAACTAAACCTGTGTTCTCAGTAGGAACATTACGAAATGAGTCTACAACAACTTCGCTTGCAAGAAATCAAGATGATTCAGTGATTGTTGTTAGAGATATGACAGGTCTGATAAGAACAATTAATGGCAGAGAATATGTACCTCTGAATGTATCTCGACAAGATGGTCAGACGTTTGAAGGTGCTTTATCCGGTAAGGAACAACTTCTTATTCGTGTTTCCATGAATAAAGCTGGAACTGCCATATGTACAGGCTCAGAAGATAATACTATTATAACTTGGGATTATGCTACTGAAAGAGTAACTGGGAAATACGCCGGTCACAGGTCCACAGTAATCGATACAGATTACCATCCTCATGACAATATGTTAATTTCTTCATCATCAGACGGGACCTTGATTATTCGTGAATTATAGGAATATGCTAAAACCTTACCCGTTTACGTTTGTTCTTAGATACGATTGCTAATGGCCGTTTGTTAACATGTGGAGCTTCTTCACATTCAGTGATAAAGCTCTTCATAAAGTCCTTTTTGGATTCCTTGTCAAGAATCTTTTGGCTTTTAGATCTCGTCAACTTCTCCAAGTTATCTTGATTGCATAAATATATCAACCACTGTCGAATATGCGGTCTAGTCAATTTGTTCACAAACAGCTGATGATTCAATAAGGAATATGAATCTGGATCATCATCATCGTTTTCAGTATCAATTGCTTCTGAGATAGCAGGTGCTTGAAATCCACAGCATTCATTTTCAGAGGCTTCAAAGTCAAGAAATTCATGTTTTAAAACATAATTTTGAACTCCCAAATCATCAATTGCATGATTATTATCATTTGTTTGTTCCTCATACGAATTAGTGTCATCATCATTACCATTATTAATATTTCTGTGGCTTGATCTGAGATTGTAGATCTCTTCCTCCAAAGTGTCTCTAAGAACAAGTGTTTCTACATGAACTTCTTTAGTCTGGCCAATTCTATGGGCTCTTTTGATAGCTTGTGCTTCAACAGATGTCTTCCATACGGGACTGAGGAAGTAAACTCTTGAAGCAGAAATTATTGTTAATCCATGAGAAGCCAATTTCAAATCCATAATCAAGGCAATTCCTCCTCTATTATTGCTATCATATAAACTGAATTCAGATAAATTCTGTGCTCTTTGTTCAGGTTTATTGAAAGTAGCATAAAGAATATATTGAACTCCCAAAATATCAAGCAATTCCGTTAAATAATAAGCACTATCTTCAAATTCATAAAACACTATGGATTTGTCTTTATTCAACTTGTGTTCAAGTAACCTTGCACCAAGGTATGATAATTTAGCAGATGCTGTTCCAGAGACTATGGCTTTTCTTAACTTTTCAAAGGTTAAATCATTAACATCAGTCTTGTGGTCCTGAGTGACCGATAACTCGTTGTCATACTCCCAAGCAGTTTCATCTACCATATATTGAGGTTTAAACCCTTCAACTATTTCGGGAATATTAATAGCTGATATAATTTCAGCTTGCATAATTGCTTGAGGTTTCTTTTGAGAGCCTTGCTTGCTGAACTTATTATCATTACTTTTAAGCGAGTCGTTCCAATATCTATCCCAAAAGACCCTTGAAGATGGATCTAGCAACTCATTAAACTGTTGAATATCTTGAAATCTCGTGAACCTATTCTTGTATACAAAGTCTTGTATGGCATTCAAATGAGGTGCTCCAAACACAGACGATTGACTTTGATTTAATGGTTGATGAGAAACTCCAAAATATTTGGCAAATTGAAGTGGAAGTCCATTGATATAATATGACATTTCATGAAGCAAAGCACCTGATCTCCATTGAGAATTACTAAGAGCAGTTTTGGCTATTTCCATACTTTTAATAAGAAGCTTATTATCAGATACAGTATAATAATGACTTCCATCAGGTTTCTTCTTTTTCAAAGCATGTCTGCAAATCTTAATTAACGTTTCAACATCCTTTTGAGTGAACCCGGTCCAATGGAAGGTGGCTCGTTGCAAATTGGTTATTAATCTTCGTAATTGCATTCTATTGGATGGATGAAACATATAATCAATGCCGGTTCTTTCAGATGTCACTGCATTAACAGCCAACACTGCAGCAAATAAATTGATGGATAATTTATTGTGAAACGAAGGTTGTAGATATACAACTTCATGATGTAGTTGGGGAAGAACCAAACTATCACTAATATCCAAGGGGTTATGTCTTACCATCAAATTATTAATAAGCATATATAATGCTTGTTCTGCATTATATGAACCCGAGATCAACGGTTTAACAATCAAGTTAGTCCAACTTTTCAATTGAGAATGGAAGGGCTCTACCTTTAAGAAATTACTGACAATATTCCCAAGTTTTGCTAAATCATTCCGTTCATCAAAGGTGTTTTTGATCACGTATTTGGATTTCCGAGTATCCTCTTGTTCTTCTTCTTCTTCATCAACATAAATGTTTGTTAACCCAGAAGTAGGCGTTCCGGTGACAGCCCATTTCCTTTCTGCTAAGATATCCTTACAAAGAAGACTTGTTCTTGAATTCTTTGAATTAATGGAATGACCTTCATCTATGATTAATCTTTTCCAATATACTTTTAAAAGAGGGTTTTCAGGTTTATTGAATAGTTTCCCAAATATTTGATTGGAAATAATGATCAAATCATATTGAATTAATTGCAAAGGATCTAAAGTCGTCATATCATTCATAAATGTCATAAATTGGCCACTGATCTCTGAAAAATGTGAAGATACAAAGAGTTTCTTTAGATAGTTATGATGAACATGTTTTGCTAATTCATTACTCCATTGATGAATAAGATTCTCAGGCACAACAACTAGAGTTGTTGAACTGTGATAAACGTTCCGATACAAATAATCTTCAGGTTGATGATCCAAAACTGATTCTTTCTTCCGATAAGATCGTCTTTTGGGGACATCAAATACGGAGTTATGTTGATTATTATAATCAATTTTGAGTTTGAAACTTCCAGGCGATTCACCAAGTCTCTGGATCACTTGTGGAGGGATCTCATTAATGAAATATTTCCAAGGCATTGAGTTATCATTTATGAACAGAACACAAGTATTCACAAGTGATTTTAAAAGAATACGAGATTTTGAATCTTCTTGACGGTAAAGTAAAAGATCTTCAGGTGTTTCAGTAATATCATTCTTGGTTAAGCAAACAAGAGCTAAACATATAAGAGTTTTGCCCAACCCCATATTTTCAGCCAATATGCCACCTCTAGGTAGTCGGATTAAATCAGGATTCCTATAAAAGACAAAGGTATTGATGTGAACATAGTAAGGAGTCTTTGAATGTGAACAATCTTTGAAGTCAAGCAACCCCGGTAAATGGTGGTACTGTTGTATAGCTTCCTTTTCGTACATTCGAGCCAATGAAATGACTTGATACGAATACATTCGAGCTTTAAGACCATCGATTTCCACTGTGCCATTGGAGGCATTGCTTACAAGACTTTCCAAACGTTCTCGGGGTGTTTGTAATGGCTGGAACAGCTTGAACTTGGCGTTGGTTGCATATTTAGCCATTTGGGGAGAAGTGATTGAACCATAAAGCTTTTGGATTCTGGTGATTAATGAAGGTGTCATCCTCTCTTTCGACATAGAATATGGTTTACCATTATGCCATCTATCCAAATGAAAGTTATAACCATTGCAATTATTAGTACTACTACTACTAGGTCTAACAGTGTACGGAACCAAGAGCATCTCATTTAAAGGTTTTGCCATGTACCAACTGTCACTTGAGAAATCAAGCAATTCAATTAGAAATCGCCAATTCTTAGTTACATTCTTGATTCGAAACCTTTTTCTCCAGGTGTTAATGAATCTAAAGCCTTTAACATCACCAGGAACAGCATAAACTCTTATTCGAACCAATTGGAGGTCATTAATTTGAAACAACTTATAAGTGCATCTGATATATTTGAAATCAAGAAGGAATCTTAAACACTTTAGTAATGGAACATCATAATTATCATTATCATTCTCCTTACGACATATGTCTTGAATGAACGGTAGATTTAGCCATGTCCAACGATCTGGTGATTTGATCCCACAGTAATCAAAGTTGCCTTTAGGAAAGTCATGAATAGTTAATGTTCCAACAGGTATAAGATTGTCAAGATTTTCTACAATCCCACACACTTTGACGTAGATTGATGGGTCGACGACCATGTGACATTTATCGAATTAACATAAAGTAGAACTATGTACAATAAGCATTCGGTATATAATGCATAGTTATAGCTGTAGTTAAACATAGTGGTAGCACCTGGACGAATATATTGGTAGCGCTGATGGGAAAGATAAAGCCAACAAGGAGCGATAAAGGTTCCCTTTGGAAGAGTCACTATCTTCTGCTAAATTCGTATCACTAACAATGAGGACATATCTTGTTTCATTTGATACCCGGAAAACGGAATCCGTCGATTGGGTGAAGCCTCTCAACAACTATCTTATATCGGTTTACGGTAATAGTGATAGTTACCAAACAGATATCAAAGCCTTTGATAAGTTGAGACTGGATTTCAGAGGAGTAAGTGGCGATGAATCGGGGATTAAAATAGCATTTAAATACTACAGTCAATTGGAATTACTTGACTTACGGGTCCCGTTTCTGGCTATCAATAGACTGAAGAAGATCAAATTCAAATGGTATGATTCATTTGATCCAACCATCAGTCATGAACAAGAATCCATTGCCTTTGAAAAAGCCAGTGTACTTTTCAATTGTGGGATGCTTATGGCAAGAGTGGCTTCACAACTGTACGAACAATCGTTGAAAAGTGGTGGGGATGAAGAAAAGGCCAAAAAATCTATCAAAACTTATCAAGAAGCTGCTGGGATCTTTCAATATTTGACAGAGAATTTTGTTCATGCTCCCTCTGCTGATTTAAGTAAAAGCACTTGTCAATTTCTTATTAAACTTATGTTGGCTCAAAGTCATGAAGTGTTTATGTATCGTCTTATCAACACTGATTTGGATCAAACCAAAAATAGTTTGATTTCTAAATTATGTTCCAGTGCTGCCTTACATTATGAGGATTGTAATAAGATGCTTCAAATTCTACAAAGTGACGAAGTCCCTATAGCTGAATATGGACTTGTTACTGATGATGAATTAGATGGAGGAGATGTTGATCAACAACTTGCAACATCAACTTTTGATGATCCCGATTCAACTCAAGTCACTGCTAAAGTAAGTCAACTTTGTCTTGATGTTATTTCTTATAAACTGGTTTATTATAAGGCATTGACTTACTATTATGCTGGCTTACAACTGGAAAAGGCCAAAAAATATGGTAATGCCATTGCTTATATGAATAAGTCTTTAGAAGTATTGGAATCAATGCCTGATTCTGTTTGGAAGACATTATCAAAATCAGATCGTTATATTGTTCATGAATTATTTGAAGATTATAAATTTCAAATGGACTCATTAACTATAAGACTTGAAGAACTCAACAGAGATAATGATTATATTTATCATGAGATAATCCCCACTCAATCATCATTGGAAGAAATCAAACCTATGGATAGTTCCAAAATCATTCCTATCGGTGATAATGAACTTTTCAAACAATCAAACGAAACAGCATATTCACATTTTTTAACTAATGTCGTTCCTATGAATATTCATGAATTAATGAGTCTTTATTCTGAAGAAAAGTCAGAATTATTAAGGAATAATATGGATTTGGTTGATGTTTCTAATGAAGAGGTATCTTCAGCTTTAGAATATCTTAATATGCCAATAGCTGTTGTGAATTTGAAACAGATTTTTAAGCAATCAAAAGATGATGAACAACAAAAGCATCAACAAACCATAGATCCATTAACCATTTCTCATGCTAATGAAATATCAGCTAGTGTAACCAAAGATGAAGCTAATAAGGATCAAATTATAAGACTTCGAAAGGATATTTGGGATAATATTACTGAAATCGAATCCATTCTTTCTCGTCATGTTGAACCTTCATTCACGAAATTCAAAGATGAACTGATCCAATTGAAAAGATCTCTTTATAATGCTTCAAATTTGGATAAAAAAGTGTTTGAAAACATTACGACTGAGAATCAACTGTTACTTAATACATTGAGATTGGGACCTAAACTGAAACAATTTGATGATATGTTTTCACTAAATTGGAATAATAACAATAATAATAAGTCAACATTGAATGCAGAGATTAGTCTTTTAGATCTTGACGATTCAATGCTAAATAAGCTGCTGGATACAATTGAGAAAGATATTAAACACATTGAGGATCTTTTAAATGATTTGAATGTATTAAAAGCCAACAAAGCAGCTCTTATTGATGCATTAAAGAAAGAAATCCATTCAGATGATATTTCCAATATTTTAATATTGAACAGTAGGGTTAAACTGGAATCGGAGATCAAACTGGTGATATTCCCTGAAGAATTGAAGAAGTTTTCACCTTATGATGAAGAACTTGACAAGTTAGTATCGGAACAAAAGCGCAAAGTGAAACATTTAACTGAATCTTGGAACCAATTGATTGAGAACGATGCAGTTAAAAATCTTCAAACATTGAAGCTTAATGGAGATCAAAAGACTAAAGAAATTACGGAAAAAATCAATGATTTTTACAATAATAACTGGAAACCATATAGTTCCGGATTAAAGAGAAGTGCTGATTTCTATCAACAATTGTATGAATTTAGTGTCAATGTTAAGAATTCAATTTTAGATGAAGAATCCAAAGTTTCATTCCAAAGACAAAAATCAGATTATTTCAATATGGAATCATCATTTAATCAAATTAATCTAGGATCTAATCAAAATCAAAATCAACGGTTTGCTCAACAACCAAATGGATATCAGCATCAGCAATCTGCTCCTGCTTTACCACCCAAAAGATCGTCACAACAAATGGGATTTACCGCAAGTCAAGGCCCTGGTTCATACCCTGCTCAATACCCTGCTCAATACCCGACTACACCTACGCAACAACAACCACCACAACTTCAACAACATAGTGGCTATGGAGAAGCTAATCAAATGTATGGATCGGGACCAACAGGTGGACCTCCGCCAGTACAGTATTCTACATCATCTCAACAACCTCCACAGGGATACCCCCCCAATAACAGTGGACGACCACCAAATGGGAATGACAGCCAAAACCCGAACAATAATCTGGGCTTAATCTACAATAACCCTTCAACTTATCAACCTAATATGTACAACTTTTTTTCTTCGAAATGAATGGATGAATACCTTAGAAAGTAAATACCTAAAAATAGATAATATTTAAAGCAGCAACTCGTAGATTATATACAGGACATGATCAAGTTAATTTCCCGGAAAGTGTCACACTTACAACTAACCAATACATTACATTGCCTTACATTAGATGATAAGCATGCGTTCATAACGAAGAAGGAGATGTTATGTATGTGTCAAAATATTGAACACACACACACACACACAGTTGAACCACAGCTTTACCAAGTTCAAACCCGGAACTATCAACATCTTCATTACTGTCAGGTCTTTGTCGTGCTCGGGCCAGATCGAAGGGGTATTTTCTTTTTTCCCATTGCGTGTAATAATAAGAGGTAACTTTTTTGACGTGAATTAAAATTTTAACCTTTTGTTTTTTGAACAAGTCATAGCCTCCTTCGTTTATTGGCTTAAAGACTGGTTATTAACAATACAAGTCAAAAAAAAAATCACTCATACATTAAAAGTATATAAATACTATTGACATTTCATTATCATTAAGGTTAGTTGTTTTAAATTTAGTGAAGCTATAATTCATGACTTCAGCTAAAGGTCATTACCCAAAGTTGGGGTCACTTTTATTAATTTTTGTTGGGATAATTAACTTGGTATCTGCTACAACATACTGTAATTCTACAGCTGGAAGTTGTCCAGAAGATTTGCCTTGTTGTTCTCAATATGGTGAATGTGGTACTGGAGCTTATTGCTTAGGAGGATGTAATATTCGGTTTTCTTATAATATATCTGCATGTATGCCTCAACCCAGAATGTCATCTTTTGATACTGTTTTCCAATCTACTGATCAAGTGTTATCACAAGATGAATATTTGGGTAATGCATCAGAAACTGAATGGATTTATACCGGGAATATTGCTGAACATGATAACGCTTTATTGGTTCAAATGAGAAACAATTCGGGTGGTACAGTCATTTCATCTTCCAAATATTTATGGTATGGTAGAGTTGGTGCTAATTTGAAAACTTCTCATGATAGAGGGGTTATTACTGCCTTTATCCTTTTCTCTGATGTTCAAGATGAAATTGATTTTGAATCTGTTGGTTATAATTTAACCAATCCTCAAACAAATTATTATGCATTAGGTATTTTGAACTATACGAATGCTAGGAATACTTCTGTATCCAATACGTTTGAAAATTATCATTATTATGAAATCGATTGGAATGAAGATCGTGTTGATTGGTATATTGATGGTGAGAAGGTTCGTACTTTGGAGAAGGCAGATACTTATAATGAAACTACAGACGAATATGATTATCCTCAAACTCCTTCAAGAATTCAATTTTCTTTATGGCCTGGTGGGGCTGCTGGAAATGGTCTTGGTACTATTGAATGGGCTGGTGGTGCCATTAATTGGGATTCTGAGGATATTCAAAAATATGGTTATTATTACGCTTATTTACAAAATATCACTGTTAAATCTTATGATTTACCAGAAGGTGTTGCATTAAAGGGGAACTCTTCCAACTCTAATGATTATCATGCGTTTCTTTACAATTCCACTCATGGTCGTCAAAAGAATGTTGTTTTAACCAACAAAGAAACTATTATTGGTGGGAACGAAGCTGTTGGTTGGGATCCAATGGTTGATGATAACAGCAGTAGCAGCAGTAGCAGTAGTAGCAGTGGTAGTGGGTCTAGCAGTGGATCCTCCAAAACAAACCTGAAACTGTCTACAAATACTGGACTTAATATACCAACTTTGGTTACCAATGGAGCTGCAACAACTAAAGCAGGTGCTACATCCACTCATGCTTATAATAGTGAGAATGGTGTTGGGGGGTTTATTCAAAATGCTAAACTGACTTCCAGTTCTTTGGCTGGTGAAGGTGCCATTGCATATGGTAGTTTCAATGAAATTTTAGGTGGTTTGAGTGCTGCTTTGATTGGGTTACTTTCTATGATCATGTGACAATAAGAGTATAAAATATATTTAGTATAATAGTAGGTTAGAATAATACCAGTGGAAGTAGATGGTGTTAGTAGGGGAAGCATAAGTACTACCACAACTATGATGGTAGCGCCAGCCCCATTATGTACAGGATCGAGACACGCGAACTAATCAGTCGTCCATGACAAATTTTCCAACAAGAACAACAACCTGAAAATAACAACTTGTTAACTACAACCAACCACCACCATACAATTTGTAACTTCGACAAAAAAAAGCAACAACGCATCAACATCCGTTTGACATCTGAACAATAGACGCAGTAGACGCATCCATTGCCAATTGAGTAGACGTCATCATGAAGATGCTTATTAAGTTTGAGTCTAAGTCCTCCCGGGCTAAAGGTGTGGCCTTCCATCCTAAAAGACCATGGGCTTTAGTATCATTACATTCCTCAACCATTCAGTTATGGGATTACCGTATGGGGAACATCTTGGATCGGTTTGAAGATCATGAAGGTCCTGTTAGATGTGTTGATTTCCATCCAACCCAACCATTATTTGTTTCTGGTGGTGATGATTATACTATTAAAGTGTGGTCATTAAATACTCGGAAATGTTTATTTACTTTGAATGGTCATTTGGATTATATTCGTACTGTTTTTTTCCATAGGGAATTACCTTGGATCATTTCGGCTTCTGACGATCAAACTATTAGAATTTGGAACTGGCAAAATAGACAGGAAATCGCTTGTTTAACAGGTCATAACCATTATGTCATGTGTGCTCAATTTCATCCAACTGAAGACTTGATTGTATCTGCTTCATTAGACCAAACGGTAAGAGTTTGGGATATCTCGGGCTTAAGAAAGAAGCATTCAGCTCCAACCACAAGATCTTTTGAAGATCAATTACAAAGACAACAAATACCTCAACAAGATGTCTTTGGTAATGTTAATGCGATTGTCAAGTATGTCTTGGAAGGCCATGATAAAGGTGTCAATTGGGCCTCATTCCATCCAACATTACCATTGATTGTATCCGCAGGTGATGATCGTATGGTAAAAGTTTGGAGAATGAGTGACACAAAGGCTTGGGAAATCGATACTTGTAGAGGTCATACTGCTAATGTTTTAGGGTGTGTCTTCCATCCAAAACAAGATTTGATTCTTTCTGTATCTGATGATAAAACACTTAGAGTTTGGGATTTAAACAAGAGAACTCCAGTTAAAAGTTTCAGACGTGAACACGATAGATTTTGGTTAATCGCAAACCATCCTAACATCAATTTGTTTGCTGCTTGTCATGATTCAGGTATTATGATCTTTAAATTGGAGAGAGAAAGACCTGCTCATACTTTTTTCCAGAATAAATTGTATTATGTCAATACTGAAAAACAAGTTCAAATGTATGATTACCAAAGGGGTGAAGGTTCTTTGC
The DNA here is from genome assembly GCF_019049425.1 of Lizanozyma spartinae. Classification (NCBI taxonomy): domain Eukaryota; kingdom Fungi; phylum Ascomycota; class Pichiomycetes; order Serinales; family Debaryomycetaceae; genus Lizanozyma; species Lizanozyma spartinae. The sequence continues at coordinate 88,628 of NW_025065054.1, forward strand.
CAATGTTATCTTTGAAGAAAATCGGGAAGGCTTGGTCTGCTATGAGAACCCTTTCTTATAACCAAACTGATAATTCCATTTTAGTCACTCATGGTGATGGTGACAAATCCCAATATGCTTTGATTAATTTGCCTAAGCATGTCACTGGTGCCATTGAACCAACTGATATTAGACAAGGTGAAGGTAATTTTGCATGTTTTATTTCAAGAAATAGATTTGTTTCATTTGTCAAGGCTACTAACACTTTAAACGTTAGAGACTTGAGTAATAACGTTACCAAATCAATCCAACTCGATGCTTCTTTTACAGATGCTTTGTACGGTGGCCCAGGCCGTATTTTGTTGATTTCAGCTCATAGTGTTGTTAATTATGATGTTCAACAAAGAAAGGAATTGTCAAGAATCAGTGCTAACAGTGTTAAGTACGTTTCATGGTCAAATGATGGACAATACGTTGCCTTGCTTTCAAAACATAACATCACCATTGCAACTAAGGATTTGGAATACGTTACCTCATTACATGAAACTATTAGAATCAAGAGCGCTGCTTGGGATGAAACTGATGTTTTGGTATATTCCACATTGAATCATATCAAATATTCTTTATTGAACGGTGATAGTGGTATAATCAAAACTTTGGAAAATACATTATATGTTACTAAGGTATCTGGAAAGAAGGTTTACTGTTTGAACCGTGCTGGTGAAGTTGATGTGGTTAATATTGATCCTACTGAATACAGATTCAAGAAAGCTTTAGTGAATAAGAACTTTAACGAAGTTTTAAGAATCATCAAAAATTCTAACTTGGTTGGTCAAAATATCATTTCCTACTTACAAAGAAAGGATTATCCTGAAGTTGCCTTACAATTTGTTCAAGACCCGGAAACCAGATTTGATTTAGCCATTCAATCTGGTGATTTACAAGTTGCTGTTGTTGAGGCTCAAAAACTAAACAAAAACAGTATTTGGGAAAGATTGGGTGAAGAAGCATTGAGTCAAGGTAATCTTGAAATTGTTGAATTAGTTTATCAACAATTACACAAGTTTGATAAATTATCATTCCTTTATTTGATTAAAACTGATAGTCTGAAGTTGACAAGAATGTCTGAAATTGCTGCTAGACGTGGTGATGTTTCCTCTTTAATTCAAAATACAATCTATGAAAATGATATTAAGAATAGAATTGAAGTCTTCAAGAAGGGTGGATTATATCCTTTGGCATATACTCTTGCTAAATCTAATGGATTAGAAGATGTTGCTGCAGAGATTTTGCAGGAAGCTGGTGTTGATGCCAATCAGATTGTTTTACCCCAATTGGGCACTCCAGTTGCTTTACCACAAGCCAGTAGCCAACCATTGGTTAATTGGCCATTAAAGGAATCATCTATGTCATACTTTGAAAAGGCTCTATTGACAGGACAAGTTGAAAACTTGAGTATTGAAGATGAAGTTGTTGTACCTGATGATCAATTTGAAGAAGCCGCAACACCTGTTGGAGTTGAATTTGAAGACGAAGAAGAAGATATTGATGGTGATGATGGTGCTTGGGGATTAGATGATGAGCTTGACATTGGAGATGATGATTTAGAAGAATCTTTGAATGTTACTAATGCCGTTGCTTCCACAGGAGGACCATCAGTTACCGGTGGTGCTGAAGGAGAGGTTGCTACTTGGTTGAGGAATGCAACTACTGCAGCTGATTACGCTGCAGCAGGTGCATTTGAACAAGCAGCATCCATGCTTCATAAACAACTTGGAGTTTCTAACTTTGAACCATTAAGAGAAAGATTCAATGAAATCTACAATGCCAATAAGTTATATTTGCCTGGAGCTTATGATTTACCAGCAATGAAGACATTTATTAGGGCTGATAATGATGAAGATAATCCTCACAAGTTTAAAGCCATTATCCCCGGGTATTCATCATTGGATAGTAAATTAAGTGTGGGTTTCAAATTTTTCAGATCCAATCAATTAATTGAAGCCATTGATACATTCAAGGGAATCATACATACTATTGCATTATTAACTGTTGGAGATGAAGATGAAGAAACCAGATGTAAAGATATTCTTACCTTATGTCGGGAATATATTCTTGGGTTATCTATTGAAGTTGAACGTCGTTCTGTTGGAGACAGTGATATTAAACGGAATCTTGAATTGGCAGCTTATTTCACCAAAACTCAATTACAAAATCCACATCGTGCCAATGCATTACAAGTTGCCATGACTCAATCTTTTAAGTATAAGAATTATGCCAGTGCATCATATTTTGCATCTGAACTCTTGAAAATTGTTCCAAGTGGACCAAGAATTGAACAAGCACAAAAGATCAAGCAAAAAGCTGATACAATTGCTAGTGATGCTATTGAAATTGATTTTGATCCATATGCTGATTTCGACATTTGTGCCGGAACGTTCACACCTATTTATAAAGGTGATCCAATGGTTACTGAAGAACTTGTGGGTGCTAAATATAAACCAGAATTTAAAGGTTCAACATGTTTTATCACAGAAATCACTACTGTTGGTGCGCCAGCTTCTGGGTTACGTATCAGAGGGTGAACATTATATTATAATATATATTAAATAACTATACTTGTCGTTATAATGTTTCTCGTAGATGAAAGTATATATTAACTTGTAAGTATAATACTCTATACTTTTATATTTTTATATCTATTATTAATTTTTAGATCTGATCAGTGATTTTACCACTAATCGAATAACCTTTATATGCTTTGCTATCTCGGTATTTCGGACTTTTGTCGTGTGTTATATGTACAGTATAGCTTTACTGTAGCTGTGGTTTTGTCATACTGATTTTCCGTATATGGACGTGTTGCGATAACCGAGAATGAAAAATTGTTTCCCAAAAAAGTTTCAAGACATGTAGTTTTGTCACCATCGTCACTGTAGTCTTATACAACAATGTCCGACAAGAAACAGGAAGCTATAGCTTTCAAGGATCAAGGGAATGAACTGTTGAAGGAACATCGGTTCGAAGAAGCCGTAGAGTTGTATACTAAAGCTATTGAACTTGACCCTAGCAATGTTATATTTTTCTCCAATAGAGCACAAGCCGAAATCCGATTGGAAAGATATGGATATGCTATAGCTGATTGTGACCGGGCTCTTGAGCTTGATCCCATGTTTATGAAGGCATATTATCGTAAGGGAGTATCGTTAATGGCCATCTTAAAGCATAAAGAGGCATTGGTGTGTTTTAAAACCGTGTTGAAAACATTACCTAATGATAAGCTTACCCTTGAGAATCACAAGCAATGTTCCAATTACTTAAAGAGACAAGCATTTGAAAGAGCCATAGCCTCGGAAGACAAACAGCTGGTGATATGTACTGTTGATTTTGATCACATGTTGATTGAAAAAACATGGGAAGGTCCATCACTTGATATTAAAGTCATTCAGAAATCTTCTAACGATATCAATATTGATATCAAAGGATTGGATGAAGACTACTTGAAATATATGATTAAACACTTTAAGAATGGGGGCAAGATTCCAAAGAAACACGTGTTTGCCATTGTGGCCAAAGTGTATCAGATTTTAAAACAAGAAGCAACCATGGTTGAAATATCACTTAATCACAAGGCAATGGTTTCTGAATCTAAAAATGCCAATGAAATTAAACTTGATGGGAAAAAGATAACTGTTGTTGGTGATACCCATGGACAATTTTATGATGTTTTAAATCTTTTCGCAAAGTTTGGTCATGTTAGTCGAGATCATATTTATGTATTCAATGGAGATTTTGTTGATAGAGGATCATGGTCTTGTGAAGTTGCATTATATTTATATGTGTTGAAAGTATTATATCCCCAATCTGTGTTCCTCAATCGGGGCAATCATGAGACTGATGATATGAATAAGACTTATGGATTTACTGATGAATGCGAAGCCAAATACTCCAAAAAAATCTTTGAAGCCTTTTCTGAATCGTTTGGTGCTTTACCATTGGCAACTTTGATTAACCAATCATATCTTGTTATGCATGGGGGATTATTTTCTAATGATAAGGTTACACTTGATGATATACGAAAATATAATCGATTCCCTTCATCTGGTTCAACTCAACCTCCAAAGGAGGGTATTGCCATGGAATTATTATGGACAGATCCTCAAGAAGTTAATGGTCGTGCTCCTTCAAAGAGAGGTATTGGAATGCAATTTGGTCCTGATATCACGGAAAGATTCTGTCTTAAAAATAAGCTTCGGAAGATCTTAAGATCTCATGAAGTTAGAAATGACGGTGTTGAGTTGGAACATAATGGTCGTCTTATTACGGTTTTCAGTGCCCCCAATTATTGTGACTCAACTAATAATTTAGGTGGGGTGGTTCATTTCACTGAGAATGAAAATTATGATCCTGGCTCTGATGATGGTGAAGGTTACAGAGATGTAGAAGATTCAAATTGTCCTTGGTCACTTGATATGGAAACTTTTGAAGCCGTAGAACATCCACCAATAAGACCAATGGCTTATTCAAAAGGTGGCTTCGGGTTTTAGTATATAGATTTAGAACATATTCAGACGTGCGTGAACCAATATATCTATATTAATGGTTGTAACCGTAAGAAATCACCATACATGACAGTCTGTGATCCGTATCATAATATGAGTAAATCTAGTATCATTCAGGATGATGAACCTGATGAATGGGATCAAAGAATCATCAAGACCGGATGTGCGGACGAAAACTTAGCTCTCCAATTGTGTCATGCTGATACTGGTGATTGGAGACAATGTATTAAAGAAATGGAAGCCTTCAAAAAGTGTTGGTCTTCAAACAAAAATGATGAAAGAACAAACACTGTTGATAATTCTGAATCAATTTAATGATGGTCATAATGATAATGATATTAATCACAGATAATGATCGTATATCTTGTACATAGTAATACTATACCCTATCTTTTGGTAATTTTATTGTATCTTTTCTTCTTTGCGGTCTGGTTTTGCATTGCCCTTGGAAGATTGTTTCATTCTTCTTCTGGCTTTCCTAATGGCTTTATTCTTTTCAGCTTTGGCTTGTAATTGCTGTTGTTTTGATTTCTTCTGGGTTTCATACTGTTGAGATTCTGTTATGGTTCTGGCCTTTAATTGGGTTTGCTGTTGTTTATTGAGTTGAAGACGCTTATTATTGACATAATTGGAGTAATCAAACGATTTCTTTTGTTCTAAAGGTGTTAGCACATCATTAGACTTAACGGCATTTAGCTGTAGTACGTACTTGAGATATGATATTCCGATGGTTCTTCTGTGGTGTCATCGCCCTGTTCATTGCCAATAGGAGGCTTCTTCAGCATCAAGTATTCAACCTGTTTACGAGACTGTTGGCGAGCGTCCATGGTACAAATGATTTTGTCAATGATTTTGTCAAGCATCCAGTCTTGAACATTTAGTCTTAATTATTTAAATTAATCGCGACTACTCTACACCATCCAATGTAATACTATGGACAACATTCCTGATCTTTCATATGACTCCATAGACCGGCTGGAGATGGATCTAGAATCCAATGAGCCAACCCTTGATGCATTTAATAAGGAAAGTATACTTCAATTCAAGACCAAATGGGATGCTATACTTGATAAATACTCCAAGATTGATGATACCAAAGAGAGTGATGAGATAGATTTAACCACGGGGACCATAATAACCGACAATGGACATATTAGAAATCTTAAGTCAGTGGTAGAATTCAAGGGGGTGCCGATACTGTCAGATATATGGTCCACTGATCTTGAACAACGAGATAAGCTGTTACGTAGTAGAGAACGACGTCGTAAACAATTGAAAAGCGAGTTGAAACAACAATTGAAACAAACAAATCTGTTTTGCAGTAAGGATTTATCACCAAAGAAACATGGTAGTAACGATCTAGAAGATAATATACGGTTATTAAGTCCATCTCCAAAGAAGCCAAAGGTATCATCCTTTGAGATACTGGCGCAAGCTGAGGCAGACGCAGATTCACAGTCAGAGTCACAGTCACAATCAGATTCAGATTCACAGGCACAATCAATAACAGAGTCAAGAACAGAATCGCAATCTGATGCATCTACAAATACTGACTTTGATGATGAATACCTGGTGATAGCAGAAACTTCCCTCTCCGAATTGCATTTAATAGAATGTGCATTCCCTAATTGTGAATTCACGGATTCAAATATCTTTCTGTATCAGAAACACTTGCTACAATGTCATAGTAAGACCCTCAAACGAATGGGATACCCCATAGATAATACTGATATCAATCATAATACCCCTAAACAGTTAATAGTGGATGTCCCCCTTCAAAAGGCTTTGGAAGCTTATTTCCCCTTGGTCCATAGTGTTCCTCCATTACCGTTGACTCCAAATTGTGTGCCCTTATGCTGCACTCAAGTTATTGATGGCAGAAGATGTAGAAAGACATTCGAATCTCAAGCATTGTTGGATGACCATAGATTACATGCACCTAGCCTCTGTTCCACTAGAAAGCCAGTTTATTTATGTCCAATGCTTGGATGTGGGTTCATGATAGAAGAAAATTATCTAGAATATCGCCAACACTTTATTGATTCAGAACACCATATTGAACCTAAGTATCGACGTTGTTTCATGTCTCCCCCCAGCCATGATGATGCTCATGATGATGATAACAATAATGATAGCTTTTTGAACTTGGGTTCCATGGATACTGGTTACGATTCAATAGATGAATTATTCAGTGATTAATCGTTTCTTTTATATGTTTAATTATTTATTTATTATTTACAATCAAGTTTATGTTTGGATGTTTATGTACAGTTAAATAAGAAAATCTTCTTCACTAATTATTATTGTCATCTTCTCTATTCTTCTTTTCAGGTCTCTTGAATGCATCTTGTCCGGTAATATATTTGTCAAAAGCATCATTTCTTTCAGGGAATGGTCTGGGTCCACAGATAGCTATCATGTCTTCTCTGGTTAACACTTCCTTCTTAAACAATTCTTCGGCAACCTTATCAACCAAATCAAGTTTCTCAGTTAAAATCTTATGGCATGCAACATATGCATCATCAATTAATCTTTTAACTTCAGTATCAATAGTTCTGGCTGTTGATTCAGAATACATATTGTGAACTCTAAGTCCTCCATTATCACCATTATCATATGTGATATTACCTAATTTGGGGGACATTCCAAGTTTCAATATCATTTGTTGAGCCATTTGAGTTACCTTTTTAAAATCATCAGAGGCTCCACTTGTAACACTTTCAAAATGTAACTCTTCACTAACTCTACCTCCTAATGCCATTGTCATACGATGTTTAAATTGTTCTTCAGAGATCAAATATTGATCCTTAGGTAAATATTGTGCATATCCTAAAGCACCTTGTCCTCTAGGGATAATTGATACTTTAACAAGTGGATCAGCATATTCTAAAAACCATCCACATATAGCATGTCCAGCTTCATGATATGCAACAGTTTTCTTTTCATCAAGTGTTAACACTTTGGATTTCTTCTCTAATCCAGCAATAACTCTTTCAATGGCTTGTTCAAAATGATGAATATCAACAGATGTAGCATTTTCTCTAGCAGCAATTAAGGCTCCTTCATTGCAACAGTTGGCAATATCTGCACCAGCAAAACCAGGAGTTAATGCTGCTAATCTTCCGGCTAAATTGTCAACAGCTTCCTTTTTCAACTCTTGAAATTTATTAAAATCAAGATCTTTATGTAAGACTTTAATATCTTCATCGGATTTAAGAGAAATTTTGGATAAATGAACCTTGAAGATATCCTTACGACCTTCAACATCAGGAAGATCAATATTCACATGTCTATCAAATCTCCCAGGTCTCAATAAGGCTTTGTCCAAAATATCAGGACGATTGGTACCAGCTAAAACAACAACATGATCACCAGATTCAAATCCATCCATTTCTACAAGTAATTGATTCAATGTATTTTCCTTTTCATCATTACCACCCATTCTTCCGTTACCTCTTTCTTTACCAATGGCATCTATTTCATCAACAAATATAATAGAAGGAGCCATTTCTCTGGCAGTTTTAAACAAATCACGAACTCTCGAGGCACCAACTCCAACAAACATTTCCACAAATTCAGAACCAGAAACTGATAAAAAGGGAACACCGGCTTCACCAGCAGTAGCTTTTGCCAATAAGGTTTTACCAGTACCTGGCGGACCAGATAAAATAGCACCTCTTGGAATCTTAGCACCTAATTTTTCATATTTTGCTGGATCTTGTAAAAACTTGACAAATTCGGTGATTTCTTCCTTTGCTTCTTCACAACCAGCTACATCCTTAAATTTTATTTTAACATCTGTTTCTTGATTGAAAAGTTTGGCTTTCGATTTCCCAATCTTAAATAACCCACCAGCTCCACCACCGGGAGCTTGGGCTCTTTTAATAGTGATATACCATAATCCACCAATCAATAAAACTGTTGGAAGAATGGGTAATATCCAATTCATCCACAGACCTCTTTCAGTGTAATGAATAGGTAACCTTTCATCAAGTGGAATACCCAACTTATCTTGAATTTTATTCATTTCATCTTCAAAGAATTCTACTGAACCAATAGTGAACATTACAATTGGTACCCCATGAGGTCCAGTGTGAGTTTGAGTTGAGATAGCACCTGGGATTAATTCAGCTTCAACAATATATTTATTGATAACTGTCATTTTAGTAACAAGACCACGTTCCAAATAGTTAATTTTGAAATCTTGGAATGTCAACTCATTTTCAGCAGAAGAAACATCACTTAATAAAAGTAATGTCATAAGAAATGTGAACATGGCAAACATAGCAGCACCACGAATCATTTGTTCTCGATTGATTTGATAAATCTTAATGTTCTTCTCATCAATATTAGGATTTTGCTTCTTTATCCTCTTTTCAAGTTCCTTCCTCATTTCTCTTTCAAACTCCTCCGCTTCCTTGTCTGCATCTTTTTTAGGTTTCTTGTCTTTTGTTTCTGGTTCGTTCTTGTTATCCTTCAGTGGTTGTTGTTTCTGAAACATGCATCTTGTATTTTGAAACATCAATGGAGCTGATATCGATAATGCTCTGGTAGTACCTGATGATGTTACTGTAACTCGACCTACACTGAAAAGAGATTTACTACTCAATCCTCTCATAGTGTTGGTCGTTACATTTCTCAATGTTATCCGCAGACTCATAAACAGTCCTCGTAACGACCGCATCGAAATAGACGCTATCATTATAATTAGAAGTTAATCTCCTACAATAATTGGGTTGTGGAAGGAAGAAGAAGTGCTTGAGTTTGGTTTAACTCTTGACGTCTTTCGCCTTCTGAACTTCGAAAAAAACGTGCACGGACCAATCAGCAAAAGCCGCTATATAAACCACCATTTACACTGTTGCTAATATAGACATAGTTTATACATTTGTATTTATACGTTTACTGGGGATTAAATACTTCGAGACATAACATATTCATCCCAACTGGTCTCGCAAATCTTTAAAAATTTTTGCTTCTCTTTTGAAAGCCATGCTTGATCTTTAACTTCCAGTGATGAGCCTGGTGTACGGGCCGCATCAGGTTCACTTTCTCCGGAAGAAGCAGAATCGCCTCCTCCCTTCCCAAAGATACGGAAATTGAATATCTTTTCGTTCATAAGGTTAATTGAACCGAAGACTTCATTCTTTATTGGCTTCCCTTCTGAATACTGAGAAACTGCAGCTGCAGCTGCAGCTGTTCGATATTTATCTTGCATTTCATTGATTTCACTTTCTGTTACTTCGTCGCCCTCTTTACTAGTACGGTTGTATGGACTCGACCCATTCGCAAGCACAGCATTTCTAGTGAGCCAGAAATACTCCTTTTGCGCAGACAATGGTTGTGATTGTAGTGGTGCAGCCTTTTCCAAATCCCCAACAAATACATCGGTGACTGTTTTGGATCGATTTGATTTGGGTGTAGTTGCTTCTGCAAGGATATCTTCCTTTGACCCACTGGTAAGAGCATGACCAACAGTAGCAGTATTATTATTGGTATCATTAGCATTAGCATTAGTATTAGTATTGTTATTATAAGTATTAGTATTATTATGATTAGAATTCGTATTACTATTATTGTTCCTACTGGGATCAATGGTTATATGTCTTGGAAAATGTGTTGCTGTGGTTGTATGAGGATGTGGCATGCGAGCTCTTCTAATGGTACCGGTCGGAATTCTTTGGGGTAAGGCAGCAATAGGCTGTAAAGGTTGTCCATATTGATATTGATTTGCCATTGAATGAGGTGGATATACCATTGGTGCATTAAGTGGGACAGGATACGGTCTAACTGGTCGACCATGTACTGGCGTATAAACTTGATAATATCCATATGGGGTTGCATATTGAACTCTTCTTCCATGGAAGGCATTATTTGTTGTCGAAGGTCTTTCTGCAGAAAGTTTTTGGCCCACATTATCACCACTGCTGCCAACAACAGTTTCGTTAGTGGGTCGACCACTATTAACATTAGCAGCTTGTTGAGCAAATGATGTGGCACGAATTGGAGCAGATTGAATGACGGGATCTAATCGAATAGATTCACTTGGACCTGATTCATCATCATCATTACCAAATTGGCCATTAGAATTACTGAGATCCAATGGGTTAGGAACATTATTTCTCTTTAATCTTTTAGCTGAATTTGGTCGTGATAAACGATTGTAATCCGTTGTTGGCTTCAATATATTTGATTCGGTATCATCATCTGAACTCATTTTAATAGTAGTAATAATTGTAGTCTGTTGAATATCATTAGATTTCGGTTCTTCTTCAACGTCATTAATGAGTCTTTTCAAAGAAGAGATTTTTCCCTTTGCCGATTCACAAGATTTTGAAGATTCTGAAGGTGAAGTAGAAGAAGGAGCCGAAACAGTAGTCAGTAACGATGCGTCATTATCTAAAGAACTTGTTGGTTTCACTAATGGTCTTTCCAGACCAGAACCACAGCTTTCATTACCTTCTTCAAGATCATCGTTTTCACTTTCTTCTCTGGTACAGAGTTTATCGCCTACTCTTTCCAATACTATAAATGGCGTTTTTGAATTTTTATTGGCACTTTTAGCTCTGTTGGCAATGAGATTCTTTTGTTGTTTCTCAATGATGTGAGATAATCTCATAGTAGAATTTACGGTGGTATTGAGAGAAGCAGCATTAGTACTATTGTTGTTGTCCAGCTGGGGAGTACTATCGTTTCCTTCTATTGGTTCAGCTGAGTCTTGAACAGATGAAGACAAAGTCGAAGACAAAGATGCCAGTCCTACATCTGACTCAGTAGGTGACACATGATGTGTTTCAGTAGGGGGAAGAGGGGGTGGTGGCACAGCAGTAGGAGCCATATCCAACACGTTAGTAGACATTTTTCAATTTATGGAGCTGCAGTTCAATTAAAATGCAATCGTTAACTATGAAAAAAAAGCACTTAATGATATAAATGTAAGTCTGTCAATCTGTAGTAGATACCACTGGTTCAGGTAAGGTCAAGGTTTGTTTAGTAAAACGTTTATTCCAATTATTGTGCTCAATGTATATGACGTGCTTCGGGTAATTGTACGCACCCAAGGAAATTGTCTAGATTTGAGAGGATGCAACAGACGAAATAACCAAATTGATCTAAAGGTCAACTGACACCTAAATGGGAAATGGAATAAACAGTGATAATAACAAATTCAAACGTAGTTAATTGAAAGTGGGTTTTAGTTATTTATTTATTCCATCGTAAACCACTGAAACTTAAACTAATGGGATCTTGAGGCAACTCCCCACAGGATGCTCATGGCCTGTACATAACCGCGAGATGTTTCAGATTTAGGTGGGAATTTCCTTCCAAGCACACAACAAGGGATGAACACCCACGAAAATGTTGGTCTCAGTTGATTATGTGCTCCATATAAATATGAATAAGAATGGGGTTCATTTTGTTTGACAAGAGGAAGAGTGTAGAACTATGCAAACTGTATTAGAGATTTTATTGTACTTAAAACATACTCTAATCAACACTTTATTCGTATACACATCAACACGTTATTCATATTGTTACACATACATTATCATATTTATATATATAAACATTTTATATATGTTATGGTCCAGAGGAAAAAAATTATACAAAACAATTGCGCCCTCTTAATTATGGAATGCTTCCCAACCTTGAGGTTTGGTTAAGCCTTGAATATCGAAAAACTTGGTGGTACAAGAGTACTTTTTCCAAGTGAAATCGTCCTTGGTGTTACAAACACACTTCTTTTGGGTTCTAACTTCCTGATCAATTGGACAGTTATGAAATGGAACATGATAATAACCAACATCACCGAAAAAGTGAACCTTTTCTCTTGGAAGGAATAAAGCAGCCGCAATAGAATGAACTGGTGCATCACCCCATCTTTCATAAAAGAATCCACCAGCCTTATCCAAATGTTCGAAAAACTTTTGATAAGCTTCACTTCTCCAAAAGTTTAAGTTACCAACTTCAAAATTAGACCAGAAATGGCACATATTGTAAGTAGCACCATTATCGTTAGAGATCCATTCCATTAAATTGTTTTCAGCAAGGTATTGAGGGTTGGCATGAATAAAGGACTTAACAGTATCCCATAAAGTAGGAACAGTTTCAATGTATTCTGGTAAAGTAATAGTGAAACCATAATCCTTACCAGATTCCTTCATAAACTTGAAAACATCGTAATCGACGTCACAGTAAATCTTAATAGATGGTTCAACTCTCCAATAGTAGTCATATTCAGCCAATACTTCTTGTCTCCAGAAAAACCCAGATTCAAATCTACACATATGTCTGTATGGCTCAGAACCACCATAGATAACCTTCTTTTCAATCATCTTCTGTCTGGAAGCAGCAGCCTTTTCTTGATCAATCCAAGATGGATAAGACCAATGTTCTTGAGGAATTAAACCAAATTTGGTTGTACCAGAAACAAGAGCTGATACAGTGGATTTGAATTCTTCACTAAATGGTTGATCATTTAAGAAAACCCAATCATAATGGTATCTATGGTTGAATCTATCCTCAATAGATCTAATAGAACCCAATAATTCATCCAAATCAGAGTTACGAGCCAAAGTAACGAAAGTAGCCTTAACTCTTTCGTAATCAGGACCAACTTCACCAGATTTAGCAGAAGAACCTTTAGAAGCAGGTGGTGCACTCTTTGGTTTGGTTTGAGCAGGAACACTTCCACCAGCCATTTCAATCACTTCACTATCACCAACACCAGGATGACTCTTAAGAGTGGCAGCTGGGGCTTGATTGTTAACTAAGTTTGAGTATCCTCCATGACTTGAAAGTAAATACCCTGAAACCACCAAAACGATGGCGATAATGGCAAATCTGATGAGTCGCACGTTCGATCTAGTAGCTGCCATGATTCAATAAGGGTACGTGCTATACTCTTGAGTTTTGCTGACTGAAAAGAAAGTAATGAGACATTTTATAACTGTGTCGTTGACCTACTTTTGTATTTTGTTCTGCTAAGAAGAACACGTTAACCAAATGAACGTAGATACACAAACCTATTAATTTTGCCTAGACGCGACTAGCAATTGTCCCCGACACTTCGACATACTTCAGACGTGACGATCCCACAATTCTTTAATGTTACGAAGCCATAACTTCATAAATACTGTCGCGTGCATGCAACTTGGTTGCTGACTATTTTATAAGTCATGAGTACTAGTATTTAGTGTAGGTATGTATAAGGGGTTCATCATATACGTAGACCATCTCCCTGTAGTAATTAAAATGTCGGCGTGTGGTAACCTGTACTAACAATAACTTTGTGCTTGCAACTTTTTCTGACACCAAACTGACACGCTCAAAGTCAGACATTGCTCAAACTTATACCTTTGTGATGGTCAAGTATTATATAGAGTTAAGATAACAATAGAATATACACTATTAAATTGTAGGCATAATAAATTTTCACCCCCACTTCAAGAATTTTTTCATTTGCATTTGCACCTCCACAAAATATGTCGGTAATATAATGTTGTAAAGCAGGGACCATTTACCGAACTATTCCATACAGGCGAAGTTATACAAGCGAGATGATCCTAAGTCTATTTCGGATCACACGTTTACTAGTGACAAATGTACTGTTAAATCTGGCACGATTGTTCATATAATGGAAGATTCATTTAAGACTGAGAAGAAACCTAATTTTGTCCCGTGAAACTCAAGGTAGGTCAACATTGTATACAGCTGTCTTCTGACAATAAACAAAGCTTTCAATGACTGCATGGATAATGATAGTTTATCTGCTTAGTGAATACATAGGCTTTTTTCAAGATTTGCAGTTAACAATTTTCTATTGTACAATTTTTAAGGTATTTTATATAATCAAAGATTCTATTCCAGTCCATTTTCGTTTTCTTTACTCTGTCAATCACCTCTAATAAGTGAATTCTTTTTGTTCATTATTACGTGAATTTACTCCATTCATTAGGTTTGGTTAATCCCATTTTTTCATAATATTGTTTCCCACAACTGTAGCCTCTAAAGGTAAAATCGTCTTTAGCCACACAATGGCATTTATGTTGAACTCTGAAATCATGATTTAATGGACATTGGGTATAAACACTATGTTTGTAACCAATATTGTCAAAATAATGAATTTTTGATTTAGGAAGGAATAATGCAACAGCTAATGAGTGAATTGGTGCATCACCCCATCTTTCATAGAAAAATCCTCCTGCTCGATCTAAATGATCAAAATATTTGGTATATGCTTCACCTCTCCAAAAGTCCATATCTGCAATCTCTAAATTAGACCAGAAATGACATAAATTATAAGTTTCTCCTTTATCATCAGAAATCCAATCCATAAAGTTATCTTTATCGACAAATTGTGGGAACTTGGCCATAAACTTTTTGGTCTCATCCCATAATGTTTCAATAGTTGCTCGGAATTCATGAATAGAAATAGTGAAACCATAAGTCTTATTATTTTCTTCCATATACTTGAAAACATCGTAATCAACATCACAAAAGATTTGGATTTCAGGTTCAACACGCCAATACCATCTATAGTTTTCCATTAAAGGATGACGATAAAAGAACCCACTTTCAAAACGACACATATGTCTGTAACTTTCTAAATCTCCATAAATGATCTTTTTCTCCTTCATCTGCTTTCTTACAGCAGCAGCTTTATTCTTATCAATATATTCAGGATAAGACCAATGTTCTTTAGGAATCTTACCAAATTGTGCTTTCCCACTAACTAGGGCTGTAACTAGAGTTTTGAATTCATCAGTAAACTCTTCATCATTTAAAAAGACCCAATCATAATGATATTTATGATTAAACCGATCTTCAACAGCTCTAATAGATGGAAGTAACTTGTATAATTCACTGTTTCTGGCTAATGTAACAAATGTGGCATTAGCCCTTTCATAAGGTACTTGCTTGATAGCCATCTTGGATGTCTTATCTTTTTCAATCACAGTCTCATTGGGATCATATTGAATAACCTTCTTAGTCTCACTGTCCACATACATTATTGTGGGAGGTTCAAGGAACTTTTGGACCACATGGTAGAAAAATACACCTGCAACCAAAAGGGCCAACCCTAGTTGTATCCGACCTTGACGCAGTCTCACCGTATAAAACATCTTAATATTTGTTTTTGGTTGTTGCTGACTATCAAGTAGAGATCAAGTATTATCAAAAAGGAAATAAGAACGCTGTTGGAGATTCACTCCTTATATTTCTGAAGTCGTTTTTTTTTTCAAGAGTGCTTGTTGTTCGAAACACACATAGCCAAAAAGCCTGCATGTCACTTTCAAAGGTTAGCTAAATTCACACCTCATACAACGTAGCAAGAACCCTTATTTTGGAAACACAGTACCTTCGATAGGTTAGTGCACCTTTCCCTCACTGCGATAAGATCTAATTTTGGATGCATATCCTTATTTTCCCTCATCTATTAATTGTTAAAAATTGCTTTTAGAAACCATACTGCGGAGACGCGAAATTATGCCCCACGACTAAACAAGAACCCAGGCATTTTGACACTAGGTATACGTTAGGACTATAATGATTACCAGGGGTATTTTAGTTCTTGGTACATCTGTTCAAGTAAAGTTGGCTTGTTGATCTACAGACTAATCTGCCTGTATGTTAATGGTTGTTGGAACTTGTTCTAGCATGACCGTATTGTTCTGTTTTCGCCTAATCTTTCAGGGGTTACTCTAAGCAGACAACACACACAGAAAAACTCTTATCAGTTACTACTGAAACAATGCGAAGAATTCATGTTTACTGATCAACGGTAACACCTGTATCGCTTACGTGTTTGACACTGAAATCATCTCTTTTCCTTCCACAAAGAAATCTTACCTCGTGTTTATTATTAATATTCCAGACTGTATGCAAGGCGGTATTCGTTTAACTTTTTGGGATCAATCCGGAGCTCAAATTTATCACTTGTGTGAATCAATTCACTGTATTTTAAATTCATCTTTGATAAACTATTGTGGTTCAAATTATTCATAATCAAGTAAACATCATCCACAGCATCAATGTTGAAAAGTAAAGATTCAAACATCTTGAATACTGCCAAACTAAGGGCAATCAATTTGGTCTCTGGAACAATAGAAAGTAGTAAATTGTCGAATATTTTAAACCACACATCAAGGGTTAAGAAATTCTCCGTGAATAACAGAAGCCACCAATTAATAGTAATAAATTCAACTTGAACACCAAGATTTTGAATTAAATGCTCATGTAGTTTAGGCATAAATTTGGGGAAATATATGTCACATATAATCTTTTGATCTTGTTTAATACTTTGAAGACTTTGAAAATCAAAATAATTCAACTTACTGGTTTTAAATCGGGGAAGAATCTCTTCAACTAAGCCAACAAATATCCAAAATACATCCTCTTCAGAGATATTGGGATACCCTAATAATAAGTTACCAACAATTTTATTCATTCCCTGACAATAACCTATCTCTGGTTTATACAAAACAAAGGCGTATAATATTCTTTTCAATTTTGAATATAATGGGCCCGGTTTATTTTGCAACATATTATTGAAAAATATATTGGATGGCATAGTCCGATTTAAATCAAGGTCAACTTGATTCAAATTACTTTGAATTAGTTTATCAGCATTGGGATCTATTGAGAGTTGATAATATCTTTCAAATTCTCCATTAACTCTAAGGTTATCTCCCCCGGTTAATTCCATCCAAATGGAACCTCTGTGTTTTGGAGGTATCCCCCCTTTATCAATTAAATCATGAAGTTGACGGTAGTATTTATTATTGCTGTAGTATTCCAGGGGACTGTCTTTCCCATCAACGAGATTAAGACCCCGAATACCAAAAAGATTATTGGACTTTTTATAGTGTCCTTCAACTGATTTAATGTATTGGTCCCATTGCTTTTCCATTTCCATATTTCCCAAATCATGAAGCTCGCCGAGTTGTTTAAGCTTTTGAATTGAAGTATTATGAATTGTTAAAGATTCTCCATTGATGTCAACTTTAGCTAAACTTTTGTCCTTTTCGGATTTGATATCTTTTGCGTTAGTTAAATCTGTAGTTGCAATACCAACAAATGCAGCTGACTTATTTAAAATGTTGAATTCGCCAAATTCAGCTTCAGGACTAGAATTTTTTGAAGCATCATTATGCATTGTCATTGACCCTCTTTCAATGTTTGCCTTATTTGTGTGTACATCGCCCGAATTTTCAGAAACATTTTTATGGACTTTTCTTATATTATGGGAATCATAGAACCCATATTTATCCACTGAAAAATCATTTGCCTGTGGAATAACAGAATCGCTAGGTGAATAACCACTATCCAGTATTTCTTCGTCACTATTTTCTCGTGCTATACTGTTTAACTCCATGGGAGGTTTCATTGTTTCGTTGTTGGGTTTGAGTATATTTGGAATGAAACTACCAAGAACGGAGGGAGTCCCATGACCTGATACATCTTGCAAATCTTCTGTGGAATTTAACCATTTTTTAAGCCAAGTGGCACGAGGTGCCGTTACTGCGGTTATCTGACTCATTTGAGAGTCACTACGTATTCGACCAACAGATTCCTGTTGCGATTCGCCTTCTTTTGTTGATTTATTGGATTTATGATGTAATTTAGAATCAGAAGATACTCTTTTCTCTCGTTTTCTACTTCTTTGGGGTATGTTTTCTGGTTTATCTTCTTTTGTTCTCTCCATGGCCAGTTGTTTCTCCTTTGTAGGCAAGTAATCCTCATTCAATGCACCCCCTATTAGTTCCAGTAGTACTTCATCAACTCCGCTATTATCGGTTTTTTGGAGACTTTTCTGTAATATTTTATCAACTTCAAGTGAAGATAAGTTACCATATTCTGAACATAACTTATAAAACTCCTGTTCTTTTATAAAGGAATGTCTTCGTAATATTATTAATTCCGTTTCCTTTTTGGCTAAATCAAGCAGCAATTGTTTAACTAACTGTAGCAGATTTCCTCCAAACCTTAGACGGATTAGTTTGTTTATATGGGAATCAGATAATTGGTGCAAGTTGGACCCTAGGAATGTTTCTCCTTTCTCAAAAATAGAAGAGGCACTTGGTGTCCTTGAGGTTTCACTCACCACTGGACTATCTCGAATGCTATCAGTGGCTGTTCTAGTATCATTATCAATCTCTGTGGTAAAGGAATCATTAGGTATCTGATGTGTATTAACTGTTTCATTTATAGGTCCGGAGATCTTCCCAAGCAACACTGTTCTAGCGGAATACCCAAGATTATCACTACTCTCTTCACTCCCAAATAGCGGTTGGTCTTTCATGTATGCTAACGGGCGGGTTCAAATATTTGTACAGAATAGAATGCAAATTGGTTTAGTTAATATCGTATACGGAACGCATTATCTAAGGGATCGGGTTTTTCCTGCACGTATGAATTGCGTAGATTTACGCATGTCACATATAGTTCGCACGGGGGAATCGAACTGGGTACAACAAAGTTGATTGAAAGGAGTGATATAATAAGCATAATTGGTGCTTAAATAATTGGAAAGATTTATAACAAGTACATGATAATTATACGTGGCTATTGATACTCGATTCCAAAAAAAAATTGTTAAATCTCTTTGTATAGCGTGTCATCTTTATGCAAGGACAATGCTAATCTTCTCTGTATTGTTATATTTGACAGATGTACCATCCCGAAGGATAGTACGAACAAGTTCAATGCGCGAAAAATATATACCAGCTGCACAACATATCCAATTACGAGGGTACTAACGGGATAACCCGAGGATTACTATTTTAATTAAACTGGAGGCAAAACAAAACAAGGGTTCATTTACGACACTGTTAGTTTCCATTTCTTAACAGTGTTGAACTCAATTACTTTGCCTAGAGGCTTTTGATAACCCTTACGATATCATTATCATTAGATCGGAGGAATTATCACTCGAATAACAATTTCTAATTAACTACTAATTATACGGATAATGAGTATTCTAATTCGATTCAGAACGAGAGATGGGATGTTAAGAATCCCAACTAATGAAGATTCAAAGTTTAAAGTTGTATTGGATGATTTGGTGAATAAGATTAGTTGTAAGGATTTGGACGAAATTTATATTGGCATTGCCCCCAATACTAAAGGTGAAGTAGCTTCATCCATTTGTGATCGTACAGTTAAAGATTTGGGACTTAAGAATGGAGAATTACTATTTGTGAACTACCAAGCAATTCCAGCAGCTGCTCCTACTCCTCTGAAATCATCGATTAATAAATCAACAATTCAAATAGCAACTGGTTTGGTGCCACCTCATATTAATAAATCAATAGGGCCCCTTTCTGTTAAGCAATTGCCAGTTGATGATTTATTGGATGGTCAAGATGGGTTAATTAAACGACCACAGTCACAATTATGCAGACATGGGGACAAAGGTATGTGTGAATATTGTTCACTGTTACCTCCCTGGGATAAGAAGTATCGGGAAGAAAAGGGTTTCAAACATATGTCATATCACGCTCATTTGAATGAATTGAACGAACAAAACAAAAACAGTTCATCATCTTACATTTCGCCCTTGGAAGAACCAGACTATAACATTGATTTAAAGTGTAGTAATGGTCATTCACCATATCCCCGTGGTATTTGTTCTAAATGTCAACCACCAGTTATTACACTTCAACAGCAACAATTTAGAATGGTTGATCATGTTGAATTCTCTGATTCTGCGATTCTTAATACATTTATTGAAAGTTGGAGACTTTCTGGAGTTCAAAGGTTTGGTATTTTATATGGCAGTTATGAACCATTTGATAAAGTACCATTGGGTATAAAAGCAGTGGTTGAAGCTATTTACGAACCACCTCAGCATGGTGAATCAGATGGTTTAACGTTATTACCTTGGGATAATGAACAACAAGTTGATCAGGTGGCTCAACTGCTAGGACTTTACAAAGTGGGTATTACATTTACAGATTTAACGGATGCCGGAATAGGAAATGGGAAAGTGTTGTGTAAAAGACATAAGGATTCATATTTCCTTTCATGTTTAGAAGTATTAATGGCATCAAGATATCAATTGGCTCATCCAAATGTTAGCAAACACAGTAAAACCGGATTTTTCAGTTCCAAATTTGTTACTTGTGTTATAAGTGGTGGACTACAAGGAGATATTGAACCTAGATCTTACCAAGTTTCAACTTCAGCAGAAGCATTGGTGAAAGCTGATATCATAACTGCATCAACTCAACCAAACCAACTTTATATTAATAAGAGTGATGAGAAACGTTACGTTCCTGATGTGTTTTATTCCAAAGTTAATGAATATGGACTTGAAGTGAAAACAAATGCCAAGCCTGCTTTCCCAGTGGAATTCTTATTAGTAACTCTTCTGGATTCTTTCCCATTGGAACCTAATCCTATGTTTGAGTCTAAATTCCCAATTGAGAATAGAGAATTCTTGGGTCAATTACAAGAATTAAGTACTGTTTCCAAAGTGATTTCTTCTACATCAGAGAATGAAGGTCGTCTGCTTGTGGACTTCCACTTTTTAACATTTCTTCTTAAAATCAATGTCCTTGGACCTTCTGAGTTTAAGTTACTATTGAAGTTTGTTAAAGAACGTGACATTCAAGATTTACATGTATTGCAACAAAGTTCTGGGTGGATGACTTTACTTACTATTCTTCTGGTTACGTAAAAGGAATATTTTATAACCTATACCTTTTGTACTCACTCTAAGTGGCAATATATTTAGGTGGTATAATCATTAAATTCTTAGCTCCATATGTATTACTTTTGAGTTCATCAGATAATGCGTGAATGTTCTAGTAGCTTCTGGGGTCGTGCATTGTGCAATGCCTAAAGTGAAAAATTTTATATATGAGGGCAGACAAGCAGCAAGACAATTATAGTAAATTGAGTGCAAGAACGAAAGGCCATTAGTAGTTCTTCATAAGATTGATCTAATCATATAGAAACTAAATTCATAATGTCTATCTCAATTCCATTTGGTGTTGACTTGGGTAACAACAACACCGTCATTGCCTGTGCTAGAAACAGAGGTATTGACATCATTGTCAATGAAGTTTCCAACCGTTCCACCCCTTCCTTAGTTGGGTTTGGTTTGAAAAACAGATCTATTGGTGAAGCTGGTAAGAATCAACAAACTTCTAACTTAAAGAACACTGTTGATAACTTGAAGAGAATTTTGGGTTTGTCTTATAATGACCCAGACTTTGAAACTGAAAAGAAGCATTTCACTGCTGCTCTTGTCGAGGGTAAAGAAGGTGAAGTTTCTGCTAAAGTTAGATACTTGGGTGAACAACAAGAATTCACTGCTTTACAATTAACTGCTCTGTACCTTAACAAGATTAAACAAATCACTCAAAAGGAAACCAAAGGTAACATTGTTGACATTTGTTTGTCTGTCCCAGTCTGGTACACGGAAGTCCAAAGAAGAGCTGCATCTGATGCTTGTAAAATTGCTGGCTTGAACCCAGTAAGAATCGTCAATGAAGTCACTGCTGCTGCTGTTGGTTACGGTGTTTTCAAGCAAAATGACTTGCCAGAAGATGCACCAAAGAAGGTTGCCTTTGTTGATATTGGTCATTCTTCTTACCAAGTCTCCATTGCTGCTGTCAAGAAGGGTGAATTGAAGGTTTTGGGTTCTGCTTATGACAAGCACTTTGGTGGTAGAGACTTTGACCTTGCTATTGCTCAACACTTTGCTAAGGAATTCTTGAGTAAGTACAAGATTGATATCAACACCAACCCTAAAGCTTTCTACAGAGTTTTGACTGCTGCTGAAAAATTGAAGAAGGTTTTATCTGCCAACACTCAAGCTCCTTTCAACATTGAATCTCTTATGAACGATGTTGATGTTTCTTCTTCCTTGACTAGAGAAGAATTGGAAGAAATGGTTCAACCTTTGTTGGCCCGTGTTCATGTTCCAATTGAACAAGCCTTAAAGACTGCCGGTTTGACTGCTGCTGATATCGACTCTATTGAAGTCATTGGTGGTTGTACCAGAGTTCCTTCTTTGAAGGCGAAGTTGGGTGAGCTTTTCAGCAAGCCTTTGAGTTTCACCTTGAACCAAGATGAAGCCATTGCTCGTGGTAATGCCTTCATCTGTGCTATGCACTCTCCAACTTTGAGAGTCAGACCATTCAAGTTTGAAGACTACAACCAATTCTCTGTTTCCTACTTCTGGGATAAGCAAAATGAAGATGAAGACCATTTGGAAGTGTTCCCTCGTGGAGGCTACTATCCATCTACTAAGGTTATTACTTTATTCAGACAAGGAGACTTTGAAATTGAAGCTAAATATTCCAAGCCAAGCGAATTACCAAAGGGTACTCCTTTGGCTATTGCCAAGTGGGAACTTAAGGGCGTTGTTCCAGAAAAGGGTGAAGATACCATTGCTACTAAGATTAAGTTGAGAAATGATCCATCTGGTTTCTACACTGTTGAAAGTGCTTACACTGTTGTCGAAAAGACTGTTAAGGAATTGGTTGAACCAAAGGAAGGTGAAGAAGTTGCTGAAGATGCTGAACCTGAATACCGTGAAGTCAAGAAGTTGGTCAAGAAGAATGACTTGGAAATTTTAACTTTCAGTTCTTCTCTTGCTGATGACGTTAGAAACATTTTGATTGAAAAGGAAAACACCATGACCATGGAAGATAAGTTGGTTGCTGAAACTGAAGACCGTAAGAATGCTTTGGAAGAATACATTTACGATTTGAGAGGTAAGTTGGAAGCTCAATACGCTGACTTTGCCAGTGAAGAAGAAAAGACCAAGTTAACTGGTATGTTGCAAAAGACCGAAGACTGGCTTTATGATGATGGATATGAATCCACCAAGGCTAAGTACATTGCAAGATACGAAGAATTGGCTGCTTTGGGTAACTTGATCCGTGGTCGTTACTTGGCAAAGGAAGAAGAAAAGAAGCAAGCTATAAGAGAAAAGCAAGAAGCAAAGAACATGGCTGAATTGGCTGCTAAATTGAATGCTCAAAGAAAGGGTGATGCTCCTGCTGATTCTGAATCCACCCCTGCTACTGATGATGGGGACATAGAAATGACTCAATAAGTCAAAATATACCGATAGTTAATTTCTAGTTTATTATAATAAACATAATTTGTACATGAATAAAATTAACCGAATACTGTAGTAACGCCTAATACTTCTAGTTGTAAAGTTTACAAGATCGGTAATTACTACTGGGCGTGTCCCAACCCAATAGAAGGTGAAGAATATCGGCCTATTCACAACCGTAGCACTTTCGGCACTAAGCGGCGTTATATATGTGCCTATTATAACCGTGAAAAAGGTGAATAAAGTCCGATCTATAGAAAAGTTTCACTTATATACATAACCAAAGGTACCCATGACGTAATTCATAGGTTGGAACAAAAACAAAGAACAGTTACACAATAAACAAATTAGTGCTTTATTAAGAGAAGCAAAAACAAGCACAATACAAAATTGAGTTTGTTGCATTACGCTTTCGTACACAAAAGAATTTGGTAGGCTTTCCAGTACACTTTAGAATGTCTTTTCTCTTCTTAGTACCCCGTGGAACCTACAGACCTGAAAACATGGGGGGAACCAGGATCCAGCCTTAAAAGGAATAGTACCAGGTTGTGTGAAAATTTTTCTCAAGTGCGATTACACAAAGCCTGACAACTACGGTTCACAAAATCCATAAATTTTTGACATAAGTTTAAGGACTTCGTAATATGTTATGCTCCCAGCGTTGGTAAAGACAGACATTCAACCTAGCATATTGAATAATGCTCAAAATTGCTATGTAGGAGTAATCTCTTGAGTCCCTCGGTAAGCAGCCACCAAGTATTATGTAGAATATATAACCGATAGTAGTAACAAAGTCATAGTTTTTTTCCCGTAAACTTATTTCCGTTCGGTAAGGGTACCCCTACATCATCATTTAGCTCTACATCTGCGCTACCATTTTCATCAATATTGTGAGAAAGAAGAAAGACAGTCTTACCCACTCTGATTGACTTCAAGGGTATTATTATCCTTTCAAAGACCTCTATCAGTATTCACACAAGGCAGTAGTAAGATCTGATAGTACAGCATTTGAGGCTATTTATTCTAGTATCTCATTCATATAAATACAAGGACTGTCTACACTATTTTCTTCTCTTTGTTGAATTGTATTTATTTTCTCTGAGGAACAAACTTTTATTTGATATACTAATTCTACTGCTTTCATCTCTTCTAATACTTTATTTTCTACTGCTACTGTTCATTGAATAGTCCGATGCCTAACACGACGAAATCAAATTTGTCTTTAGCAATACAAAGAGCTGATAATCATCCTGACAATACAAATGGCTCTGTACCGCCTACTACTACTACTAATGAATCATCTACATCAGATTTCAATACAAACAATCTGAATGTAAACCATCTTTCAGCTTCTACTTCAACATCTCCTTTACTTTCTGCTAGTTTCAATCCACCCTTACTACCACAATATAGTCAACCTACCACTTCAACTAATTCCACCACTGTTGTTAACTCTCCATTCAAGCCAGAATTATCTCCACTTCAAACTTCCTTTGAAGATGATAGCAATTTGATTCTCCATTCTGAAACTATCAAGAAAAGGAAAAATAAAAAGCATATATCTTCGGATTATTACCAGCATCTGCTGGAGTTGAACCTCGAAGATTTGGAACTGTTGGTTAAATCAAATGATGCATCAAATAATAATGGCAATGAACATGGAAATATACCATATAATGAAGATGATGATGACGATGACGATGACGAAGAAGATGAAGTAAATATGGCAAATGAAGAAGATTTGCAAGACTACGTTCCTGGTGGATATCATACTTGCTACATTGGTGAAACTTATAAAAATGGCAAATATACTTTAGTCCGTAAATTAGGTTGGGGTCATTTCCTGACAGTTTGGCTAGCAAAGGACAATGATAAACATTGTCATGTTGCTATGAAGATTGTTCGAAGTGCAAAGAATTTTACCCAAACAGCGATTGACGAGATTAAATTGTTGGATAAAGTAAGAAGTTCAGATATCCATCATCCTGGCCATATGCATGTTATCCAACTTTTGGATACTTTCACTCATAAAGGTCCCAATGGTATACATGTGTGTATGGTATTTGAAGTACTAGGTGAAAATCTTTTAAGTTTAATCAGGAGATACAAACATAGAGGTATCCCCATAGTTTTTGTTAAGCAAATTGCTAAGCAATTGCTTTCAGCTTTAGACTTTTTACACCGTAAATGTGGTGTCATTCATACTGATATGAAGCCAGAGAATGTGTTGATTGAAATTGGTGATGTTGAACAAATTGTTCGTTTGGTTGAAGAACAAGAACAAAAGGCAAAACTTCAAAGGAAACTTCTGAAACGTCAAGTATCAAGTACTTCCATGAATATGAGACAAACATCTGCAACTGTTTCACAATCTAACCTGGTTATATTTCTGTCGAACGTACAGACATCCTATCCAAATCAATCGAATTCCAATGCTGAACAAGATACTTCAACTACTGCAAACAATTCAGCAGTATCGGATAATGGTGATCCTAATGAAAGCATGGCTTCTTTAAAATCCATTGGATCTTCACCATCTTTAGGAAGAAATGGACGTCGTTCACGTCGTCAAACTCTTATTACTGGATCCCAACCTTTACCATCCCCATTAAGAACATTTAATAAATCATTTACTAATATTGGAGGTCTTTCATCTACAACTCAAAACACACCGATCAAAACTTATAGTACATCCATGCTTGCTAGTGCAATTCCAATGACTATAGGGGAAACCAATTCACATTCAGAGTCCAATAACGAGAATATTGCAGTTGATGAAAAATCAAAGACTTTACAAAGTTCACTTTCATCCATGTCGATATCCAATGAAAATTTGGAAATGACAGCTACTGCAACTGCTCTTAACATCAATAAATCACCATTCCCCACAACAGCTGGAGGTGAAGTTGACGTTCCACCGGAGATTTTAAATGATGATGAATTAATCCTGGTGAAAATTGCTGATTTAGGGAATGCATGTTGGACTTACCATCATTTCACTGAAGAAATTCAAACCAGACAGTATCGTTCACCTGAGGTATTAATTGGTTACCATTGGGGTAGTTCTAGTGACTTGTGGTCATTTGCATGTTTGATATTTGAATTATTAACCGGTGATTATTTGTTTGATCCTCGTGCTGGGAAATCATATAGTAAAGATGATGATCATCTTGCCCAAATTATTGAATTAATTGGTCCCATTCCTCGTCAAATGCTTAAGGAAGGTTATTTGAGTAGGGAGTTCTTCAATTCAAGAGGTGAAATGCATCGGATTCTGAAATTAAAGCCTTGGGGTTTAAGAGATATTTTAATTGAAAAGTACAAGTTTCCAACTGCTGATGCTGAAGAAATTAGTGATTTCCTCTTACCAATGTTACAGATTCAACCTGAATCCCGGGCAGACGCAGGTGGAATGGTGAACCACCATTGGCTTAGTGATGCATTGGGATTAGAAAATGTGGTACTTGAAAGACCAGTTGGAGGAAATGGTGAAGATATTCCTGGTTGGTCTCGAGAGATTCCTTCTCAACAGCAATCCAAATATTTGTACCATCATCATAACCATTAATGTGTATTGAGATACACTTTTACACTCGTTAGATTCTTGAAATCACTCATTAGTTAGGGAGCTAATGTCAAATTAAAACTATTCTAGGTAAATGAAAGAAAGAAGGAAAGAAGAAAAAAAAACATTAAACGTTAAGTCGTTGATTAGCATTGCATTTTGCATTTATTTTTTTTGTTGTTGTTGCTGTTGTTATTGTAATTATTGTTGTATAATATGGTATTGTCTTATTTTCTGTGTCGATGTATTTAGTGTATATATAATGAGCATTTCTGTTGATAAAACTACATCTTACAAGAATACTCAAGTATTCATTAGTATATTCATTGATATTCTATACCAGATATTTATAAGTGTATATATTTACAAGCTCCGTCATTTTAATTAACCTTTCTCAAAGTCTCCGCTCAAGTTTATTTAGCTTCTTAGCCGTACGAGCATTATTCTTCGTTTTTTGTCCTCTAACTGGTAATCCCATAGCATGTCTAAGACCAGCATAACTACCAATGGTACGCTTCAACTTAATATCATCCCAAACCTTTTGTTTCAAGTGTCCTTCAACTGTAATATCACTTAATTCTTTATTAATAGCCATAATTTGAGTTTCGTTTAATTGGTTCATTCTCATCTTAGGATAAATCCCAATACGGGCACATATTTGTTCGGCTGTTTTTAAACCCACACCAAAAATATTAAATGCAAGGCCATATTTGACCTCAACATTATGTTTAATGGCCTTTCCAAGAATGTGAATAGCCATGGCTATATTTTATTAATGCTAGATATATCAACGCTACTAATGTTAAAAGCGTATTGAACAATTTTTCACACTAATTTTTCCAGGTGGATCGGTCGTGTGATATACAAAAAGTCCTAATTGATTATGGGGTATACGCTTGGAACAATGATTATGATTAATTAATAGTATACAGATAAAGTAATAACACAGAGATGAACTAAAAAGAATGCAAAAAAAAACCAACTAAGAATACCCGCTGCTTGGAGTAGCCATTTGTCGAAGAACTTCATTCAGCTCAAGATCTAATCGAAGTATAAGTAACGACCGCAAAAGACCAATCATTGTTAAAAAACTTGCAAATCCAACCGGAACCACAGCAAATACCACGATATTATAAAAATCAAAAAACCTTTGCTTACGTTTCCCCTTGAGATCCAAGTTAGAAGTAACAAAGTTTTGAATTATGTAAGCACCAGTCATTATACAACTTACCAAGATCCAAATATGTAGACCATATTTATAACCATTAGCAGAAAAGGCAGACACTGTATATTGTTCCACTGCTATAAGAATAGTTGACATGGAAAGCATTCTTACTATTGCTGCTGGGGCCAGATAATTGACGATCCATCGAACCATTAATCCATCTAAGACAGCATAAGATAAATAGGCGGCAACGATACACCAAATACCTGTTAAAAAATGTTCTGCAGTTCTTGCAGAAGTAAAATCAGTAGCCCAAGTAGTAGAAAGTACTGATGATGCAAAGTAACTTTCAAAAAATACTCGTTTCCATGATTGGAAAAGACCTATTAGTGGTGGGACAAGACATATATCCCTACATATTGCTAGAGCAAAATGTTGTCTTGCGTTAAGAAATTTAAGACCAATTTGTTTAAGAGATTTAGCTGGGTTCTTATAGCCGGTAGATGAAGTCTTTGATCTTGATGATTGAATATTGGAATTGGAGGAATTAGTAGTTGTAAAAGATATTATATCACTTGTTGATGGGTGGTCACCATTTGAATCCAATAGAAAAGGTCTTCTTTCTCTTGGTGGTCGACCAATAGTTGCCACTAATGAAGATGACGATGAATACCCACTAGATTCCTCATTTTCGCCTTCAAGGTCCTGGTCTTCCACAGTAATAATGTTACCTAATTCTCTATTAATATTAGATAGCCTAAACATATTAGGTGTTGAGATAGATCTACCTAATGAAGTGGATTCGTCAACATTATTCAATAAACGACCTTGATATCGCCTACTTAATTCCAGATGTGGTTGTCCGTACATTAATTGAGAATCTTCATAAGAAGGTACTGGGTCAGGATCAAGCGCAGCTAAATAATTAATACGATCAACAGAATTGACTCTTAGATGAAACGTTTCAATTTCGTCTTCATCGTCAACTCCAGTTTCAATTCCATTGCTACTAAATTGAGGGTGAGTAGATCCTCTTCTTGACAGTGGCGCCAGGATATAATCATCATCTATAACATGCGAACTTAGTGATGGTTGAGTCAATCGTCTGCATACCAGATCTAAGAGTGGCATAGCACCGCAACGCAATCTCAGATTAAAAGCTCTTAGTGTTCAGAATAGTAATGACTCTCAATGTTAATTAGGGACATCATCATTAAAGGTTTGTTTTTTCACTTTTTGTGCTTTGAGGAGGAGGGGTACAGGAGAAATTTAATCAAGGGACAACCAATCAAATAAAAATCAACATTTAAAAAGGATGTATTAAACTTCATATTGCTATATAAAGAGAAAAGAGGACAAATGCAAAAATGTAATAGCAAGCCTATATAAAAGGAATTACTGTGATCAAATTTGATATTACATTATCAAGTTGGTATCCAGTGGTCACAGATCAAAACATTCCCAAACAACAAAAAAAATTTATAATTGAGGTGAAGTCGATTACAAGGCATCCAATTGCTGAGTGATTTCTTCCAATTCGGATTGGGCAGTCTTATATTGTTCGGATAATTCTTCATACTTTCTTTCCCATTCTTCTCTTTCAGACTCCAAAGAAGCAACTTTTCTTTCCAATTGTTCAGCCTTAATATCAGTATCTCTCAATTTGGCAGTAGTTTCCTTCAAGTTTTTGTCAGCTTCTTCCAATTCCTCTTCCAAAACTTGATTCTTCTTGGTGTAGTTATCATTGGTAGTTTTTAAGTGAGTAGATTCATCAGCAGTTTGCTTGATTTCTTCCAAATCCTTTTCCAACTTTTCTACTTGAGTTTCCAAGACCTCGTTCTTTCTTGATAAGGATTGGATTTGGTTATCTTTATCTAAAGATTCTTGTTCCAATTCCTTAATTCTGGTTTGGAACTCGTCTGCTTTTTCTTGCCACTTTTCAGCGTCAGCCTTCAAACTATTAATTTTCTAATAAAAGTATTCATTAGTATATCGAACCTATTAAATCCAATTGCTTCAAAAACAAAATTTTACATACATCCTTCAATTTATCCATTATTAATATTTGCGTAGAGGTTTCAAGTCTGTAGAAGAAGTAATTGATTAAACTTAGCTCAAGAAACAAACGACGAAAAAAGTGCACGTATCACATTCATCATAATAATATTGAGGTTGTTTATTTGACGCGCTACCATATAGTTCGATCACAACTTGTTCGTCTATTTTGGGTTTATCCTTATACTCCAGAAAGGATGCTATTACATTGAGTTCGATCAATGCCTCATTTTTGCATCATAGAGAACTTTACACCGAGAATAGAGAAAACGGAAACTTTATATTTTCTTAAAGCATACCATTTAATCATACCATATAGTTAAAGATATATTCTAGTGGGTGAAGCCCTAAATATAGGAGTAGAGAATAACTTAGCTACCGTGTTTTGGTCTATGCACGACAATAATAAAGAAGACAGGGGACGGAGAGAGAGACTATAACAAATGCAGTATTAGGTTGAATATATAATAACCTTAGAAATAACATATTATAATTAATTGAGCCTAGTGATTCTGTGTTTAAGCAGTATTTCTTTGTAATGTATATATTTGAAATCAGATCATTTTCACTAGGGATCTTTACATTAAGAGCTAAAATCCATGGTTTGCGCCTCGTTATCCTGCACCAGATCGACATTAAATATGTAGACTCCAATTCCCGTATTTGGAATTTTGCGACATCTTATGTAACCCTATTTTTGGCTGGCTGGCTAAATGGCTGGCTGGCTAATGTTTTTATCTACAAACAAAACACATTAGAATAATGCAGGTCACTAAAGTTGTTTTAGGATATATTCCATGCATTATGAGCCAAAGCGGAAACTAAGGCTAATGAGAGCTTCGACTTTTAACTAATGGTAACTCAGATCTATAGCCCAATATGACTTAATACAGCTTTGTAGATATACATGTAGCGATGGTCCACGGATTAGATTGTCAAACCTCTTTATAATGCATGGATTCAAGTTCAAAAATGATTTAATATTAGAGTATAAATATTATGCTGGTGATTGTGCGGTATAATTTCGATGGAAATGGTAATTCCACATTCTGGTCTAGTTACTGTGGCCCGTAAGGTTAAGCATGAATACAAGCCACCATCGGTTTAACATAATATTGTTCTCGTTTATGGTAAAGTAAGGTTGATCCTATTTCGGTGAGGTTCACTTTTCTTCTTTCTTTCTGTAGGGTTAAAAGAAAGAGGAAATCAGGAAACCTCTTAAGCATTAGATGATTTCAGTAATGTATTTACGTTAGACGACGACTATCAAACGCCAGCATCATCTCAAACATAAAGCGAATCCCAATAATTATAGCCGACCTTACATAGAAAAGGGAGAGTATGGAGCAGCGAGTGAATTCCCTTTATTGTCTGGATTCGGATTCCCAAGAGTTTGCTCTGGCTTCAGCGTCCATCCCTTTAGAATCTAATAATATCCAATGTTCTCCTCTTGATCCCAAAAGTCAACTGAATTCAACAGCAGTCTATTCTTCTACATTCGTAGGTCTGCAATTATCAGGCCCTACAGAAACTACATCTTCCAAGACACCGTCACCTCCTAAAAAATCATCATTGGCTAATAATCCCTTTGATGTCCTCTATCTGAAAATAGAATCGGTTTCTCCAGTAAGAGTGGGAGCAGCATTAACATCTACAAATATGTCAGACAAACAACAAAACTCAAACACAATGGATCCTATAGGAAGTACGGTTGTCAATTCAACATATCTTCGAATAGAACGTGATATTCTTCAAGCGAAACATTCACCTCAAAGAACTTTAGACGAGTCCTCAATTCTAAGGAAATCGCCAACTAATAGGAGTCATGGGAATCAAAGAAGGCGAATGATATCAACTCATACTCAAACTGATCCAATTTCACCTTCGGATTCAATATATAACTTTGAAGGGCCAAATGGTCCAATTGTTACTATTATAGATCAGGATGGTATTAAACGGACAGGATCCTTAATTTCTAGATCGGCCACTCAAAGGAATAGAAATAAAATAAAAAGTCGGAATAAAATTGCTAAAAGAGAAGACTTTATACTAGAGAGACAACCTTGCAATGCCAAATCAACAAATTCATCTTCCTCGATCATAGGTGAAATTCATTCTCAAGATCATCATCAAGTGCCTTTACTTATACCAAATAAGAAGTTACGGTATAATTTCCCGGTTAAAAGACAAACTTCTTTGAAGTGGAGAGGATATAGAAGACCTCCACCTAAACAATCTAATGCCAATTTCAAGTCAGATGCAGAATTCGATAATTATATTTCAAACTCATATGTTGGACAGAATTTGAACGATTTATTGCCGTTGGCTCTCAAGTTCTATAAATATTCTCGTTTGCAGGATAGGACACCTCATTTGTCGTCTGTATATGATAAGACTCCAATGTATCTATTTTCATCATCTGCAGCATCTCCTACTTCGAATGAATTCCCCATTAAATCAACTGCAGTTCAGAAATCAGCAATTAATAACTTTGAATTTAAAAATCCTAATCATATTGATGTCGACTCAACTGACGCTGAAAAGGAACTCTTATTGCAACCTACAATTCCATCATCCCCAGCTGCGGTCAAAAGGGCGGGTCATAATCCACCAAGTGCACAGCAGAAAACCAGACGGAATTATTTATGGTTTACTTCATTTGCAGCAAATCTCGAAAAGATGATGAATACCAATGCTAAAGGAGAAACACATACTGCAGGCGCAAATACAAGCAAAATGATGCAAATGAGTTTGAACAATCAATTAAGAAATACTTCAATTGCCAATAAAATTCTGATTCCTGAACCGATTGTGGATCATGCTTATTTCAACCTGAAACCAATAAATCCAGAGGGTAAACTTCTAATGTCTGATGTTGCATATAATAAATACAAAGCTGCTGTGTTCCGAAAGAATTCAACCACTATACCTCCAAAGTTTGAACAAGAGTTTATTAATGATGGATCTGTTGTACCTATTCTTAATGAAAGGGAGATCGCCATGACAAATCAAAGACTTCTTTTTGAAATATTGTTAAGAAGAACTGTTAAAGCAAAAATCGAATACCGTATACGACGTGCATTAGAAGGTGGTAGTGATAGTGAGGACAACTCATCAAATTCCCCTAAAGGTTCAAGTTCTAACTCAAGTTCTCAATATTCTTCAAGTATTAGGAGTGGAACATCTCAAACTGCAAATGCAACATCTTCCAGGCAAACCATGAATAAATCTTCAAGCAGTACATCAAATATTAAAGGTAGTGGTTCTTATAGTAGTAGCAGTTTCAACCACACGCGTGCTAAAACACCATTGGCTCCAATGATTGGCTCCAATAAGAGATTTTCTAATTTCGAATTGAATTCAAACCCAGCTTCTCCAATTACCCTCCGTCATAGTGGGGGCACAGTCACAAGTGGGTTCCCCTCGCCTCAAGTTAGTGGATACTCTCGTCGGAGAGAAACAATGCTCTCAGATAATTCATCTACAGCAGGTACTCCTGTTATTGAACCTCCACTCAAACTTAAAAGTCGTCGTAACTTCCAACCTATTGGGAATTCGTCTGTTATTATAGAACAAGATTCTCCTGATAAAGAACACCCAGAATCAACGCCAAATGGTAAGAGTGGTCTTGGAGATGAGATTGAGTCTTTCACCTCAATATACAACTCTGATGGAACCCCAATAGTATTGCATATCCTGGGACAACAACCAATACCGAACGATAATACGATTCATTCACGATCATTACTGGAAGACCTGGCATCTTTATATTCGGTTTCTAAGACCCCCAAGGTCCTGCCTCTATTTGTTCATAAACAAGGTCATTTTGACGATCTTAAAGAGTTTTCTTATAATTATAATCGTTCTTCTCAAGTCAAATGTTGACCTCATTCATAGCATCTATATGGATCAATATACGTGGTCTTAAAAGGTCATTCGACAGGATAATTTATGTATCCAAGTGCAACGACTTGAATCTTATCTACTGAATACTGCACTGTACATTCCCTATACAAGTGTTCAACTTAAACATCGTACAATCTTAACATAACCAAATTTGTTAGTTGATCAAAATCACACTCTCCTATTGGCAGTAGTTTTTGATGAAGCGTCATTGAACTCCGAAATACTGGCACCATAACTTGGATACAACTCTGATCTTTGATCTTGAATGGACTCTTTGTATTGTGGTTGCTTCATGGATGACTCTATAGTAAATTGATGGTGTTTATCTTGAACTTTAGCAAAGATATCGATCATTTCAATCAACCGTTTTCTCTTCAATGAGAATGCAGCATTACTTGAATTAACTGTTGATCCACTAACTGAGGGAGTTGGTGAAGAAACCGTGGGTACAATGGTTGAAGGTAATGTAGGCATACTTTTCAATGCAGAAAGTCTATTTTTCAAAGTGTTATACGTTGAAGATTGTGGAAGAATCATTAAAATCCCAAAAAGGGATTTATATAAATAAGGATTTTTTTCTGGCTCTAATAATTGTAATCTTAATTTGAGGAATATTGGTGATTCCAATAATTGAATGAGAATATCCAATTGAGTTAATAATTCAAAATCAACTTCGGTTTCACTAAGATTCTGAATTATAAGAAATGCCAATTCATAATTTGATGTAAGAAGACATAAGGATAACGCACTAGATGCACTATGAGACCAGCTTTGGAAAAGTGTGGAGAATAACGATAAATCATCTGGTTTTGCAGGGTCCAAATTTTTAAGTTTCTTACGGAAGTGAGCCAACTCGTGAGTGGTCAATAAGATCCGATTCAAAGTATCAATCATAACCTTTAAGAAATTCATATCTTCTTCATTTGTCAATGCTTCTGAAAAGGCTTTATATATCTTTTCTGAACTTAAAACAAAACATAATTTTCTAATCACAAATTCTCCTCTATTATTAGAGGTCATAGTCTTGTCCATTAATTCTGTTTTGAAATAAGCCACTAATTTTTTAATAAATTCCTTAAAGAAGCTTTCATTACTTTCAGACATCTTAGATAGAAAATGGAGCAATTTGAGAACAACTTCATTACTTGCGGTTGATGTAAACCTCAATAGGACTGTAAGATCCAATTGGGAGTTTACATCAAAGAAATGTTGCTTGTATTTGGAGTAAAGAAGTGTAAGCCAATCCAAGGAAGTTATTCGAGCTAATTCGTTATTGGAAGTGAGACATTCTTGAATAATAGTATTCTTCGTTTTTCCTAATTGAAATTCCAAAAACTCATCATAAACATCTCGATTCAATCCTAAAAGAATGTTTTTGGTATATTCTGAATCAACTTCAGTATCTTCATCTTCTGAATTAAATTCAATAATGCGTGTGACACTAACAAGGAAGCTTTGAAGAGAGTTATTGAATCCAAGTAATTGGGCTCTAAGCTCATAATCCTTTCTCGAATCACTTATAGCAAGATTTTTAATCACTATTGATATACAATCGGGAAAGCATTTGATGAAACTTGTGGGTGAAATCAATAAGATCTCTTGAAGCCATTTCAAAACAATAAATTGAATTTCCAAGTATATATCATGGCTCTCGCGAGACATTTCCGTTGCTTCAAGGGAATTGGGACGTAAAAACTCAAATAAAATGCTGATTATACTTGGGAAATCAATGAAAATATCTTGACCACTTAAATAAAGTCCTTCGTCTTCATCGTCTTCAAAAGAATCTGTAGCTGAGTTATTGTCATCTACTGCATTATTCTGCTTTTGGGGTCTCATAATTGTTGTATCAGTTGACTTTATTGATGTTTTGTCATCAACCTCATTGCCTTCACCACTTGATTCAAGATTTAGATTCTTAACATCTTTCTCTAAGGAACCCTCATTATGCT
This sequence comes from Lizanozyma spartinae, assembly GCF_019049425.1. Taxonomy (NCBI): domain Eukaryota; kingdom Fungi; phylum Ascomycota; class Pichiomycetes; order Serinales; family Debaryomycetaceae; genus Lizanozyma; species Lizanozyma spartinae. The sequence goes on from NW_025065054.1 coordinate 124,893, forward strand.
TTGTTGATTCTTGATCTGTTTTCCGTTGTTGTTCCTTCAATTGGCGGTGTTTATCCTTTAACAATTGCTTTCTTTTAGCTTCAATCTTAACTTTTGAAATAGATATAATCTCTTTCAAAAAAATATTCATCAAGTTTTCGGTCTCTAAACGAACATCGGATGGAGCATTGTTCATTAAAAAAGTAATCAATGGTTTTAAGAAATTAGGAAGAAATGTAATCAATTCCAAGGAAGGAATGGCATCAAAGAGTTCTAACCAGCTTATTAAAAACTTTTTGGCAAAGGGGTCAATTGTATGTATTCTTTCCAATAACGTTGGGATAAATTTCGGTAATGAAAACGCCTTTTGAGGATCTTGAATGTTATTGATTTGAATAGCATCACCGTTAGCATCCACTAAATGAGACTGTATTTCATTTGGTGTTTCTTGATGATGCAATATTGATACATAATTGGTAGATTTGGCACTAACAACATCTTTAACCAAGCGATCTAAAATATCGGCTGCATTCTTAACAGATGATTCAGTGTCTGTTACCAAAATACACAATACATCAAATACTTCATTAAAATAAAGTAAGATCTCACCTCTGGCAATCTTGGAAATGTTATAAAGTGATTCACAAGCATAATATCTCACTCTAGCATCTGTGTCTCTGAAAGTCACAAATATTGGTTTAACTATTTCCTCCAAAAAGTATGCAATGGCAAACGACCCCAAGGCAACAGAAACACTTCCCAATGCAGTTATGGCACCCATCTTACCAGTATTACTACCGCTTACGGTCAATTCTGTCAATTCGCCAATGATCTTGTAAATTGTTTGACTATCATTATCAGACAAAGCATGTTTGGTGAGAGACTCAATTTGGAAAGCTGTGGCCTTACGCTTCTCGTAAATATGATTGGATAAATCCTTGATGATAGACGCATCTAGTATATGGTTATCGCCACTCATGCCTTTGGGTCAATAGTTTTAGATAAGATAAGATATTAATGAGGAAGCTAACTTGGGGTATCAAATAAATATGAGATCAAAAATTCCGGTGAGCATGAAAATTAACCCACCCAGGATTCGAACCATTTACAACTACAGTCACATATTAATCGATATACATATAAAGTTGTAAAGAATACACAATTAATACACAAATAAATAGTAATAAAATCCCTGAAATAAAATAAACAAATAAAAATTAGCTCCACTCATTGTTATAAAATTCTTCTTCATCTGCAGAATTGGCACCGTCTACTCCCACATCATCTATATCAATATCATTGTAGTTGAACTCGTTTATCTGATGTTCGTAAGCTTCATCAGCACTTGTTGTACGTTGTTGTGACGTTGGTACTCTCACATTTCTAGGTGGAGCCATATGTGGAACTGGTACTTCACCAAGAGTTTCTCCTTTTTTGATGAATGTTGGTAACTTTCGAGCAGGTCCACCAGAATTGGACATTAGAGGTGGAGTTGAAGTTGGTTCATTTTCGTGTCGTATTCTCTCAGCTGGTCGAACTTTACTTGATGTTGGTGAAAATGTTGGCAAATTAGCCAAATGCGATGTCACAACATACCCTGAAGATGGGACAGTGTTAGGCGTAGTGATTGGTAATATTCTTTCTAACTCAATTAAATCTGCTTCTCCTCTAGCGAAATCACTTAGTGAGGGCAATTTAATATTAAACTTTATGAATAAATTCCCTTTCTTATATCTTGAAAGATCAAGAATTTCATTCTTTGTACTTTCAGAATCTTCAAGCTTCTGATAATGAACCCCTTCAGCATTATTAATTGGCATGCCTAACCCCCTTACAATCTTTGGAACCCCAGGATTTATTGTCCCCACTATTTCTCCTTCACTTATAGACTTCTCCATTGGCAGATTAATAGAAGAAATTCCATGAGCATTAACAAGTATTCGAACATGGTTGTCTTCTCGCAAAAAATTAGGAAGTATGATTTCACCACCCAATAGAGCCGTTCTAAGATCAATTTCATGTTCCATATAAAGATCGTTATATTTTTTGATTAAGTATTGATGAGGTGTTTCCTTAAGATGTATTACAACGTCACCAGGAACAATATGATGTCCTCTGTCAGCTTCTCCTCGCAACACGATCTTATCATTATCTTGGGATCCCGGAACAATGACAGCTTGAATAATTTTTTGCTCCAGAACATAACCTCCATTGCAGTGTTGACATCTATCCTGTTGATTAACAAATATTCCAGTTCCTTTACAACTTTTGCACAGGCATAATTCACTAAACCTTGAAAATTGATTAGAAGTTGTCACAATAACTTGACCCGACCCTTGACATGTTCGACAAGTACGTGGATTAAGGCCACCTGCACCGTCACAATATGAACATTTGTTAGTACGAGGTAAACGAAACTTGACAATTTTCCCATAATAAAGATCCTCGAGTGTAACTTTGAATACATGGTGGATATCTTTCCCTTGTCTTAAGGGGCTCTCTGCAGGTGTTACTTCTCTTTTATAACCTGTTGCTCGGGTTTGCTGTTGAGCAGCAGCACCAAAATCAGGACCATGGAAATCGGGAAATGAGGCAAAACCATTGAGGGCATGGAAGGCTGGATTCTCACTAAACATAGTGTTTATATCTTTGAAAACTTGTGAAAAAATATTTGTTGCACTATTAAAGCAAACGTTATCATGTGGAATGCCATTATATGATCCGGATTCACCATAAGCTTGTCGCCTACGTTTTACGGAATTACTATGATTTGAAGATTCATTGGTAGAATATGATCCATCGATACCTACTTCTCCGTATTGATCGTAAATGCGACGTTGTGTAGGGTCCTTTAAAATCTCATATGCTCTACTTATCTCTTTGAACTTTTCTGTTAGTACAGCATCATGATTATTCTTATCCGGATGGTACTTTAGAGCCAACTTTTTATATGCCTTGGAGATCTCGTCACCGGTAGCTGCTACCGGGACGCATAGCAATTCGTATAATCGGGATTCAACCACCATCTAACGCGTTGTAGAATATATTTGTAACAATGAAATGACTTTGATGAAGTCTTATAAGGATCACACGAATGATAGTAAATAACAGATGCCTCCGGTTCTCCTCCTCAAAACGTACGTCTTGTTAAACACTTTTGATGTGTATCAGGTGTTGATTTATATGATACTAATGGGCTTATCTTGGTAGATTAAAGGGAAATCAATAGTATATCTCTATGGTTCAACCGTTATCTGCTTATCAACGAATATAGCAGAGATCCTACTAGCCATAAAAAAACTTTGAAGCTTTTGGAATAAATGATAAAAGTGTTTATAAAATCTAAAGTTTATTAATTAGGAACTTTGAATTGAAAGTTAAGAATCATCTATCACTCCTGATGAGGTTATGACTCCATTTGAGAATAGAATCTGCTAGTGAACCTTTATGTCACTTTTGTCCCTCTGATGCGCGACAATCAGCAGAACAGGTTCCATCGAATTCTGCGAATAGTGGGGAATGCAGGAACAGAATGATAAAAGCGTCCATGCCTTCCATTAACGGAATACTGTGTCACGCTAATAAGGGAGAGTTGCAGATTTTATATAATGATTAGCTAAAGGAATTTATTTGAATTCCTATTCGTAAGGTTGTTTACGTGGGTATCTCCTTAAAATTCATTAAGCGTACTTGTTATACAATCGCTAAACAATCAAGTTCCGAGAATTTCATCCCGGAAATGGCGTTGAGCATTAACATTCTTAAGCTTCTTCTCATACTTTTGGCGACTTTGAGTCTCAACCCGACGGCCTGCCTTCTCTTGGGCTATCAAGCTACGCTCAGCAAGTGACAATGCAGTAAATCTCTTATCAACAACAGCAACAGTTTGTTCAGCTTCAGTAGGTGCCCGAGTTAAAGGTAAATTTTGTCTGTAGTAACGAGCCATTGATCTATGTCCAATCCGTGAGCCAGAAGGTAATGTAAGTTCCACACCAGTCTTGTCGATTTGAACAATGGTGTAGTTATCATTTATTCCACTTCCACTGTCTTCATCAAATTCTTCTTCTTCATCATCGGACGGCGTCAGAGGCTCTTCATCAGAAGACCCATTTTCTTCCATAAATGCAACCTTCTTCTTATTTGCCTTCTTGGGAGTGACCTCCTCAGGAATCGTAAAGTTGTAGTACTCTTCAACGGCAAGTCTTTCCTCCTTGTTTTCATAAGGAAGTTTGGCATGTCCTTTATTGTAGATGTGTTGTCTAATGCTTTCTAAATTCTTACCTTGAAATCCGCATACTAAGCATTCATGATCTAGGGTTATTGCTTCACTAATATATGATAAGAGACCGGAAACATCAACTAAATATGACCGTTCAGGTATGTAAAGTCCATGTTTGCTAAACATATGTTTAATATTGTTCTCTTTCTCGTGATTAACTTGACCACAAAAGAAGCAATCAGTAATTGATACTGCCTCTGGTTCAGCATCCACCTCGTCATTCCATGATTCATCACTGTCGTTATCACTTGGCAAATCTGACTCAGAGGGAACCAAATGATCAAAATCTGTAACATCTGAGTCAGATAAAATACCTTCAGAACTTGATTCAAACAGCATCTCACTTTCATGATGTGATGTCACAATTGAAAACTCAGATGTCTCGGACTTAACAGAACTAGCAGATATGCTTGATCCCCGAGCTCTAATGCCTACAAACTCACCAAGAACAGGCTCTGCGGATGCATAATCATCCTGACCATCAGTTTCGTTAGATTTTGGTACCTGAGATCCCTTGGCATGTAAACGTTCTTGACGCTTTAAATACTTTTTAGATAGCTGAACACCATCTCCAGATGAGTTATGTCGGCGACGTTGTGGAACATAAAACCCAAATTCATCTTCATTCAGTATATTATTCTCATTCTCACGTGCAATTAATACCTTTTCAGCAAAAAGCTCCGATGATATAGAAGGTAATTCAGCTACTCTTCTTTTTAGATTATACCGGTGCCATTCTGTCTTCATATGTTGCCTCTGTAATTCAGCACCAGCAAACTTTATACCGCACGTATTGCATGTGAAAGCTGCTGTACTAGGATTGGATCCATGGGGTATATTCATAATAATGATCCTTTCTATGGTATCAATAACGTGACTAAGTATTAGACTAATGGAGTATTAGTAAGTGATTTCCGATTGATTCTCAAGGGGCCTATCTTGAGGAAACGAAAGTCACAATACCACTGAAGGCCCTCTATCGCTGTATATAGGTAATTAATTCATGCCATAATAAATGGTCACACACTTCCCAAGAGGGATTGGGCCTCAAAATAGGTTAGCATATTAGGTTCTCCAAACTTTTACAATCAAACTGGCTTCCTAGTAAAGGTTGAATAATAAACTAACGATGCAAGTAATGCTATTAAAATTCGTACTTATCCTAACCATGGAGTTGATACTTCAGGCCAGACTCTCTTATATAATGCCATAGCTACACAATCTTGAGCACTCAACTTCCCATCAAAGGTTGCCTTAAAATAACCATGAGTACCCAAAGACTCTTTAATAAACCCAGTACGTCCAGACTTGGTAAACAATGGTACAGCTTTAAACCAATTGATATCTTCAGGACTGAAAAACATGTAACGAACAGTAACCACATTTTTATGAAACTTGAATGGATCACCAGTTAACACTGTTCTTTCAGCAATAATTCTAGTGTGGTCACAGTTAAGGAAGGTACCCAGACCAACAAATTCAATTCCACCATTTTGAGTAGGTTTGAAGAAAATTGCTGGGGAACTATTAAATGTGACTGGGGCAATTGTTGTTGCTATTGTTGTTACTCCTTGATGAGCAAAACGTTCAAACTTGTGAACATTATTTGGTGAATTGGTAGCTTGGTTGAATGTTGGCTTAATGATTTGTCTACGAGGTCCGTATTGAACAATAATACTCTCATTGGAAACAACAGGCTTCTCATAGTCTTCCCAAGTATTGAAAGAAAAGTTTACCACGGCTAATTGATGTTCGTGGTCTAATAATTCATAAATGATGAATGGTTGAACTTGAGCGTTCGCTGATTCCAAGATGTATGAAGGTGCCTTAAGAAAAATTCTTACCTTATTAGAAATTACCACTTGGGCTTGTTTGATACCTTCTTTGTTCACCCTATTACGGGTAGCTTTATAGTTCCCTATACGTAACAAACGCTTCCAAACACTTGGGGCCTGTGGATCATGCTCATCAAAATCCCAATCACAGTTAAATAAGGATTTGACTCCACGATGACTACTCAAGACATTCTTTGCTGACATGCTTGGATCCAATTCCAATTCATCTGGGAAATCCAAATCTTCTTTTTCTTGTGCTCTGTACTCATTCAATTGCCTTTCTTCTTCTTCTGGAGACAAGTCCAAAAACATTTCATCACCAGCTTCAGTGGGAGCATATTCAGAAGCATTATTATTGTTTTCAGAAACTTCATCAATGTTTTCTTCCACCATTTCGTTATCTTCAAAAATAGAGTCCTCATCTTCGTCATCTTCGGAAAGCATTTCATCGTTAACAAACCATCTTGCTTGGTATTCCGAAGTACCCTTTGGAGCTTTGATCTGTTTGGTTGGCTTTGGTTCAGATTTGTTGAAATACAGTTGTCCATCCATTCTGATTCCACTGTATCCATCTTCAATTTCGTCTTCCCAGCTACCTTCTTCATCTTCAAAATCAATATCTTCGGGGTTCAATTCATCCAATGATTCCTGATTCTCGTTAGGAATATATATGTTGTCCTCCAAATCCATGTCTCCCATTCTGGTCATTCTAGTTATTTTTTCCATCTTTTCTATTTGGAAATCGCCATGGCCAGGGATATGCACCAACTTATTAGCATTAAAACCAATACCTCTTACTGTTCCTTCAATTACCAATTGTCCATTATTTGGATCTTCTGTAGACCATTTAACAGAATCTGCCACCATGTAACCCCTTGAATCTCTCCATGTTATGGATTTGGGGAACTTTTGACATATAGTACGAATACAATTGGATGCTTCAGCTTCAACTTCTAAAGCATATAACTTCTCTTCGCTAGGGAAGAAATGTGTAAAGAAAGAAAATAATGATTGTCTAATATCCATTTGCAAGTTTCTCTTTGGGTATGCGGATGCCACATTTGGTAATACACCAATAACTGAAGCAATACCTTGAGCGGTAAGGGCTCTAAGAATTTGTTCACCATAGCTTGAATCAACTTCTTCTGTAGCTGATATCCCAAAGACAACAAAGTCTGCACATTTAGCTGCGTCCATGACTGCTAAAAGATTATTTTGATCCGGTATTATAACTTTAAGATTGGACTTATATCTTCCGACTTTAACATCATTTACAGATGGGTATTCAAATGCAACATCAGGATCTTCAGGGTTAGCCTTAGCAGAGTTAACTAATTGAGCTGCTATCTTATGAGGAGCTAAATCAGGTGTCAATGCTATAACAGTGACAATCTTTTCAGCTGCCAGAGATCCTTCAAAAACACGACGAGCAAACTTGGTTTCTAAAATTTTTTGATCTCTGCTTTGCTTTGCAATATTTCTTCTTGCTAATTTACTGTGGGCCTTATTTGATTTCTGGGAACCAGTCTTGGTCTTTTCCACTTTACCTTTGTAAGCATCCTTTAATTGACCCTTGGTGGCATGCTTAGATTTAAAAGGCTTTTTTGCCTTCTTCAAGGTACCTCTATGAGAATGTCCTCCTGCCATTTTCTATTACCCAACTCAATATGATATAGTATTCTCACCTTGGATCGACTTCATTATCGTCTTCTTGAGCGATGAGATGCTCATCTTGTATTGAGGAAAATTGTGAAGAGCTCATGGTCACCGTTTCATCACGTGTAATTACATAGGTCTTTACCCTTGTTTGAGAAAAAACTTCGTAGTGACTGCCGAATACTTTTGTCCAAAGTATTGTGTGCAGTGCCATGTTGACTTTGCACGCTGCGCGACGATGGATCCAGCTTTGGCTATTCCAAGGTGAACAAAAAAAATTTCAGACATTAAATACTTGTAAAGATACTACTATATTTCATACCATATACAAAGTCAACAAGTAAATTGTATGTTAATATTGAACCTACATTCGACAAAATAGAAGAACATAATGTTTGTGTTTACATGATATTTGCAGAACTTAAGCTTAATAGTTCGAAAGCATTGATGAATCCCAAGTGAAAATCTCCATATAGACTCTAAATGTTGAGTAGAAATCGATGAAAAGGACAGAATGATTAGCTTTCCAAAGAGTTTGAACTGCGATACTACACGTTTGTAATCGAGAGCAAAAATCTAGGTAGTTTGAAAACATTTGATCAGTTTTACAAGACGTGTATAACATCAGGTATTCAGAATGTATTTAACGTGGATACTGTCTTTAGGGTTTGCAAGAAGTTATTTCCTTAGTTCTATGAATATTAATATTTTGTTGAGGTATTAAGATTTGAATTTGATTTACTAACAAGTTTATTTTAGACAATATGGCTCACGAATCTGTTTGGTTCTCCCACCCAAGAAACTTCGGTAAAGGTTCTAGACAATGTCGTGTCTGTTCCTCCCACACTGGTTTGATCAGAAAGTACGGTTTGAACATCTGTCGTCAATGTTTCAGAGAAAAGGCTACTGACATTGGTTTCAACAAGTACCGTTAAGTGCAAACTATATACATTTGCCTTATGCGGTTGTATATTTTAATAGCTAATGGAAATTAAATATCTTTATTTCTGTGTATAAATAAAAATAAGTATGCGTATTTAACTAGTCATATCCTGCTCTAGCCTCAGTATTCTACCAGCATTTGCCTTTCAGTGTTTCGTAGGTATGCGATGTACATTCTCTTCTTTGGAATACTTCTTTTTTCCACAAGATATGTCGTTCAAGATATCAATTCATCATTTCTTAATGACAAAGATTTTCACTTACTCTACAATTTCATACTTATACTCTAATTCTATACTACAGGTAAAATTAGTTATGTCCCCCAATTGGTCGACATTCAATCCTCATCGCCTCACTTAAGAGACCCAACGAAAACCGAACTTCCTTATGGGCAAATAGAATTCATCTCGGGAATAAAATTATCATTTATTAATAAATGGCAACGAGTATAACTTGATAATTTACATTATCTCGTCGTGGCAAGTTTCCCTGTACTTTTTGATTAAGGAACAAAATATAAACCCTTAAAATTTTGAGGATCTCGATGCCCTTTTATAGTTCACTATAAAATTAAATTGGGGTTACCCGCACCTTTTACTAACTATGTCGTTATACCAGTATTGCAGGGCACCTTAGTATATCCCAATAAAAAGTCAATAGAAGTACTTGGTTATTAAAAACATTCAATCGAAGCTTAAATTACTCCACTTCGACGATTTATTTCTCTGTGTCTCTTGAGTAGCATTTAACATTTGCATTTTTAACAAGTGACTCAGTACATTTCTTATCCTTTTTCAACAATAATGTTAATTCTTGGACAAAAGTAGTAAAATGTGAACAGGGTACTTTTAACGGTTTCTACGATGTTTCACTTGTATTTGTACGATACAACGGAATAAATTTGATTCTTCTAACCAGCTTCAATTAAATTAATGATATTATAAATAGTGATTTCAAATTGCTAACTAATCTTAGAAACCTGCACATTATTTGTAGTAACAAACAGTTAAAAGTGGTTTGGAAGAGAGACTGTCACTTCAATGAACACCTTTGATTTCATCAACCTCTCAGCAAAGAATAAGCATGTCAAACGCCGGGTATAAGGCTATGGGATTCCTCTTTATTGGAGGGTTAAGTTGGTATACTGGACTTAAGTTCTGGCAACCTATAGTCATGTAAGTAATAGACTTTGAGAACAAGAGCTTATAATTAACAACAAGTACTAACTGTTTTATAGTGAACAACTTAAAAAGGACCACAGTTTGAGAGACGATGTTTACATTAATGAAGACTTTGATGATCAACCAAAATCATGGCAAGACTTGAAAGATAAAGTTGCACAAGCACTTGAAAGGCCAGAGCCTCCACAAGAAAGACAGTTGAACAGCAGGGTAGCCTTATCAACTTCTTCATCCCAGGATGAAAGTAGTCTGTCCAAGTAGTTCGAATTCTCAAAGTATCTTCTTCCCGACCATGTATATAGAACATCCAATCATGTATGAATGTATGCAATTCAGTTAAACGTACAAACCATTTGTCACGTTGTTACGTAAGAAATGGAAAACTGTAAACTCATCGCGTACACCAAGGCAAAAAGTTTGAGAGACTAAACTTAACCTCAGATCCAACAAGCAATAAGTTATTCTATAGAAAGTCAACATAATGGCAAAGCTCAAGAAGAATAAAAGAGGGAAGAAGACAAACCCGTTAGGCGAAAAGCCTAAAAGCAAGCAAGATCAAAAAGACGAATCTACAAGACAATCAAAGATCTTACCACTTATAAACAAGTTGCAAAGCTCAGTTCCTAACGAGCGTGCCATGGCTATGGGTGCTATAGGAATTCTTGCAGAGGACACTAGAATGAGAAAGCTACTTTTGAAAGAGAAACTAATTCTGATTTTAATGGAACAATGCCTTAATGATAGTAATGATGAAATAGTAGTCGAGCTGTATGGATTACTTCGTAACTTGGCTATTGAAGAGGGATATGATGTTTGTAAGTTTTACTGGCGTTCTAATATTTGGGCTTCTATTGAAGCAGGAATTAACAAGATTGAAACTTCGTTCAAGTTTTTAGAGGAGAATGAAGCATCAACGGGTTCTGCTGATAAGAAAGCAAAGGATAAGTCTAAAATTCAATTATTATATGATTTTACAGAAAACCTTTTATCATTAGTGGCAGGTATTGCCAATTCATCTGAAGATTTATTTGATGCTGTTTTGGATAAAATAGATATTCCTTTAGCGTTAGTGACAAACTTGTTGCAATGGAACTCTCCTAAGCTTAGAGTGACTATTAAATTATACAATGCATTATTGAATTTTCTTTTTGAATTCACAGCTGAATCGCTCCCATTCATCCAAAAGTTAGCACAAGTGCAAAACTTTCAATTGGATCAATTAATTGCTTGTGTAAATGATCCAGCTCAAGTTAACAACAAATTAGGAAAGATATACGTTGAGGGTATCAAGTTCAATGTTTATGAAGTATTACACAAGTACAATTTCAAACAAGAATTAGCTACTGAAATTTTGAGTACTGTATTTGACGTATCAACTACTATCGATTTAGCAAAAGTCAACGAAACTTTGTTCAAGCCAATTGATAATGCAGAAGATCCAATTACTAAGAATGAAAATGGTGAACTTAGCGTACCTTTCCTCAGCAGTAAAGGTGAGGAGACCCCAGAAAAGATACAAGCAAATGCAGACCTTTTGTGTGTTGAAACCAGTCTTGATTTGATTGCATCTCTCTTGGAATTTATATCCACAAACGAAGATTTAATTGAGGATCCTATTATTTTGAGTGAGAGCACATTATCAATTTTGATAGAAAAAGTATATCCATTTAGTATGGAATTATTGAAATTTGAAATTGATCATCAATTTAAGCTTCAATTGACAGAAAAAGCTTTGGTAGTATTGAATAATTTGACTTGGTTATTCTTGTCTAATTCTGCTATCCCAACTGAATGGTATGAAAGATTAATCAATGTTATTGATATTACCAAAATATTACTGTCGAAGGAGAATATCGATTATCAAAAACAATGCCTCAACATTTTATGGGGTGCTTCAAAATCATTGGGACCTGAAATCAGAGCAAAGTTAGATGAATCCATGATTGAATCATTAATTAAAATAAACCAAGAATTCATTTCTTCTAGCTTCCAAGATGAAGTAGAAGGTAACTTAGAAGATGACCGTTTAGCTAAATTGGAGGTATTCCTTACTGCTACCGGATTCTTAGGTTCAATTGCATCTATTGTGGAAAACACAGATATCACTAGAGTTATTGCCGAGTTCTTGCTCCAACTGATTACATTTTTCCACGATAAATCTCAATACAGTCTTTGCAATGAAATAGTCATTGAGAGTCTTAATTTGATATATGATATATTTGGAGATAGTCTGTACCCATATGACAGAGCTGTGTTCTATGAAGGTGGTTACATTGAGCGTTTACAACAAATTGAACCAAGGGTGAAGATTATGTATAAAAGAATTGACAAGAATAGAAATCCTCAATTGAAAGTGAGAGGTGAAGAAGCCTTACTTAATCTTGGACGGTTTATACAGTATAAACAAAGTGAATATGCTTAGTTTAATTTTGGATATTTCAATTGCATATAATTTATATTAACTATTAGAATAGATAATTTTGATTCAGTATTTATGTGAGTTATGGTCGAAGTCGGGCGCCTTGAGAGCATGCCAACCACATAAAAAGTATAAAGACCACCAATGTAAAGAAAGAAATCAGTAGTAACGGAGAAGTAATCAATAGATATCAAATCATGTTGTCTTCTCCTTAAGCGATGGTACAGAAAGTGTAAATAACACCTCCTCCAAACTTAAAGATGTTGTCCTTGTTTTCATCCTTTTGCTTCTTAAGAGCGGCGGAGACATTAACGTTAGATTGAGCAGCCATTTGTACTTGTAGTAGATTAGTAGTTGATAGTGAAGTTAAAGGTAAGAACTACAATTGAGTTTACAAAGGATGCCTTCCATATTTATAGTGTTTCTTGTCATGAATGCATATGTTTTATTTGTTGGGAAGAATATTCAGTGTGGATATATGAATTGTGGTTAATGTATTATGATAACCGAATTACCAAATTGGTCTACTTCAATTAAGTAATAGACTAAAATGAAAATGATTTTGTACAAATATAAGTGAAACTACATTTGATTGTTAAGACCACTGCTCCTTTCTGCTTTCCACATTTTCGATAAAGCAATCACTGTTAACTTATCATTGGTATGTGAAAATGAGTGAATTTGTTGTAAGTCTTTGGAATTGCTACTTTTGGTCAAGTGTAAGAACTGTGCAGTATTTGATCTTAAATAAAGAATAGCATCATCCTCCAGTAGAGTAACACAAGAAGTCTTGACAAATTGAATTATTAGTTGAATGTCATTTCACATCTTTAGCTACTCACAGATTAACGATTCCAACCATTCTATTACATCGCAGTTTCTTAACTATTGTTGCGAAAACGTATTCAATAACTCCTAATTACACAAATGATATATTATTTGTAGTTTACGCTCAGTTTGCAAACTATCCTACAATCCTTATGACCTGAATTTGGTAATGGCTCTTACATTTATAAAGTTACGTCGTGACAAGATCAGGAGAGTAAATACAAGGCAAAATATAATAACACACGGAGATCTTTTCATGAGTTCCATGTTATTATTTACACGAAATGTCGCTAGTTTTAGTGGAAAACAGCTATAATACGAATCAACGCTAGTTCCAGTTTAAAGGTAGCCTTGTATATGAATTTTTAAGAATTTCAAATATTTAAAAGCTTCTGCTTTCAAGGTAAATTTTCTTCTAAGCTTTAGCTTTTGTCAATCGATTCGATCTCAAACAGAAATGGAATGCTTCTTTTTTCATTAGTTAGATATCCCATGGGGCTTTTATGTAACTGAAGATGTCGTATACTGAAATAGACTAAAGCGATGTGATGCTACTACATATTCCACAAAACTTCGATGAGGCAGGCGTTTGAAATGACTAAGATAGAACCACTTTTGTGTCAGTCAGCGAAAGCCTCTATTTAATTAAACTGACTATTATCTACACGCAATTAAGACAACTTTTGGCTTAAGTTATCTTGATCAATATCAGTATTTAACGGCACTTTAAATTTAAGCATTCCAGGGTGTCTAAAGTTTGTAGTAAAACTACTTAGAAAGTTTACAATACTACTCAGAACAACCACTCAATTAGTAACAGAGACTTCAAAGCTAATACAAAGCCCAAACCATCTTATGAATTCCTCAGATAAACCTATAAATAAAGTGGTAAACTTTAAATAAAAGCCACACTAGACCAAAACCTTAGTTTCATTTCTTTGTATGTAAATGTTGAAAAGCGGTAGCGTTGTTTTGTGTATCATAAAGTTCCCCTATAGATGAAAGTTTAATCTCTACCTAGGTGATCACTTGAGTAAACAATGGAATAGGAGATAAATCCAGAACTACAATAGAAGGCTTCATTGGAGCATGTTTTTACTTATTAGCATAAGCTCCAAGGATAAGTCCCAAGAATTCAAGGGTTATTGTGGGTGAACATGTCCTACAAAAGCAATAGAACCCAGACTTAAAGCTGACACTTTCGTAATTTTCTTGCATAAAAAACAGATGGATCAGGTTACATTTCACTTTCAAAGTTGTCCCCTCTGAGAGAAGCCAAGGAGTATCTATGGTAACATTATTTGTTACCCGCGGGCGGGAAAAACGTTGATAACTTGTGATTGCATAACATGCAATAATAAAAGTAAAACAATCTTGTGGAACTTCAAGGAAAAATAAAGGTTACTGATGTCGAAGATCTTGAGAGCTCCTGATCTTCAAAAGTTGGGATTTAAAACTTTTGTCTACGTCAATGGCTTCCTAACATTTGAATTTAAGGATTAATGAAAGTTCACATTTAAGTAGCCTATTCAGCCAATAATTGAGTTTAATCTATCTTCGTTTGGTCAATTTACACTGGCAATATCTCATTGCATTACAATTTCACTCACTAATAATAATTTCATACCTAATCGTAAGTCATGAAATTATGAACTACTTCTTCATGTATAGCATTGCTCTCTAGCATTGCTACTAGTGCCTTAACATTGACTATTACTGACTCCACCAAGATGCTGCCATAAACTACTACTTTCTTGGATCTAGTGCCCAAGAATTGTCTTACACAGTTGGCAAGATTTCCAGAATAGAATCTCAAATAACATATTATTTCAATGCTCTATCTAACATTGTCCAGTTATCTGTTCTAGCTGATCCAACTGTTTCTATTGTAGATGGAAAAATAAATTTAGGGCAACAAGTATATGCCTGTAAGACCATCAGCGACCTTTACGACTACTCAAAATTTTTTTTTCGCTGTTAAAGAGTATCTGTTATATTATTTCATTTTGTAGGTATATGATGTTTATACACATGATTTTATCTTACCTTTAGAGAAATACCAATGACCACCACTGTTACATATGGTAGTCATCTGTTAGGTTAAAGATGCCTTTAGTACGGCATAATTATGTATGTTGATGTAAAGTGAGAAAAAACCACCTTTCTAACAGGAAACACCGACCCCATAATCAATCTGCAAAACAATGCACGTTTCGGGAGCTACGTAAATCTCCGAAGGGACCAGCATTTCCTGTAATACATTCCAGTTTGGATAAATTGTGAAGTTTAATTCGTCCAATGTGTCAATGCACGCTCGATTTATGGCCCATAATTAAAATCTGCGTGCCATTGGTCGAGTTCAACAAACTGGATAATCCAGTATTTTTGATAGTCGTTCAGTTTTTTTTTTTCACACAGCTGAAGTGAAAGATGAAAGGGCCTCGGTAAGACGCAAGTATCGGAGACAATTATCTGATTTGATCACTAGACGAAACATGATGAAGCTTCAGTAATTTTAACATCTACGCAGCTCGTACTATTTGACTCCTATTTTTAGCCTTATTAGACTGTTTCAGGTGTCCATCTTAAGAGAAGTCACTTATTTTTCTATATAGAATCTTTCAACATTATGACGCAACAATACCACGAGGCTTTTGACACCTGCATCGGATTACCGATCTCTTTGATATTATCACCGGCGTAAGTCACGCTAATGAACGCAACAAGACGTCATCGGAACTATACCCCAGTATGATCTTGTTTTCTTTTCAGTATCAATATTTCCGAGTCAGGAAAGCCTCACTGAATTGAGGTACGGCAAAAGTTTTGGACAATAAAACAATAATACTAATGGATTTGTAATTAAAAGTTTTGAAAAGTATATGTCTCAGTATTGCAAAAAAAAAAGCTATATAAACAGCTAGGTATTCCATCTGTTAAAGATTTTCTTAGTTTATTCTTTATTAGCTAATCATCACATTTGATACTTTCGCTTATACACCTAAAATGAAGTTCTTAACTACTGCTGCCTTTGCTACCTTAGCCGCTGCTGTCGCCAATGCTGCTGTCACCTTGACTGTTACTGACTCTACCAATGACTCTTTGAACGGTATGGGTTTGTCTTCTATCCACGAAGGTGCTGGTATTAACTACTTCTTGCTTGGAACCAACGCTGAAGACTTGGACTACGTTGACGGTAAGTTGCAAGCTCAATTAGGAAACTTCCCATACTTCTTCAATGCTGACCAAAACATTGTCCAATTATCTGTCGTTGCTTCCCCAACAGTTAAGATCACCGATGGTAAGATTGACTTGGGTAGCCAAGTCTACGCTTGTAAGAACATCAATGACCCTTACAACTACTCAAAATCTTCATACGCTGTTGTTGTTGGTGAAATGGGTACCGATTGTTACCCAATCTCCATCAAGGTCAATGGTTTAGACTCTTCTTCTGCTTCTTCTGCTGCTGAATCTACTACTATGGCCGCTTCTACCAACACAACTACTGTTGCTTCTACTCTTACTGAAACTGTTTGTACTGAATGCACTGCTTCTTCAACCTCCATCAACACTATTTCATCTGTTGGTGGTGCCGGTAAGAATGTTGCTGGTGTTGCTGCTGCTGGTATGGCTGCTGTCGCTATGCTTTTGTAATTGAATTTACATTACTACTTCTGTTTTAAGTAATAATACCTTACTGAAGTTTGACGTCTTGTTCTTTTCTTTTTTAATCGTTTGTATGAAAAATTTAATTTAATGGAAAATATGGTCCCACAAAAGAATATCTGTAAAATAATTGGCTTATTCAGAATACAATAGCTGTTGCCACTTAGTATATAATTGGTAAAGTGATGGCTTAAAACCGAAGGGCCCGCATGATAATATAAAAGTGGGTTCACATTTAGGAGCAAGCGGATACTCAATGCCCACAAAGCACTTATACACATACTACTACTCTAAGGAAATTAGCAAAGATCCTCCAAGCAAACATTTAGTGGTTTTCAAACACATTTTGTGCGGTTAACCCCTAAACTGGAATAGAGTAGCAAATTAACCCGGAGAGCAATATTTACGACCAGCAACTTTTCATACTAAGTTCAAAGAGTGACAAAAGTAATGTGAAGATAAGTCTGGAAATCCTATCCTTTGAACATGAAAAACGCTGCTGCTATGCTAGGTTTTTTTTTTTGGCACAGGTGTGACTACAGTTTCAAGAATATCATAGTACAACGACATCATACAATAACATAGTACGGCTCCAAGTTTACGACTCATTCTAAATCCATAAGATAATTAAGTTGGACGGAATCCTGTGTATTGTTTAGTGAATTTTTGCCCTTTACGACTTGTAAATGCGAGCTTTTCTATAAATAACGTAATATCGCAGGGCACAGAACGAAAGCCAGAGTTCCCTTACTTCAGGTACACACTCATAGCGAGTTATTCAGGAACGTGTTAAAGACAGGAATCAAAATTTCCACAGCTTAAGCAGCGGTGTATGCAGTATGATCATCTATGTAAAAGTTTATGCAATATGAATTATATTTCGCATTTTACTTAGTGATTTACATTAATATTGAGGAACTTAATTCAACAAGCCATAGAGCACACTCCTTTTTATTATTTTGAGTGACTCTTTTAAGCTGTGAAAATTTGTTACCGTAGTTTCTGTTGGGAGGTACAGAGGTGATACATACGATACAGGTGGCCTGTTGTTGTTATTTTTGCTCTCTTAAAAATGTGTTACAGGGTACAAACAACTGGCCTATTTATAGTGAGTTTTCTTTTTTGAAACTCAATTTTGCACCCATTCTTGGTTTTCGAGAAACAATGATAGCGATAAAAAGGAGTTAATTAATGAATAGCAAGACTTGTAGTTAGTTGGGTAGTGTTCTATTTTAGTAAGTAGCGAGATGCAACTGCTCCCGATGTTGATGTATATAAGAGCCAGAAGTCTGGTGATTGTAAAAATTTGAATTTTATGTTTATCTTAGCATTATCCAACATTCAACCACTTCCGTTTATACTAATTCATTCGCTAACATCGTTATAATGAAATTCTCATCATCTGGAGCTTTGGCCCTTGTCTTAACAGCTAAAGCTGTTCTTGGTAGTACCATAATGGATCATTCTTCATCTGTCCTGCCATCCCACGACGAAGGCCATGGCCAGGGACAGGGACACGGTCAGGGCCAAGGTCACGGTCAGGGCCAAGGTCAGGGCCAAGGTCACGGTCAAGGCCAAGGTCACGGCCAAGGCCATCATTCTCACGGCCATTACGCAAATGTCACCACTACAACCGAAACATACACAACATATACAACTTATTGTCCAACGCCTACTACGATTACAGTTACTACATGTGATGAGGTTTGTTACCCTCACACCTTCACTGTGACTACTGCAACTACCATTACCTTTACTGGTATTTGCGATTACTGTGTTCCTGTTCCAACAGAAACAGAGACATTAACATTGACTACCGTCACAACTTACTGTCCAACACCTACTACTATTACTATTAACTCATGCGATGTTTCAGTATGTGTGCCAAAGACTATAATCGTTTCTACTCCAAGTACAATTATCTACCCCGTAACCGTGCCAGCAAAACCAGAAACTGCTCCAGCTACTACTAGAAAGACCCTTGCCGAAACTAGTATCTACCCAACTTTGAGCACTCCACCCCAAATTTCACAAGCAAACGATGCCAACTTGGGTCGTGACGTCGGAGCAGGATTTGTTGCAGTTGTTGCAGCCATTGCTGCATTCTTGTGATTTGATTGCTTTACTTCGCTATTTATTTTTCGTTATTCCTCTTCCAGTTCGGTTTTTGTATAGCTTCGCTACACTTTTATACATTTACATTTTATATTGCAATATATATGACTATTTGTTATTGCATTGTAATTTCCCGCTATATCTAAGCTAATATTAAGAGCGCAATCTTGCAATTAGCTTTGCGTTCTATTGGCCTAGATACGCACAAGGAGAATAAAGCATTTCCAGTAATTTTGTTACTTGTACACATTAAATCAAATTCAATACTATTATACAAAATCCCATATACTACAAAGACAATATTAGGTTACTTCAATCAACCTCTGATGTAGCATTGCTGGCCATACTTAGTGCACCAGATATACTTTCCAAATCATCCTCATCATCAGCATAATCCAAACCCATCTCAGCCATTTCCTTTTTGGTGGGTGATACTCCAACAATACCCCATTTGATACTGGTAATAGCCTGTAAACGACTAAGTATCTCCGTCATAGGTGAGAACAATCCAAATTGTTTGAACTCACCATCATAAGAATGCAACATCCCAAGAACTGCCAAACCTTTGCTTTCACTCAAGCTACCAGGAGGGCAATCTTCGCATTTTGTTAAAACCCACAGCCCACTATCACCGCCGGCAGCAAAAGCAGAGTTACTTTCAATAGAGTTAACAATAAACTCTGAAGATTGAATAGCACCATCAAACCAATATACTAATTTGATTCCATTTAAGTTTCCCTTGGTGAACTTAGAAGTCGAACCATATTTGAAAACATTTATACCATCGTAAACATTAGAAGCAGCCATATCAGATACAGGTGCTTCATCATCTATTTCGTTGATATCAATACCATCAATTTGGGCAACTTCTGCACGACGTAAAGGCACAATACTTCTGACATATAGATTGTCAAACATCAAACTTTGGTCATATTCGTTAAAGGGAATATCATCACCCAAAAAATTGGCATCACAAATAAGATTACGATTAACTTTAATGACCGCTAAATCAGAAAGCCTCTTCTTCTTACCTGCATCAATCAATGCACGTTCACCCCAAATAATTTGCCCAAATCTATGAATAGGTAGATTTGATATTTCATACTTCATTTGTTTGGTTCTTGGGTCCACTACTTTAACTCTCTTGGGTGGAAACATTTGATCAACTTGTTGTATCACTTGTGAGTATGCAGCCCTGGCTTCAACCAGAGGCATTTGGTTGGCGGAATTTCCATCAGTTGTCATGCTATTAAATTTTTGATACTGTGACACCAATGCTTGTTTATAGAGCAGTATAACAACTTTTGAAGGAACAGAGACATGAGGATATTGAATACTTTCACCACCAGAATCACCATTTTGATCAAGACAAACATGACCACAACTAACAGCAAATTTCGAATTGGCATATGACTGTAAATGAGGTTGAGTTTTCACATTGATCATAGGATAAATATACCCACCAACTGTTCCTGACACACGTGTGGTACTTTCCAGTGAAATCGACATTGACATAGGTGGCTTGGTAATATCCGTTGGGACCCGAAAAGGAAGTTTAAAACGAGCAGTATAGTTTACTTGAGGAATAAATGTTGATGGTAATGACCTACCACTGTCACCCAATGGTTGTGGAGAGGGCAAATTGTCTTTCCCATTCAAGGGTTCCGCAGTAACTGGAGGGCCAGGTATAGTTGTAGCAGCCAACTCTATTTTATTTTTGACTACCATTATGTGAATCTCATCAAAAAGATCATGCAAACTTTTAGCTAACTTGTAATGGAACTCTGTGGGGTTAGGATATGCAAAGTAAAGGCACATGACATTCATACTTGTTCCCAAACCTCTTAAAATAGGTGCAATAAAAGATCCATTTTGCTCTTTCACCGAAGCAGAAGAAGAAGCCATCTTTCCCATGATTGAGTGAACAACGTTTTCATTGGGAAGACGTTGTGAACCATTTATACCCACTGCATAGTTTTGTGGTTTTTGAAGGACATAAGGGCCACCTTTATCAGACATTGAGGCATTAAGTTTTTGCGAGTTGTTCTTTTGTTTAACATTGGAGGAAGATAATGTTGATATAAAATCATTGAAGTTTTTAGTGAGTAAAAGTTTCAACTTCAAATATGCGTCATCAGTCAATAAATTATCATATAAATTCAAATATACCACCATAAGACGACGAATATAGATATTGTTATAAGTATCAAAACGCCACTCGGTTGATTTATAGTCTGATCTTTCTTTAGAAGAGTTTATAAATTTGATAAATCCCTTTAAGCAATCAATGATATTAATGACAGTCGTACTCAAGTTAGCCAATGAATTATTGAACTGGTTGATAGTATATGAGCAATCTTCACTTAACTGATGTAATTTCTCTTGGATAGCTTGCTGCAAGTCGATTTCCACTCCATGACTGTCTTCTGGAAGTTCCAAAATTTGTAAAGGGAGGCCAAATCTCAGTTGACCCTTTTTACCACTACCACTGCCCACTGAATCACCAGTAATTGCAGTAGAAGGAGCAGTACTTGGTTTAGTGGAATAAGACAGGGTCATTTTACCCTTGGAGAAGATAGATTTGCCTCCCATATAGTCCGTCGAATCCTTAGTGAATACCGAAGATTTTGCTATAGATATAGTCGGGTTTAAGTTTAGGTTGGTATCATTTATAAAGGGAGTACCGGATACTGCAACTGAGTTTTCTTTATCAGCAGTTCTATCTTCTTGTGTGAACATAGGTTGCAAATCACCAAAGGAATCTTGTGATTCCGAAGTATATGTGGACCTGTTCCCTCCACCAGAATTTATGGGATACAAATCATTATTATTATTATTATGTGGGTCCATGGCAGATGAAGACCCTTGGGCTGAAGAGTCCATTACAGGCTTTCTATTTCGTATTAAAAACTTCTTCATGAGGAAACAACAAGTTTACAAATATAAAAGCAAGGAACGGCACTGTATGGTCAGACACCACTGGGTTGATATCACCGTAATAGTGCAATGCCTTAAACAATCCACAGTTTTCCTCTAACACAAAATTTTAATCAGAGTCATTCTTGTGTTTGCCCTACCAAAAATGAATGTGAGCCGAACAATCTGTGAGGCGATTTGAAACGGCAGTACGGGAGGGGGTGACAATTGGGGACCGAGCGTGTCAAAATCAGCCCGCGACACGTGAGTACAATTGAAAATGATAACAGATTATTTCCATGATTGATGTAGAGTATCTGATTACACCGTAGATTTCACACATGTAGGACATGGAGATCCAAAAAAAAAAAGAGTAATTTAATTAATTGATTAGTAGAAAGAATAGAAAGTGGAGTACATAATGATTGCAGTATGATAATTACAGGGAGCAAGGTTCTGGTAAGTAGATTATGTAAAAATTTATGACTAATTAGTAGAGATTAAATGGCATGTATAAGCATTAAGGGATGGGTGAGCTGTATGAAGAAGTAATAATTATATGGGTGACTATAGAATAATTGTTGATGCCGATGCTTTAGTATGGTGGGCGCACACTACATTTGCATCTCCACAATTGGTGGGTTTGAGGTGTAACACTTCACAGTATAATAAGTCAATTTTCTTATAGAATTTGTGATCCGGAGGGCACGACTCATTATTCTGTCATGTGTAGGATCTACCTGATAAGCTTGGACTACTCCTAAAGAGGTGTAGACTAAAAATGGTCACATTAATCGTAGTATTCGACTTCGTACTTCTTTTAGCGAAACGCACATAGAACTCGGATATTATCGAAGAACAATCCATACGTAATTGAATAATAAGTAGCGTAAGTTATCAAACTGAAATCAGTTTTGGAAATACATACATAAGTATAATGTATGTATCTCCCGATAGGTTACGTAATGTTGTAAAACTAAGATATAGAATGTCTCTATAGCAAACACTCTGAAACATTGTAGCTATCAATTATAGTACCAATATGGTCTTGGTATTATGCTGTGCGCACACAAAAAAGCATTCTCTGGGGAAATGTTTGGGGAAATATTGTTACGATCCCGTACACTAGTTGCCTTATTTCTACATCATACTATTTAGTCTATTTAAATTTTAAGCTAGTGTGACAGTCTGCACTTATTTGTATTGAACTTTTCAATTTCGATAATTTGAATACTGTCCAATATATTTTTTAATCGGTAGGTTGAAAGCTCATTCGCTCGAGTCTTCCCTTCTCTGGCTACAATTTTTGACGGGAATAGATTTTCTCGATTCAATTCACAAAATACACATCGACAATTGCTAGATTCTACGTGATACCGTTATCATGCCGGTGTATTCGATCTCACATGTGGAGAATGTTAGAGTGTGTGTGGTGATGGTTGGGCTTCCTGCCCGGGGTAAGTCCTTGATAGCTCAAAAAATTGTTAGATACTTAAGTTGGTTGTCTATCAAGTCCAAATGCTTCAACGTTGGAACTTATAGACGGGATCTTCAGAAAGCGGCAGACATTGGAAACATTACAGCTGATTTCTTTGATCCAAACAATCCTGATGGTATGCACTTTCGTAGACAAGCCATTGATTTGGCTTTGCAAGACATGATGAATTGGTTTTTGGATGAAAATGGAGTGGTTGGGATCTTAGATGCTACTAATTCCACAAGGGATCGTCGGAATCGGATTGTTAAAGTTCTTAGGGAAAATCTAATTGAACCCATCTTTTTAGAATCCTTCTGTAATGATCAAGATTTGGTATTACAAAATATTCTCGATGTTAAAACAACATCCCCTGATTATGTGGGCTCAGATCTGCAATTTGCAACAGAGGATTTCCTCAAGAGAATTGAATTATATGAGAAGAACTATGAAACTATGGATGTTAGTATTGATGCTAATTTAACATTCATCAAACTAGTTAATGTTAATTCTCAAATTATTCTTAATCGTATCGAAAGTTATTTGGAATCTCGGATAGTCTACTACGTGATGAATTTACATATTAAACCCAGATCAATTTATTTGTCTCGTCATGGAGAATCTGAATATAATTTAACTGGTCAAATTGGTGGAGATTCTAATTTATCTGAACGAGGTTGGAGATATGCTAAGAAATTACCTGAATTAGTCTTGAAATCATTAGGTGAAGAAAATAAACATACAAACTTGACAGTATGGACCTCAACATTGGCTAGAACTCAACAAACTTCGTCGTTCTTACCTTATAAACGGAAATTACAATGGAAAGCTCTTGATGAATTGGATGCTGGGGAATGCGATGGAATGACTTATGAAGAAATTGAAAATCAATTTCCAGAAGATTTCAAAGCCCGTGATGATAACAAATATGAATATCGGTATAGAGGTGGTGAAAGTTATCGTGATATTGTTATCAGATTAGAGCCTATTATTATGGAATTAGAGAGACAAGAGAATATTTTGATTATTACTCATCAAGCCGTTTTAAGATGCCTTTATGCTTATTTCATGAATGTTCCACAAGAAGAATCACCTTGGATGTCGATTCCATTACATACATTGATCAAGTTGGAACCCAGAGCTTATCATACAGTCGTAAGCAGAATTAAAGCAGATATTCCCGCTGTGAGTACTTATAAGGAAAAAGGAACTTCTCAACTTGGTGAACAAAATAATAGTACCAGCTCGAAATCCAGAGATATCATTAATAACAGTGATATTGTTCCATAGTCTTTGATTACTTTTCTAAGTATTCATTCTCTTTTATTTATTGAAAGCGTTGGTCTATGTTAACAGGTATACAAGTAGTTACACAGTATTTACATACTTCTTTGCCTGTTCCTTCACCTTCTTGATATACGTAGCTCTATCCTTTTGATACGCTTTCCAAGCTGGCTCTTGAGCAGGTGATTCGGGATTGGGATTAGTTAATAGTTCCTGAATCCCCAATACAATTTGTTTCAACGTTATTGCCGGACGCCAATCTTGTTCTTCATTCAATATACTTAAACAAATGGTCCCACTAGGGTATACATTAGGATGATAGAAATGCTCAGGAAATTTAATCTTAGGAGGTTTGGAAGGATATTCTTCTGGAAATGTAATAGTTATAGGATATGTAGCCCCTGCCCAAATAGTATCAGTTTTACCAGGTATACCAGCGGTCCATTGAGATAAATCAAGACCTCCATCTTTATCTCTTATAGGTTTGGCATAGAATCCAAATGGGTGATCTTTCCGCCATTGCTTTCTTTCCTCTTGAAGACGAGTTTTGGAGAGCGACGACATCGCCGCTAATACAATGTATGTGTATTTTTGTGTTTAAGGATTGGTTGTTGTTGTCATGTTAACTACTAGTCAAAACCCTCTGGTAACTATGGCTCTCCATCATCGGGTGACACTTAGATTGTCCCAGACACGACTAATTTTCAATTTTTTTATCGATATAAACCCATTGAACATTTGCATTACTTGGTGTGTTCAGCGTAAGCAATATGTACATTGTTTAGTATGAGATGGTATAAGGAATATTAGCAACGACGTGGTTAATCATCCACAGGCGTGGTATCACCTCTCCACACAGTAAATATGTCTGTACAGATACACAACTCAATGGAGTCACGTGCACGTACCAGAAATATCCTAGCTGTTGAAAAATAAATTCTGTGGTAGCACCGCAGTAGCTCAAACCCCCACACTTTCGGCATGTGAACCATTCCGAGGAATTTTGGGGCAACCACTAGTAATGCTTAGCAGATCAATCTATTTCCCAAATAATACCAGCCACTAGTAGTTATAACTAGAATCATCAATTAATATGTCTACTGAGAAATCTAGCACTGTCAGTGAAACTGCTGGAACCCAAGCAGCTGGTGAAGTTGCTGCTGCACCTACTGCAATTGCAACTGCTACTACCACCGCCACAGAAGAGGATGATTTGGACGATTTGGACGACTTGTTGGATGATTTTGCTGATGAAGTTTTAAGTAAGCCTCCTGGGGCTGCTGCCAGTGGAGTAACATCAACAGGAGTCGGAGCTGGAGCTGGTATTAGTACTGCTAGTGAAAAGGGAACTGGTGCTAATAAAGATAATGTTACGCCATTCAATACTGATATTACTGGACTTTTAAAAGATTTGAAAATAGAAGATCCTGATACTAAAAAACAATTTGAAGAACTTGTTAAACAATTTGAAACAGGTAAGGAAAACGAACTTAATCAAATACAAGATAAAGATTTTGATAATGTGATGAAGTCAACTATGGAAAGATTAAAGAAATCTGGTGAAACTATTGACGAACAATTGAAGAAAGATCATTCAAGTACAAATCCTGAAGATTTATTGGCCCAATTATTAGCAGGTTATGATGGTCCTTCTAATGATGGTGAAAACATGGATATGAGTAAATTATTAGTTGAAATGTTGGAACAAATATCCTCTAAAGAAGTACTTTATGAACCTATGAAATCTTTGAATACTGATTTCCCTCCTTATTTAGAAAAGAACAAGTCAAAACTTTCCCAGGAAGAATTTGAAAACTATACGGCTCAATATGAATTGACACAAAAGATTGTATCAATATTTGAAAGTCCTGATTATAGTGATTCCGATAAGCTTAAAAGAGAAGAAGTTAACTCATTATTAGAATCTTTACAGGATTTAGGTCAGCCTCCAACTGAATTGACAGGAACAATGCCATCAATCCCTGGGTTAGGTGATTTAGGAAAAATGGATGACCCATCTCTTGATTTTAATGATATGGATATTCCAAAGGATTTAGAAAAAGATTTGGAAGAAAATTGTAAGCAGCAATAGTACTACTAAAAATAATGATACAATGATTCATCTATTTATTTCTCTATAGTTGTTTTTTATAGGATAAAAGCTTAATAAGATTTTCACCTATTATATTTTCAATCTGTTCTTGGTACTGAACTCTTCATAGTACTCAAGCATTTCATGAGTGATGTTTTTGGTAATACTAGAAAGTGCTTGATCAAAATGTTCTTGTAAGACTTGTTTAGCTTCCTTATTTTCTCTAATAGCTGCTAGTCCAGCTTCCTGACAAAGTAATGCAACTTCAGCTCCCGAACATCCTTCAGTTTCTTTAGCAATTTTTAATAAATCAACCGTTCCATCCAAATTGAATTTTTGACATCTTTTATTTAAAATCTCCAACCGAGCTTCATAATTGGGAGGACTTACATAAACATGTCTATCAAGTCTTCCTGGTCTCAATAATGCAGCATCAATATCTGTTGGTCTATTTGTCGCAGCCACAACAATCACACCATTTAATTCTTCCACACCATCGAGTTCATTCAATAAAGTAGTTAAAACATTTTGAGCTGCAGAAGATGTCGACTCACCAGAATCTCTGCTTGATGATATAGCATCAATTTCATCAAAAAATATAATGGAAGGTGATGCTGCTTTGGCTTTACGGAAGATTTCTCGAATAGTTTTCTCAGATTCACCCACATATTTATTCAATATCTCAGGACCTTTAACAGCAAGAAAGTTCAAGCCAGATTCAGTAGCCAATGCCTTTGCAGTTAAAGTCTTGGAACAACCTGGAGGTCCATAGAGCAAAACACCTCTGGGAGCCTTTATTCCAAGTCTTGCAAATGCATCTTTAGCTTCGAGAGGAAGTTGAATGACTTCAACAAGTTTTCTTTTCAATTGTTCTTGACCTCCAATGTCTGACCAATAAACCTTGGGCATTTCCAAGAAAATGTCTCTCATTGCCGATGGTCTTATTTCACTCAAAGCTTCCTCCATATTATTCAATTGAACTTTAATATCTGATTGCGGTATTTGAGACTTCAAACCTTTATTAATGGCAATCATAACTGCTTCTCGACATAACGCTGTCAAATCAGCACCAACATACCCATGAGTTTTGGAAGCAATGATTTCAATATCTTGTTCATTAAGTTCAGTTTTCAGAGGATTCATTTTACCCAATTGTTTCTTTAAGATATCACATCTAGCGTCAACATCGGGTATGCCAATTTCAACTTCTTGGTCGAATCTGCCCGGTCTTCTTAAAGCTGGGTCAATTGAATTGGGACGATTGGTGGCCCCAATGACTACAATACGTCCACTATCACCCATTCCATCCATCATAGTCAACAAAGTAGCAACCACTCGAGATTCGGTTTCACCACTGTCATCACTGTTTCTATTAGGAACAAGACTATCTATTTCGTCCATAAAGATAATCGATGGTTGGAACTTACGAGCCTCAATGAAAATATCTCTAATTGCCTGTTCAGTTTCACCTAAATATTTGGATACAATGGAAGGTCCACTGACAGTGAGAACATGCGCATTGGTCTGATTTGCAACACAACGTAAAAGTAAAGTTTTCCCAGTACCTGGTGGACCATGAAGAAGGATCCCACGAGGAGGTGAAATCCCAAAATCAGAGAATAGTGTAGGATTGTGAAGGGGGAGCTCTACCGAAGTTTTAAGCAATGAAATCTCCTTTGTAAGACCTCCTACTTGATCATAGTTCATTGGATGAGGGATATTGGGATATTTGGAAGAAGACGGTACCTTTAGTTTACTTTTCATGATTTTAGTATTAGTAGTGAATATGTAGTTCGAGGTAGTAGTTGATATAATGGAACCATTAGTATTTTCTTCATTGCTTATTGACAATGCTTGCAATGATTGGTCAACGGTGTCAATATCATCCTCTTCGTTAATATCAATTATAGTTAAGATAGTTTCTGAAGTAGCACCCTGCAATTTGATCTTAAAGCTTAATCCTGGAGAGATTATGGCAACATTGTGCAAACATTTCTGGATTTGCTTTTGTATGTTTGGCTGATCCAATTCAAACTCGTCATTATCATCATCATAGTATATGGAAACAGACTTAGCATATTCAGGTTGTGGAGCCTTGACGATCAGCAATCGGTCACCTAACAAAATACCACCCAATTGTCTTAAGGACTGTGGAATTGTTATTACATTGGTGTCTAGAAGATTGTCATCGCCATATACAGTAGCCAATACTCCGGGTTCACTTGTTTCCACCTTATCGATATACACTATGGAATCATTAGGCAACTCCATAGCTTCTTGGATCTGAGAGTTGATGTAAACCTTACGTGAATCATCTCCTTTGGTACTGGAACTGGGTCTGGTAATGAAGTTCTTAGGAATCTTGATCTTCTTCTGGGGAGCTACATCACCGGCACCAGAAGCAGAAGATGAAGATGAGCTTTTCTTCTTAGATGGCTTTGAAGACATTTATATCAATAGCGATAAAGATAATAACACTTTAGACGTCTAGTGATGGTGATGAGATGGCTATATAATTCGCGGGACAGGACCACGAACTTTTCAACCGATGAGAGGTTGTAACTCACTTTAACTATACTTACAACACATCAAACTACTACTACTATGTCTCGTTCAGTTATACGACGGAGCCGTTGGTTATACGGACTGGTGAGATGGTCACTGAAATATGTAAGATTCTTAGACCCTCATCTTATTCTGAGCCATGATCTCTATGAAGGGTCTCCCCAGTTACATAGGTCATCACCTACACCATTTACAGAAAATCATAATAGGTTTGACCTGAAAGACATCGACGATAGTATTCTACAAGATTCAATTCTGCACAAGTTGTATCAGTTGTCGGACCTTGTCAGAATGATCTCTCTGTCCTATAACATGGCCGATGTGGAGGATAAGCTTACTCCCATACAATCCTTTTTAGGACCACTGTTTCCTTTGCTGGCTGAAGAGAAAATAGCTATTCTATTTGGATTGACAAACGTCCAATTGAAGCTTGAAAATACTTGTAATAATGCTACCGATTTCAATGCCAGATCACTAGGTTACTCAACTGCTAGACTAAGAGAATGCGGTGAACAATTATTCCAATCATGTTGGTTTAAAACTACTACATTTGATAATGAAAGGTACCTATCTATGCTGCAACAAGATATAATATATGACATTAATCAGTTTGAGCCATCCAGTGAAGTCTTGGTGGAATTCATGAAAAGACAAACCATGTATCAAAACATCCAATCATATAGAGGTGCTATGAAATATGGTCCTATTGAAGATTATGAGGAGTATTTGCAAGCCAAACAAAATCTACAAAATATAACAGCAGTGGGGAGTTTCTATACATTAATAGGAATATGTTGGATTAAATTTGGTAAAGAGGCTACCGCTAAACAATTAATTGGGAATAAAATCATCAATGGACCGAATGGTTTAATAAGGTTAACAACACAACTTAGTAGAACATAAGAAATAGCTGACTTTGTCTTGTAAATAATTCATAAATAAAGTGATGCACAGAATACAATATCTCTCTTTATACGTTCTTGAGCTTCAGACATCTTTGCATGCAACGTAGAATCACCAACAATTAATGCAGCATTTTTAACCTCACGACATATTTCATCAAGTCGAGTGATAACTCTAACAATGGTTCCTTCTGCTTCAAGACTTCTTTCCATGATTTCATTAAAAGTTAATCCTCTAGCCCATTCATAGACAACGTTAACTAATGCAAACCGTTTTCTTTGCATGAAATCTTCTTCTTCAGAAGTAAGAATGACTCTCTTTGCTGAATACTCTTTAAGAATCTTCTCTGTGATTTCAAGAATTCGTTTCTTCCCTTTCTCCAATCGAGGGGTCATGGGAATATCTTCTTCGTCGTTTGTACGACCCTCATAAACAAAACATGAAAGAAGTGCAACGATTTCTTCAGGTTCAAAGTCTCCTAAAAAGTTATCTAACACGAGTTCAGTCATAATTAATTCCCAACCACTATTGATTTCACATGCAACTCTTCCCTTTAACAAAACGTTATGCTTTGCGTCAATAAACTCAAGGCTTTGTAAAACAGCAAGACGTTGCTCGTAATCAGGTAACAATTCAAGATTGTCATCTGAAACCAATCTCAGTAACATTTGGATCTCATCATTTATCAGTGTTCTAGTGTGGAGAATGGAATAATGCTCATTAAAACGTGGACAAATATCAAGTTCATTGAGTTTGGAAAGAATGTCATCCTTCTTTACTATTTCATCATGTAATGCCAACTTAGCCTTTGAAAGTTTTAATTCTTCCCATTTTTTGACAAACTTCAATAAAAGTTTGATTTGTTCATTAGTTTTACTAACTTCCTCAGCATCGTTACGAAGCACTTTGGTTAAATCTGCTTTCAAGCTGTATCTTCCTAAGAATGTCACTTGTGTACACTCAATGGTATCAACTTTAAGTTTACCTTCAAAGGATATGTCACTAAAATATCTTAATATAGGCTTCAGTGGGATATATGGTAGTTTAAACTTCGAACTTGACTCTTCAAACTTTGAACCATGAGAAAACGTTAAAACATGCAACTTCTTTGCTCTGACTTGCAGTTTAATGTGAAATCCAACTCTGGCACAACCATATTCATCTCTATAACACAAGAGTCTACCAGGAATCATAGTCGAGTATCTAATCACATGAAGGTCCATCATAAGGTCCATTAAAGTGGAATATGTCCTTTCATATTCATGGACTAAGTTATGGGCATCATCAACATTTATTAACCCACAAATGGAACAATCCTCTATTTCAGTCAACTTCAATTGACTATCAAGATCCTTGATTTTCAGTTGATGTTCTGGGAGTAATGTTTGAGTACTATTTTCACTAAATGAATGCTTGATCATTTCTTCCACTCTTAAAGCTTCGATTCTTAAAAGGTTCAAAATCATATTGTATGTTAATCTGAACTGTGACAGAAGCTTGGTTGGTGTACCTAAAGTTACCTCTTTGAAATCAGAAATGGATAGAGGTTTATTGTAAGACATTACGATGACCGTACCTGTTGAATCCAACCCTCTTCTACCAGCTCTACCAGACATTTGAGTAAATTCACCCGGTAAAAGGTTTCGGAACCCACGACCATCATGCTTTCGTAATTCATTGAAGACTACTGTTCTTGTAGGGAGATTTAATCCCATGGCAAAAGTTTCTGTAGCAAATAATACTTTAACAAGATTCCTGGAAAACATGATTTCAATACATTCTTTAACAATAGGCAATAATCCACCATGATGAACTGCAATACCTCTGCTAAGCATTTCTCTAATTTTAAGAATCTGAGGAAGTTCTCTATCTTCCTTCTTTAATCTTGAAACAGCCTTGTTCATGAACATGTGAATTTCTGATTTCTCTCTTGCAGTACAAAGATCTAATCCACCCAACGTATTGGCATATTCTTCACATCTTTTCTTTGAGAAGACGAATATCACTGCCGGTAATAGTTCTTTCTTTTTCAAGTATTGAATCAATTCATTCCAAGTGTTTTTATTTGGAGCATCTCGTACCATCCACCCACCAGGTTTGTTCAGCATATTTCCTCTATTACTACTACCACTACCACCTCCACGACCACCTCGAGATCCAGCTCCACTATCACCTCTTCCACCACGCGCACCCGCTCTATTCCCACCACGAGCAGACCCCCCAGGGCCTCCTCTACTTCCACTACCCATGTGAACTTGAGGAGTAGCTTTCTTTTGGGTTTCGTAAACATCTTTATGTTTTTTAAACTCTGACTCTGAAAATTGACGTTTAGCATCGATGGCTTTGTATAGATCTTTCTTTGCCCAAATAAAAATCTCTAAAGGTACTGGTCTTTTTGGTGTAGAAATCACATACATATCTTTTTTCTTAGTACGTCCAACCCAATTTGCAAATTCAAATGTATTGGGAACGGTAGCTGAAAGTAAAATGAATTTCACATGATCAGGTAGCATAATGATAACTTCTTCCCATACAACACCACGGTCGATATCATTCACATAATGGACTTCATCAAAAATAACAAACTCCACATCTCTAATAAGATCGGCACCACGATAAAGCATTGAACGTAAAATTTCTGTAGTCATGATTAAACAATTAGCTTCAGAATTTATCTGAACATCACCAGTTATAAGACCAACATCAACTTCTTTGAATGTTTCTTTAAAATCTCTAAACTTTTGGTTAGATAAGGCTTTTATAGGTGATGTATAAATACATTTGGTCATGTTTCTGGCGGCCATGGCAATAGCATATTCTGCCACTACTGTTTTACCTGCTGAAGTATGGGCAGCAACGAAAACAGAATCACCTTGTTCAAGATGATATATAGCTTCCTTTTGAAAATTGTCAAGTTCAAATGGCCATGTTCTGGCCATGTTTGGAACCACTTCATTAAAGTTTTCCAATTGATGATTCAAATCAACAACATGAGCCCAAACAGTTTTATGTTGTGCACTTTTAGTTAAAGCGGCTTTCATATTCTGGAAATCCATTGAAACAATATCATTTAAATCTTCAGCATCAAATGGTAATTCAGAACCTTCTATTTCACCCTCAACTTCAACGTTGGTCTCCTTGATTTCATTATTATTATCATCATCATCATCATATGGTGAATCGTTAGAAACAAGCTTCTCCAAAGCAGTCACATCATTCATCTCTTCGACTTTCGTTTGGATAGAAAGACCTCGGGACAATCCTGGAGGCGTATCATACAATCCATATTC
This sequence comes from Lizanozyma spartinae, assembly GCF_019049425.1. Taxonomy (NCBI): domain Eukaryota; kingdom Fungi; phylum Ascomycota; class Pichiomycetes; order Serinales; family Debaryomycetaceae; genus Lizanozyma; species Lizanozyma spartinae. Next base: position 158,317 of record NW_025065054.1, read on the forward strand.
ATTTCTGTTTAGAATTAATGTTTCCTCTTTAGGTAAACTGGTTATCAGAGATATACCTCCTGGTTTAAATGGAAGAAACGTAGACTTCCCCTTAAGAGCATCTGCCCTAGGCCCATATCTCCGATTTATTGACGTTGATGTTGAAGCATCAGCTATGCTTGCGAGTCGAAAGTCTTCCTTATAACTATTGATCTTCCCTTCAATACCAACACGATTAAATCTGTATGAGGTTCTGCTGATGGTTTCTGGAGTTTGTAACAAGGAGCCATAAAACTTATCATAATTAGTTTCTGGAAGCGATTGAACAAGGTCAAGTAGATCCCATGATAACTGATTGGATGGCACCAATACTTCGTTTGTCAACTCATCAATGTCACTCAATTCCCCTTTATTTTTGGCTACAACCTTGGTACTTGGATCAAATCCCTCATACGGGAATACTATCTCCTCTGAGAACTCGGCTGCAGTATCAGTCATCGCTCCGTGGGTTAGTTCTAAAGCAAATCGACTAAACAGAGCCCTATGTTTGGTTATGTGAACTTTTCGCTTCGCACAATCTTTGATATATTCAATTTCTTTGTGAATACTACTCTAAACTCACTATTTCTATTGCTTAATTCCTTTCATTATATTAATATTTTGATTATTATAAAGACTAAATATTACTTATAATTTTGGTTTAGAACCCTCGATCCCCCCAGTTGTAGCATCGCCATTAATTTCCAACTTTCCTGTTTTATGCTCAACTTTATGATCTGAACCGAAAAATACAACTGTAACTGTCAAATCATCTCTATACCTTCTAGATGTAGGACTTGGAATTGATATTAGCATAGAGGTCTGCTCTTTAGACCCTCCATTAGAAATGGCATTTCTAATTAAATGAGTAGCCACATTCTTATCTTCCAATAAATATCCTAAATTTGTTCCTGTTTGCTTCTGCTTCCGGATAGGTTTTTTAGATGCTTTATCTGCAGTTACATCTGCAACATCAGGCAATTTGTTATCTGCTTGAGTGAAGCCAAAATTCCAAAATGATGTCTGGGGTTTCAACATTTTTTCCTTCTCCATCCATTTAACAACAAGCCCAACAATTTCTTCATTGGATAACATTTCATATAATCCATCAGATGCCATAACTAAGAATTCATTATTTTCAGGATCTATCTTTGTTGTAGTAATAACTGGCTCGGCTGTGACATATGGTGGCGATTTCAAATTGTTTGGAAGCTTTCTTCCAAAGAATTGCTTATAGATTCTATCTTGAATTGAGGCAGGAAGTTTATACCGACAATCACCAAATGCTCTACTAGGCTCCAAAGTTCCCAAAACTCTGCCATTTTTTATTACATTTGGTTCATCAGGGTGTTCACTAATAATTTTTGCCACTTCTGTGGGATTGGCTGCAGTTTGGTCAATACTCAATTGTCTAACTGTCCATTTATTGTCTTTGAAAGATCCCAAAATGGCCCGAGAGTCACCAGTAACAGCAACCTTAAGGAGTTTGGAGTTGGTGTCATAAAATGAAAGCAATGCACAAGAGCCTGATAATGCGGGCATTAAAAGCTCTGCTGCTTTAGCTTTGTTGTTGTTCGTTAATAACTTTTCAATGTTTTTGTTAACAATCTCATGATCTAATTTCAAAAATCCGTTCTTTATAGCTTGGTCAATGGTTGCACTAGTTGGAATATATCTAAAGTTTTCTTCTCCAGCAGGCTTAAACACGCTTCCAAGTTCATGAATAACATAACTGATTAATTGATCTCTTAACTTACCACTAGTTGTCCAACCTCCATGACCATCAAAGATTCCAAAAAACATCCAATCTGTGTTGGTTTTAATATTATTATCCTGTAATAAAGGCACTTGAACAATTTCTTCTGCTCTATCATCTTCTATTGGCGAATTCGAAGCTAATTGACAAATATCATATCTAGTAACTCCTCTTCCTCGATTAACGAAAAAACTCTCTTCGAATTCTCTCAATTTACGACTGACTTGTTCATCATTCAACAAAAAGACTCCTTCCTTATGTTGTTGATGACTTATACTATTCTGTTGGAACATCGATGAGGTTGAAGTGGAAAAATACCTCTTATCATCACCAATCATTGAGCTAGTACTAAGCGATCTCTGGCTCCCCGCAATTCCACTTGCATCAGCTTTGGATGGCAAAGTATCCAAATTATAGTAGCTTGATTGATTAAACGAAATGTAGGATCCAACTATAATAACACCAGACACAAGAGCAACATTCCGCTTTCTTAGAAGTCTTCCTCCAGATTTCAAACTATCTCTACTTTTATTAGCTGTTGTAGTTAATGTACGAACAGATCGTTGGCTCAAATGAAGCAAAGATAACTTGTTGGAGGCACTTTTGGAGGCCACGTAAAATAGCCTGGATCTTAGAACATATACCATTCTATTTTCAGGCTATTAATTCCAAAGGGCAATTGATGTTTATTTAAAGGAGAGATTAGGTTAATAATAATGGTTTCCTCATGGGTTAATTTCTGCCTCCTTTCTTTGCTTTGAGGTTCGCACGACCTAGACTTGGTTTACGTGGGGGACTACTTTACTCTGCATAGTATAAGGTACCATATAGAAGATATCTAGAAATTCATCTTAAAGATATTGAAGTAATATTATTATACAAATAGGATTACACTAGGAAAAGAGGGATCTATCTCTAGCTATAAATCATTCACAGATGCAGAACATCTTAGTCAGTTGCAATAAACATTCGATCATACCAAATCCTGATAGCACACCCACAACGTCTATGTATTAGCTAAAATACAAGGCCCGCCTAGAGCACTTGGATATGATGAGAAAGTAGTCATGCAGTATATCACAAATGAAAATTAATTAAAACATAAAATTGAATGATTGAGCATAAAGAATTCGCCAAATTCACTATGCATGCACCATTTTGCTTAATTAATTTAAGCAGCAATGGTGACTTCAACATCCACACCAGGTTCGATGGTGATTTGGGTGATCTTCTTGACAATAGAAGCAGGAGCTTGCAAGTCAATGTATCTCTTGTGAATTCTCATTTCATAAGTATCCCAAGTCTTAGAACCTTCACCATTAGGGGTCTTTCTGGTGGCGATCTTCAAGACCTTGGTTGGCATTCTAACGGGACCCTTCTTAGCAATGTCATATTGAACAGAGCTGTTGACAATGTTAGCAGAGACCTTTTCCAATTGCTTAACCTTGGTGGAAGTCAAGGTAATTCTGATCTTGTGGAATTCCTCTCTTTCTTGTTGAACCTTTTCCTTGTTGATTGGAGCAGACATGTTGATTGACGTTGTTGGCTTTCAAAAGTAAAAGCATATAAAATTTTTCAAGTCTCACTATGTTTTATATTACCAACTGACTAACAAAGAATTTGTGTGCGACATTTTGGTGATGGGTCGTGAGAACGACATTTTACATGCAAATTGTGTAGACATGTAAAAACAGCAAGTTATGAATTATTCAGCTCACGTGATTAGGGCGGCGAACCCTAAAGCTACTATCCGATATGATGCATATATATTAGAATCTTGTACGATGGCATCAGTGATTACAAAACTTACACGGAGACAAGAGAAGAACTTGTCGGATTATTGGCTTGCTTCATCAAGGGATCAAACGAGCAATTCATCTAACTAGGTTAATTGTTAGTAATTGTCTTAACGTATCGTAAAGCATTGCAGTGTTCTTATAGTTGAGTTCAGATATCAATTAAATAGATTTTCTCCAGTGTTTTGTTTTTGGATTATTGTCAGAGAGATTCCCAATTGAAAAGTTCATCATTGAAAGAGCAAGATGCAATTGTTTTAATAAAATTGTTTACATACTGCTCATATTTTCGTACATCTTTATTTACTATCAAGTAAAGCTAAAGAAAGAAAACTTACTAAGTAAATAAATTTCTTTCGCCGAAAAACGTAGCATCAGTCAGTCATTCCGGTGCGATGGACACTTCCGGGTAACCCTATATAATGCAGTGTAAGAACATCTGCAAATCGATAAGTACCAACTTGTTCTACGGGGTTCATACGGAATCGTATTTCAAAAAGATCTAAAACTAACTTAGGGTTTGACACTTGTTAATTTTCATTCATTTATATCTATTGTGATACTTATTTCTTGAAGGCAGATTTTGTAGTTTTTCGAATATTTTGCAACCATGGGGACTAGAGAGTTGATAAAAAGCAGGCTCTTGAGTAGGAAGTAGCATGTAGATTAAAAGATATTCTAATATAATACTGTACTAGTTCATTACGCCTGATATTGCTAACATCAACATTGCTAGCGTTTGTAGTTCATCCGCCAACCTCAAGAATTAATTGAAGATTTATGCAAGAATTGATGGTATTATAACAAAATGTAGTTTCTTTATTAGTGAATGCTATAAATTAGATTGGGTCGAAACAGCCATATATAAACATGGAAACTAAACGTCATAAAATTAATCACCCGACTTGGAAGCCAATTCTCTTTGCAATCCTTTGACACACTTCCACATCAACTTAATTTCAGCTTCGTTTGCATAACCACTGGTTGCCCACCTAATACGACCACAGCTATCAAGTAGATAAATGTATCCAGAGCACAGATTATCCATATTCAATTTTTCTTTCATTTGAACAGAAAACACATCATCTGGAAGAACAAAATACTTATCCAGTCTCTCTTTAGGTATCATTTTACGAATGTTTGATTTGGACATACGAACAATAAAACCTTTAATCCAACTTTGAGGGATATTAACATCAACAATCTGTGTCATAGGATATTCCTTTTCAAATTCCGAATACTCAGAAGTCAAATAATTCTTATTGTCAACTTTGAAATAAGAATTGACACAATTTTCTCCTGATACGGTTGAATATACTCTGACAATTGTAACATTTCCCTCTAAGATTTCAAATAAACTACGTTCACTCCCACAAACTGTGACCCCTATGAAATCAGGGAAATGCTTAGACTTTTCAGCTCTAAAGTAGGAAACTGGTGGAGTGAAAATCTTCCCCTTAGTGTTTTCAAAAGATTTTGATTCATAAAATGGGGAATGCTTAATATCGTGATCCAATTGTCTCTGTCTTCTTTCTCTTGCTTCAGCACTGAAAAGCTCATTTTTGATATGTGATATACTATATGCATCCTGTGTCCTATGATTTAAAAGAATAGGCGAATCCAATCCAAATGGTCTCGTAATAGGAATAGACTCAGTCAAGGGTGGTTTCCCTGCTTCTGCAATTGTCTTTGCAAATCTGGGTGTCTTAATTCCACACCGAGAACTCCCAGAAAAGTTTCTGATAAATATACGGGAACTTCTCATACCGACTGTAATATAATTCCCGTCTCTTTCAAAGCCAATACTCAAACTGACTTCAATTATTGATTTCTTATTGTAACTGTGGGATTAGTATTGGGGCCAAAATAGCCACCAAAATTTCAAGCACTGTTACCCGCACTTTATAGGGAGACAACAAAAATTATAATGAACAAGAAAAACACCCAGTACGTTCAAACCACTAATAATCACTAGTTTAGTTCCATTTATACCAATCTACTGCAAAAAATATAAATATTCAATAGATCAAAATGAGCATACAGTTGCGAGATGGTTTAGCCATGCAACCAGTGGATTTAGTTTTGGAGGATCTTCTTGCAAGATTCCTTGTCAATTGCCCTGAAGAAGACTTATCCTCCATTGAAAGAGTATTTTTTCAAGTGGAAGAAGCCCAATGGTTCTATTCCGACTTTCTTTGTCAATTGAATCCCTCATTACCTTCATTAAAATTGAAGTCGTTTTCGACAATGTTCTTGGAGAAATGTCCTTTAATATGGAAATGGGGTACGCCCTCAGAAGCACTTTCAAGATTTAGTAGATACAAATCAACTATCCCAGTTAGAGGTGCTGCATTTTTCAATGATAATTTAACGAAACTTCTTTTGGTTAAAGGAGTGGAATCAAAGACTTGGTCTTTCCCAAGAGGGAAAATATCTAAAGGTGAACAAGATGCTGAATGTGCAATTCGAGAAGCCGAAGAAGAAACTGGGTTTAATTGTCGTGATCTTTTAAATGAAAATGATGTTATTGATCGTAACATTGGGGGCAAGAACTACAAGATATATTTGGTTAAGAATGTTCCTGAAGATTTTGACTTTGAGCCTCAAGTCCGAAATGAAATTGCCCAATTAGAATGGCATGATATCTCTGTTCTTCTGAAGAAGATAAAATCTAGCCCAAATAAATATTTTATTCTTCCAACAATGATGAAGGCTATCAATAATTGGATCAACAAAAATAAGGGTGTTGTTGATGAGCAGAAATTGATGCTTCAAACTGAAATCAAGTTGAAGAAGTTCTTAGGCATTTCTCAAACAAACGCAAATGAGAACGTGGATGCAGGTAGAGAGTTATTGAATATTCTTCAAGGAATTAATGAACCCGGAGTTCATTCTCAAACAATTAATGCCCCTTCTGTACCCATTATTAACTCTCATCCTATGTTCCAGCAAGCCTTGATCCAAGCTCAAATGCCTTTTATTCATCCTTACGCTCCTCCAATGTTGGGACCTGGAATTCCAAACTTTGTTCCATCACAAATGGGCCAACCTCCATTGACTCCGTTGAATAATATTCCAAACTTGCATAACCAAACTCCTCCGGCCTCTGAAGAGTCTACCCGGAAATTATCAATTGCATCCTCAAATAGACGTATGTCTGAGGCAAACTCCAGAGAATTGTTATCAATCTTGAACAAGACAAAACCTGGTGAGCCTCAACCAGATCAACCACACTCTCCTGCTAAAGAAAATGCACGTGAGTTATTAGGTATATTAAATAAAGCTCCTTCAAATCCCTCAAATGCAGCAATAGCTGAGAGAAAGAGATCTAAAGCGCAAATACTTTTAGATCTTGTTGGTGCTAAGAAGAAAACTGCTGACTCAAGTAAGTCCATTCCGTCACCAGGAAACTTGCAGGGTATATTTAGCGCTTCTCAACCATCTAATGAGCTTGAGGAGTCATTAAGAGACAGTGCTATTGCAGACTACAACAATGGTCCCAAGAAAATGACTTTATTAAAAAGACCATCAAAAGATAGTTCTGGAAATCGTAAGAACTCAAATGCATCTGCAGATTTGTTAAGGTTGCTTGTTAAGCAACCCAATCCCTGCACACCCGAAACAAGTAAATCTTCACGAGAATTATTCACTGATACAGTATCTCCACCTATTATGGAGGAATCAAATAAAGGAAATGATATTTTGGCCGTTTTAAGAGGCAAACAAAGTTCCCAGCAAGTGACCTCGGGTGGATCTAGTCCAATTACAAGTCAAATTGTGGAACCAGGTAGTGCAAATATTCAACTGGGTATATCAAATGACTTTGAAACTTTTGAAAACTTCGAGGATTTTGAAGATTTTGAAGATGTTGAAGATTTTGACGATAATGGTCGAGACTCTAGACACTACAGAAACTTTGATATAGCAAGTGACGATGAAGATCTTGATCGATTAATCGATGATAAGCTCAACCTTGAGCGAAGAGGGAAACTTCCCTCAAAACAAAAAGTGAGAATCTTAAGACAAGGGGAACTGTTGAAAGATTTAATCAGTACTCCAAGTAAAACTGCCTCTTCAGAACCACCAAAGGAAGCTAAGAATAGTACTAGCCTACTTCACCTTTTGAATGGTGGGGATACAAATTCAGCTGGAAATCCATTATTGGATGCCTTGTATAACAAGAAGGATATAAGTCACGACAATAGTCACGATGAGGGTAAACAAAGCACCCCATCTTCCAACCAAAACCAACGCAATAATGTTGCGTCTGCCAATTTATTAAGTTTGTTAGGTAAAAAGCCACCAACACCTAAACCGAAAATCCTTACATTGGATGAGCTTGAAGGCAACCAACAAATTCCAACGCCAAATATGAATCAGTTTGGAGGAGGTGCCAACATTACAAATTCAAAGGATATTTTGGGACTTCTTAAAAATGGACATTAATATAAACTATTGGGTACATAGACCAAAATATTCGTTTGCTGTTTGAGGTTTCTTTTTCATCACTTTCTTTGACTTCCCTATTTTATGACGAAATTGGTGCAATTTTGGTTTGGAACTGTCACCGCGAAGTTGTTCATTCAAATAAGCGAAGGGTGTACCATTTCTTGAAGTTGACATTGAGCTGTTGAGTCGAAACTGCCAGCTCTTTTGAAAACTAGCAGAAGTATCATTTTCAACAGAAGCACTCTCTTTGAATATAATAATGTCAAGAACGATATTATTATTTTTGGTTTTGAATAATTCTGGATAATGTTTAGCAAGTGAATTTGAAGCAAACGCAAATGAACGATTAAGTTTGTTGTATGCACTTGAGGATTTTTCTAAGCAGTTCCACTTTGTTCCTAAAACGTACAGCTTATCCAGGCTATAGCGGGTATGAAATGGCTCTAAAGGTAAGCCATAGTCGCTTTCAATATATTTTATGTTGGAATGTGGATTTCTAACAAGAGTTTCAACTCCTTGAAGTGTGACATTCGGACAGTTAACGATCTTTAATATTTGAAGGTTAGGAAGGATTTCAGCTTTGGATATTATTCTCAATATGTTATCGTTAACATGAACTTGGTTGGAAAGATCCAAAGCCCATAAATTGTTGATTTTCAATAGGCTCAAGAAGGAAAAATTGCTTAAAGTTGAAAAACATTGAGAAAGGTCTAATATTATTCTCATGGAATTATTCAGTTGATTTAAATGGTTACTTAATAATTGATAATCTATGTTGGAATGTATATTCTCTATTCGATGTTTATAGGAGAATCCAGTAATACAAGCATTTAAAGCACATTGACGTAAATTCCAAAATGAATTGGTTTTAATACTAGATGTTCGACGGTGACAATGGAAATCGTTATTCATACCAAATATAGAATTGAATATCAGAAATACATAAAAGGAATCCGTTTGTAATTCAAGTATTCGATTCCATATTAGCTTCCCACAGTGATTCCAGTTCAATAGCAGTAGATGATCCATAGTGAGTTTCTCAGATTCTAAAGCAATCTGATCCACACAAAGCAGTTTTAAACTACTGATAGTCTTAGGTTTGGGTATTGCTGCTTTGGAAATACTATTAGCATTCATTAAATACCAAGGATATATCATACATCCTTCCGAATCACTATATAAGACATTCGATGTTGAAGCATCAAGTACATGATAGGATGCTGTTGCTTTACTTTCAGATTGTTTCATCTTATGGTTTATTCTCTTGAACGTTCGTCGCAGAGACCGGTATCGTCTATGATGTCTTGCCATAATGAAAGAGCTTTATAGTTTACTCAATGATATAAGGATGTTAGAATTAGAATTGTGTGATTCCAACATTTAGATATGTCCTTGATTAAATAGTTTACATATTATCTTTTGTTAATTGGTAGCGCTATAGAGAGGAAACCAGATCTTTTAATCCAAATTTGATGCGATGACCTTTAGAGTCATTAATTAATATCAAGCACTGTTGCACTTAACTAAATAGTAAACTTATATCATGAAGTTGGATGCATCCCATATGCGGTATTTAACCGCAGATGATTTTAAAGTTCTTCAAGCATTAGAGCAAGGATCTAGAAATCATGAATTAGTCCCTACACAAATGATTCACGCATTAGGAGGAATGAAATCACCTACAGGTACCAATCGATCTATTGGAGATTTAGCCAAGCTTAAGTTAGTTTCAAGATTAAGAAATGCCAAATATGATGGTTTTAGGTTAACATATTCAGGATTTGATTTCTTAGCCTTGAAGTCTCTCTTCAATAGGGAAAGTATTTATTCAGTGGGGTCTCAAATAGGTGTTGGTAAAGAATCAGACATTTATTCTGTTAGTGATAACGATGGTCAACAAAAGGTATTGAAGATTCATAGACTTGGTAGAACCTCATTTAAGACTGTAAAGAATAACAGAGATTATTTAAAGAATAGACTGACATCTAGTTGGATGTTTTTGTCTAAATTAGCTGCCAAAAAGGAATATGAATTCATGTGTATTCTACATGAAAATGGATTCACTGTTCCAATACCTTATGATTATTCCAGGCACACAGTTTTAATGGAATGGATTAGAGGAATACCTATGAAACATCTTAGGCAACATGAAAACTATAGGAAACTTTATTCAGAATTAATGCAATTTATTGTCAAGTTAGCTAATCATGGATTAATTCATTGTGATTTCAATGAATTTAATATAATAATAAGAGACTCAGAAGATGCTAAAGATCATGAATTTGATTTCGTGGTGATTGATTTCCCTCAATGTGTTTCCATAGACCATAAGGACGCCAAGTTCTATTTTGATAGAGATGTTCAAGGAATTAGAGCATTCTTTGAAAAGAAGTTCCGTTATGCTCCTCAACATGATCCTACTATGTTTGACACAGAAGGCTATGGAGAGGGATACAAATATGCATACCCTAATTTCAAAAGAGATGTCAGTAGAATAAAAGAGTTGGATGTTGAAGTAAAAGCATCTGGTTTTGCTAAAGCTGTTAAAGGTAATAGAGAAGATAAAGAATTTGAAAATGCCGTAAAGGGAATGAGAGCTCAAGAAATAGATGAGGATGAAGAAGATGACGCATCTGAAATTGAATCTGATTACGAAATTTTCGAAGATGACGAAGAAGATGATGAAGATTATCTTTTGGAAGATGAGGAAGAAGATGAACAGGAGGAGAAGAATTATGATGAAGAAAATGAAAAGATTATTGAAGCATTATCATCTGGTGTGACCAACATGAAGATGGATAAGTTAGGTAATTATATTCTCGAAGATAATTAGTGCTATTTACAAATAGTAACAATTGGACTACAATAATCATTTTTACACGTATAATTCAGTTTATTTCAGTATACTTGATTAAACCCCGTAATAATTAAAGAAGATATGACAAATTTTTATACAGACATAGCCTTAACCACTTTGATTAAATGCTATCTTAACGGGTGGCCATACCCTTGGTGACGGCTCTCTTCAAAGCCAATTCAGCCTTTCTGAAGTCATCAGCAGAAGAGTCTTCAATTTCCAAAGCTTGCAAAGCATCAGACAAAGCAGTTTCAATCTTCTCCTTAGCAGACTTCTTCAACTTAGCAGACAAGACTGGGTCGGTGACAGTAGATTCGACAGAAGCAACGTAAGCTTCCAACTTTTGCTTTTGTTCGTGTCTCTTGGCGAAAGCGTCATCGGAGCTCTTGAACTTTTCAGCATCGTTGATCATCTTTTCAATTTCATCAGAAGTCAATCTACCGATAGAGTTAGAAATGGTGATGTTAGCAGACTTACCAGTAGACTTTTCAACAGCAGTAACCTTCAAGATACCGTTAGCGTCAACTTCAAAGATGGCTTCCAATTCAGGTTCACCAGCAGACATTGGTGGGATTCCCTTCAAGTCGAATTCACCCAACAAGGTGTTTTCAGAACAGTTGACTCTTTCACCTTGGTAAACTGGGAATTGAACAGTGGTTTGGTGGTCAGCAACAGTGGTGAAAGTTCTTCTCTTGATGGTAGGAACAGTGGTGTTTCTTGGGACGACAGGAGCAAAAACGTTACCTTGCATAGCAACACCCAAAGACAATGGGATAACATCCAACAACAACAAGTCCTTGGTGTCTTCAGAAGTAGATTGACCAGTCAAAATAGCACCTTGAACAGCAGCACCATAAGCAACAGCTTCATCAGGGTTAATAGACTTTTCCAATTGCTTACCGTCAAAGAAGTCAGACAACAACTTTTGGACCTTTGGAATTCTGGTGGAACCACCAACCAAGACAACTTCGTCAACGTTGGCCTTGTTGATCTTAGCATCCTTCAAGACTTGTTCAACAGGGTCCAAGGTGGACTTGAACAAAGCAGAGTTGATGTCTTCAAATCTAGCTCTGGTCAAGTTAGCAGAGAAGTCTTCACCTTCAAACAAAGAGTCAACTTCAACAGTGGTTTGAGTAACGGAAGACAAAGTTCTCTTAGCTCTTTCACAGGCAGTTCTCAATCTTCTCAAAGCTCTGGCATCACCGGAGATGTCCAAACCAGTCTTCTTTTTGAAGTCATTCTTGAAGAAGTCCAACAAGTTAGTATCAAAATCTTGACCACCCAAGTGAGTGTCACCAGCAGTAGCCTTAACGGTGAAGACACCACCTTCAATGCTTAACAAAGAAACATCGAAAGTACCACCACCCAAATCGAAAATCAAAACGTGCTTTTCCTTTTCAGACTTACCAGCACCTAAACCGTAAGCAATAGCAGCGGCAGTTGGTTCGTTGATAATTCTCAAAACGTTCAAACCAGCAATGGCACCAGCATCCTTGGTAGCTTGTCTTTGAGCGTCATTGAAGTAAGCTGGGACAGTAATAACAGCCTTTTCAACAGCCTTACCAATCTTAGCTTCAGCAATTTCCTTCATCTTGGTCAAAACCATGGAGGAGATTTCTTGAGGAGAGAAGGTCTTGGTTTCTTCCAAGTATTCAACCTCAATCTTTGGGTTGCCGTTGTCATTGACAACCTTGAATGGCCAGGTCTTGATATCCTTTTGGACGGATTCGTCTTCAAAAGCACGACCAATCAAACGCTTAGCATCGAAAACAGTGTTCTTTGGGTTCAAGGCAGCTTGGTTCTTGGCGGCATCACCAATCAATCTTTCTTCAGAGTTGAAAGCAACGAAAGATGGAGTAACTCTGTTACCTTGTTCGTTAGCAATAATTTCAACTGCAGAGTCGTAAGTAGCGACACAAGAGTAGGTGGTACCCAAATCGATACCAATAGCACCTGGGAAAACACCGTCAGCCATGATGATTATTGAAAAGTGATGTGATTAGAATCAAAAGGTAAAAAGAAAGAAAAGAGGATTCTTCAATACTAAATACTGACTTGGAGAAAATTTTTCAAAATAGGCTCCTCACTCAAGCAGAGATTCTTCCCATCGCATTCTGCAGAGAGAGTGAAAAATGTGAAAAAAAAAAATTCATTGTGTCCCAAAAAAGGCCCCCTTTCTTAGCCAAGTTAATGCTGAAAATTTCGTACCGTGCTCACAAATACGCAGTTACCCGGATGTTCCCTCAATGGGTAACTTAAACTCAAGATGAAATGTTATGCTGATTTGATGCTTGGAGCATTACATTATCAATTAACTTTGATCAATTTACGCTAACTCTGGTAGCATTCAACTGGTGCAATTTTGAGGTTGTCACTTCTCGATGGTACAATACACTGAGAATTGATTAAAGTTGATTCAATTTAAAATGGCTTGTAGACTTCAATTCAGCACTCCGAAGTTCAAGATGACTTCCGTCTTACAAGGGAGATTGAGCGCTCCATCCTTGTTTTTAGGATTGGTAGCATAAAGTATTGCTAAATGATCTATCATACACCGTTTACCACTATAGAAGTGAAAGTTGGCTGCAAAGAATAAGACACTAGAAAGCAAATCCTTTATGGTAGATTTCTATTGTAGGAAAGGCATCAATTGCTTCTGGTATCTAAAACCCATGGATTACATTTGAAATGATCTCTTTATATATGGATGATTACACCGTCTACCATGGTTTCCTTGGCCATCCTTCAAGGGTCACCGATTTGAATGGACCTTGAATTGGAACTAGAAGCTTTCACATCGTCTTTTGCTTGGTTTTGTTTCCAGAGTTCGTATACTTTGATTTGGCTTATAAATATTGAAGACAGTATTCAAGTTACAAATGGCTCCTTTTTATGCTCTTTTCTTTGATTCTACAAATGATAGCGATACTATTGCTTAAATGTGTCGTGTACAAAATAAGTACTGCCATTGATCAAATCAACATTCGCTATGGAGTTTATTATTCGAACGATTCAATATTGGCCAATTGTTGTAAAAACTTATTTGAAAGCTATAACAAAAAGTCTATTACTGGTATTAAAAACTTAATATTGGAATATATAAATATTGTAGATTCATTCATTCCCGGACACCATCAAAATATGTAGCCTTATAGTAGTCACGGGTTGCCTGGTAAAGAAATCTATATTGATGAACCGTTTGTACCATCATCATTCTATTATTACGAAGCTGATCAACCAAATCGAATATAGGATCATAATGATGTTCTCCATCCTGTTTCAAACCTATTTGATGAAAGTTCTGTAAATTCAATAGAGTATCAAGCACAATAAATGTACCAGTACGACCAACTCCAGCAGAACAATGTACAATAGGAATTGGATCAGTTCCACGAGTATTCGTAGCCTGTAATTGGGAAATAACTTTGGAAATCTCAAGCAAAGGCGCCAGAGAAGGAGGCACCCTCGTATCTGCCCATCCTTCATAGTATATATGGTACACAGTCTTGAGTTTGGTACCTTGCCGTAGTTCTAATACTGTACAATGAAATTGGCCCGTGTGATTATATTCCGTACGAATACGCTTTAAAGACAACAGTTGAAGAACGGATCCATCTGCCTTCAATGACTCTGAAAAGTCATACTCTGATCCATCAATTTCGGGCCAATAACATGAACACTTGATCATATTACTCTCCACAGTTGGTGTCAACATAGCTATAATCACCACATCATTTCCTTGCTTTTCGCTCTCATTATAGCACATAGCCCAAAAATGATGAACAGTGTTATTTAAAGGCCCTTGAGTAGCAATATATCTTGTCTCAACCTTCTCAGACTCGGGGAGTCGAATGCTGACATATGACGCGTTGATGTAGTCAGAGTGACCATCCAGGATTGGCAAGGATACTCTGGTTCTATCATAGGGAAACACATTGGAATATCTATTTCTCCCTCGTGCAACTTCAGTATGCGCATGTTCTGATGCCCATTGTGATGTCTTGGGATGACTTCGACCATGGTTCAAATGATTGTGTTCCAATTGTGAGAGCATCTCAAATTTGACCTGTTGGCTATTCAAACTTGTTCCCAAGTATTTAGGAACTGACATACTGCGAAACAACAAGTTAATGATGGTTGATTTTGATTGCTTAGCCGTTACTAGGCGACGATATCCAACTCTTGCAGCTCTAATTACTATTTGTAAGTGAGAACGTTCAGGATCAAGCTCATCCTTATCCGATTTCTTACGCCGTTTTTGTGGGGGGACAACCCAATTCCAACAATACAGGACTTGAACTGTACGCAAACTTATTACTGGAACCATAAGTATAACAAGTTAACTTAAGTACAATTAAAGGGCACCTAGCTTTTTCAATACCAGAGTCATTAGTTCAACATAGTAGAAAGCTCTTAAGTATAATGTGATAATTAATCACCTCATATATATGATCTGCCCATTATCTTAGTGGACTTTGTATGTGGCACAATACATGACCTCTACTAACCAAAATGCGTGCCCTGATCATGGGAAGCTCGGAAGGAACACTTGGTGGTGAACAAACGCTGCTAATTTTGTAACCCCAAAGGGTTCTTAGCATTGTCTTTTCTGGGTACACTACTATTGCCTCTTTGATATTATCTCTAATATTGCAGCAATTTAGATGTAATACAATACCACCCCCTCCAGAATATAATACTTGATCGTAAACTTATATTTTACATAATTAATAAATAACTTAGTAACCATACTTAATCATATCATTACTCCTTCAATGAAGAAAGTTCAATTGGTTCACCTGCAATAACAACTTCATCATAGATTAAAGTCGTCAAGAACTCACTCAAAGTAACACCAGTTATTTCAGGCTCCAAATACTTTGCAGCAATGGCAAACTTATTACCAATATTGTTATCTAATTTCTTGACTTCTTCTGCTAAAATTGATGATACCAAGTCAGGTGTAATAGCTTTGCCGGTGTCTTTCAAAATAACGCCATGCTTAACCCATGAATGCAATTGTAATCTAGAAACTTCTGCAGTAGCTGCATCTTCCATTAAATTATTAATTGGAACACAACCATAACCTCTCAACCAAGCTTCCATATAACATAATGCAATGTATAAGTTTTCCCTGATCCCTTCAGAAGTAATGAAGCTATCGTCAATAGTGGTGTCACACAAGTCCTTCTCAGAAACATTAGCCTCTGGTGTGATATGGATCTGGTTGGGAGTTGGCATGTACTCATCAAATACACCATTAGCAATAGGTGCCAAGGCTGGATGAGCAACCCAAGTACCGTCATAGTACATTGTTGCCTCTCTCAATTTATCGGCTTTAACTTTTGCCATAGCCATATCATTCTTTTCTTTATCGTTTTTGATGGGAATCTGTGCAGCCATTCCACCCATAGCGTGGACTTGTCTTCTATGACAAATATTAATTAAACGCTTACAATAGGAAGACATGAATGGTACAGTCATAGTCACTTGACCTCTGTTTGGTAACACCTTGGAGGGATCATTAATTAACCTCTTGATAGTTGAGAAAATATAATCCCATCTTCCACAATTCAAACCAGCCAGATGGTGTCTTAATTGATAGATGATTTCTTCCATTTGGTACGCAGCAGGTAAGGTTTCAATTAATACAGTGGCTCTGATTGTCCCTCGGGGAATGAATAAAGTATCTTGGGCAACGTTGAAAACATCATTCCATAACTTAGCTTCTAAATGATGCTCCATCTTAGGCAAGTAGAAATATGGACCAAACCCATTGGTGATCAATTGCTTAGTATTATGAAAGAAGAATAAACCAAAATCAAAAAGGGAGGCACTGATTGGTTCACCATCAACAAGAACATGCTTTTCAACCATATGCCAACCTCTGGGCCTAACTAAAAGTACTGGGGCTGTCTTGGATTTATCAACTTTGTAAAGCTTGCCGTTGTCAGGATTCTCAAAATCAATTTGTCCTCTAATAACATCATATAAGTTCACTTGCCCATCTATAACATTTGCCCATGTAGGAGACGTACTGTCTTCAAAATCAGTCATATAAGTCTTCACTGGAGTGTTCATGGCGTTAACGACCATCTTACGTTCCGGTGGGCCAGTAATTTCGGATCTTCTATCTGCCAATCCAATACCAGGGAAAGCACCTGTCCATGTTGGGTCATTTCTAATCTTGACAAGTTCTTCATCATCAAGGAATGTTAATGATTTACCTTTTGATAATTCTGCTTGAACTTTTTGTCGATTTTCAAGTAATTGCTTTCTAGTAGAATTGAAGGAACGGTGCAATAAAGAAACAAATTTCAAAGCACTTTTAGTTAAGATATCACCTTGAGTTGTGGAAGCAGAGCCTTCATATTGAGGTGTAGTTTTAATTGGAGCGAGTACTTGGACTCCTTCTAATGTTGAATAAACCATGGTTGCAAAGAACTGTTATGGTAAAGATTAAAGTTTTGGTTGAAATTCAAGTGAATATTAGAACTACATTGCTATTTATATAGCATAGTCCAAAATCCCTGACACAACCATGTTGCCCGGAGTAACGAGTCACACGGATGGTGCTATGTTCGAATTAAAGACTGCGAGTCATCGTCCTGATAACAAAGGGTAGTATTTCACTAAATGGCACATAAATGTGAATGGATAAGTGGATACTTTAACTCCGAGGGCTGAACCGGGGAAGGGTCGAAGTCAATACTGAATTTGACTTCTTCTACCACCTTTCAGTTAAGCCCCAAAGTTGTACATTGTAATTGATAGTTATGCTCTTGCACGTAATACGTGAGCGTGCTCAATTTTCTCCTATGACCTAACTACATTACATCATTATGGGCTAATTTGGAAGAGAGAGAATTTTCAACGACTGATGTTAGTCTACGATTACAGTGTGACATTATGAAGGCACTTTTCAGTGGGTTCGAAAATCGCAGGAGTTTAGCGCTCCATGCCATTTCGGACATAGGAGGTGCGGCACCTGCATATAATTATCCGACTCCGTTATCGGAGCCTCTCCGAAATAAAC
Organism: Lizanozyma spartinae; assembly: GCF_019049425.1. NCBI lineage: Eukaryota > Fungi > Ascomycota > Pichiomycetes > Serinales > Debaryomycetaceae > Lizanozyma > Lizanozyma spartinae. The sequence continues at coordinate 176,229 of NW_025065054.1, forward strand.
AACAATCTGACTCAGCAAACTATTAGTCCAGTTTTACCAAGTGGGTATGGCTAACGATTTGGTATAAGATACTATATCCTAAGCTTCTTATTATTTCTTATAAAAGAATCTAGATTAATATTAGTTGTTGACAGTGATACCTTTAAGGAATCCGAATTCCCTGAGTGGGGCCATTTGCTCCTCTTGGGGGTTACTACCAATAGGTTGCGATTGTGCTTAACTCCCTAAATGCTAGATTTGATTTACACAAAACCTCTGATAAGCTGAATCGGGACTGATCAATTAGTACCAACAGCTCCGTGTTCCCGGCGAACACCGATTTCACACAAACACCGAAGAAGTCAAAACTGAAGCGTCATACGTCGGATCAATGGAGGTCGGAAGTCAATTCAAATGAGCCAGGATGGTATAATAAAAGAATAGTCATTATATTTACAACCTACAAAGGCTTACTAAGTACACCAGCTTTCAATCTCGAATCAATGGTAGCGTCATCATCTGTTAATACACCAGCAATTTTCAAAGTATCAGCTGTTTTTTCCACCACTTTAACCCAATCAATTGGAACTTGACCCAATTGATCATTAAATTCAACTGTTTTCAACCAAGATTGTGCATCTTCTTCGCTGTAATCTAAATTGTCACTGATCCATTTAGTAGCCTTCTCTGGATTTTCTAAGAAATGGTGTATACCTTGATTAACCGAAACAAGGAAATTCTTAATGTCATTAGTTTTACTTTTTAAAGTTTCCTGATTAACAGTAATCACCCACGATGGCCATGGAGTATATATTTCACCTATTTTCTTGATCTCTCCGTTGTCATAATACTTTTTGGAAGTGAAATGTTCCCACATAAATGCATCACTATACAATGAAACATCCTCTGTTTTGTGATTAACAGATTCACGTAAGGTTTTGAAGTTGGAACAAACTTTAAAATCATTGAAGTAAGGTTCTTGGAAATTCAATTGAAGTCCTAAAACATATGACATGATATAAGAACCACTACCAATTCTGGAAACACCAATTGTCTTACCTTGTAAATCATCTGGCTTTTGAATATCGTTCCTGGGATTACCAGAACTAATTGCCCAACATAATGGCGACTTCACATATGTGTCTACTATTTGATAAGCACCATTCCCTTTAGCAACATCGGCTATAAAACCTTCAGTTAATCCAATGGCTATGTCCACTTCTTTACTGCTTACTAGTTTGATCAAACGACCAGTGCCTTCTGGTACCGGCACAAATTCAACACTGATGTTCTTAGCAGCAAAGTACTTCTCATCATTAGCAAAGAATAACGGAGTAGAGAAGTGTTCTGGGACGTAAGCAACTTTAAGGTTAGCCATTTTGATGAAAGCAAAGGAGCTCAATGTCTTTCCATGTTTAAATGAAAGCTACAAGGGACTGAAAAAAATATATCTGTGAACTTCATATACAGGCCAACTGTGTGTAATCGTTTAAACCTAGAATATATAGATCAACTGGAGACTTAAGCATTAATCAAACTGTTTGAAAAAGGAATACACTACTTAGAATGTACGGCAAAGTATGGAAATCTTGTACCAAAGATAGCTGAAAAATCTTAGAGTGAAATAGAAATAATATGTTAATACACCCAACACTCGTTATGGAATTATATAAGCTCAGAAGAAATCATTTTATATCAAATGATGATCATCATTTTACAAATTCTTCCTTCGCTAGTACACCATTAATCCAATAATAAAAAGAAAAAGAATCGACAAAAAAGCATTATTATTCACTAATATTAACAGCATCCAGAAGTGGCGTTATTGAAGTTACCTCCTCCACTCAAATCAATTCTTCCCTCTCCAGAGGTTTGATTGGTTGCTGTATCTGAACCAGAAGCTGTTGCTTCAGGAATCTTATTACCTATAGCCACAAACACATCTTTAACATTATATCCTGTCTTAGCACTAGTTTCAAAAAATAGCAAACCTTCTTCATCAGCCAAGTTCTGACCCTCTTCAACGTTAACTTTTCTTACCAGATCTTCTTCGTTGTCATCTTCCACCAAATCATATTTGTTTCCCACTAATGCTATGGTAATATCCTTTGAAGCTTGTTCACGCAACTCTTTTACCCACTGTCTAGCTTTCACAAACGAAGCAGGCTTGGTAACATCATAAACCACTAATGCAGCTTGAGCATTACGATAGTACATGGGTGCTAATGAAGCAAACCGTTCTTGACCTGCTGTGTCCCAAATTTCATACTTGATAGCTCTATCACCTATAGTCAACTTTTGAGTTAAAAAAGCTGCACCAATAGTTGGTTCCTTATTTTCTTGGAATTCATTACTGACAAATCGTAATACTAATGAAGACTTACCAACCGCTGCTTCTCCAAGAAGAACCAACTTAACTGAAGTGACCGGATTTGGGAAACTCATTTTGTATCAATTGCTCTACCTATTTTCTTTAATTTGAAAGTGTGTCAAAAAATCACTGTATATTTCTGATAATCTATGGATATGTGCTATTATACCACTTTGCGACTAGTGTAATATTTGCCAAATGTCCGTCTGTTAAGACTCTTAATTTGCCTTTAAGCAAAGTAGCGAATATATGTAACAATGATTTAGGGGGAGACTTCTGATCATAATCATGAATTACCAAGGTAGCGCATTCTCATTGTGCCTCGTTAAGCAAATTGAATGTGTGTAGTGCACGTTCCGAAACTAAAGGTCATCCAGTGGATGCAACGGCGTAGATGATCATTTCAACGGATAGCTATACATTGTAGCTGGCTTAAGGTTACTGTTCTGTGTTTCAACAGTGTTAGACGTTACTTTGTTAATGTACAATCTTCTCTAGACATGTGAAGATCAGGATATCATTACTAGGCTCTACCGAAGAACCTCGATGAATAATCTCAAATTAAGAATTATATGCGGGAGTTCAGTTCATGGTATACGATGTCAGACAATACGGTTTACTCGTGGTATACTATGAGAGTCTGCCTTTTATTATATCATTTGTAGATATACGGATATCCAAGTACAAATATTCAAGGCTGGATGAACAGTTCGATCATTCAATTAATCAATTGCTCTTAACTTCAAACTCACTACAATTAACTCTTTTTGCACACCCAGAACTCACTCCCATACACGAACCCCCCCAAAGCACGTACATCAGTAGCATAATTAGACTCAATATCACTTTGATGGCTCTCAAACTCAAAACCCATATTTTTAATTAAGTCAACTAAATCTTCTCGAGATAACTCTAATCCATTTAACAGCGATTGAATTGTACGAGTGTTCTCATTAGGCCCATCTTGAACGTGTAAATGAGTAATCGTCAAATCATCTTCGAAATGCCACAATAACGGTCCAAAGTTGATCCAACGACCTCCAGACTTCAAGCAATGTCGTATAGCTCTAATATATTCAATGATATTAGATGCTGTGTCGAGAAAAAAGCATGTGACAACAACGTCATATGCTTCCTTATTCAGTGACCTAAATTCAGTAGCTTGAGCATCGTGATTGACTTCTTCTACATGTCCTTGAGCATCAGCTTCTCCATACAAATCAACAAACGATCCAGCTGTCATAGACATCAAATCGCCATAGGGAATATGTGGATTTTCAGTACTCAAGTTATATATATCCATGGGATTTGAATCAGGTATGGTTATTGGTCTCAATTGGTTATTTCTCTTGGCCAAATGTGATGATTTATGAAGAAATGGAAATATAGAATAACTATTGGCATACTTGCAATAATTAAGAATGAAATTGGAAGTTAAAAGCATGTGATAACTAATCTCATTGCCTTGAGTCCAAAAGCCTTTCTTCACTAAATCTAAAACTAATCTTCCTAAACCGCAACCCGGAACTAATATTTTAACCTCTGGTCTAGATTCTAATGAAGGATAAAGACCTTCTAGAGTTTCAATTATTCTGCCAAAAGTTTGTTGTCTTTCTTTTTCACCATCTGTACTCCATTCTCTTGTTAATTGTAGAAGAGTTACTCTCACTTTATCATATTCAACTTCTGTGGCTGGAGACCATAAGCTGGGATCAGATGGCATTCCCCATTGTTCGGCTACCTTAGTAGCAAGCTCTTTGGTGAATTGATCGTTCATTCCAATGCAAAGATCCAAATCAGAGATATATTTCGGAAACCAAGGAAGCAATTTCTGGTCACTCTTTGATAAACCTTGATACTTAATTTGACGATGCTTAACTACCCGGTCCCTTTCATATTCTATAAAGTTATAGAAGGCCAGAAGTGTACCCAGTAATGCGTTATACTCGGCTTCATCCTCGGCACTCATGATTAGGGGGGTGAACTTGGCGACAAAATACTAGTAGAGTAACATGAAATAGTTTTTCGGGCGACTGCGAATTTTATGAAGTCGTTAAAATTATGGTCTCTGTTTAATACGTTTCATATTTATACTATTAATACAAGTGCACAATACACCGATTTACTATTACAAGAGGAAAGTAATAATGGAACCCCTCAAAATTTCAAACAGGAAGCGAAAGAATGTTTTCTTGGGTACCTGCCCACCTAATTTGTAAGATTCTTGTCAAAAAATTAAACAAGATAAACATACAAACAACAAAATCGTAAGCCTATGATTTGCCAACATGGTCTTCTGGTAAGAACCCATTGGGCATTAAGCCTGTAAAATCTAGATTGTCCTGCCTAATTTCTTCATCTTCAGAAATCTCTGATATTCCTCCAAAGGATCGAGGATAATTATAGCTTCTAATTAATGTGTGAGCAAAAGATTTCATGTATATCTCTTTCAAACCTAGACTGTCCACAAAGTACTTTCGAGTTTGACTCAATGAAGTTATAGATTCTCTCCAAACACGAATATCACCCTCAATATGGAAGGCAACGTCATTATTCACTTGTAACCCATATATCAAAGCAATACGCTTATCAAAGAACTTATTTACCCGAAGCAAATAACCTGAAATCTGCTTAAGCTGTAAAATATCATTCAATTGAAGAATAACACCAGAACTAAGCTCAACAGGTTCTGTGGGCATATTCTTATAGATATCATAATCGAAATCATGTTCGTTGACCTCTAAAATCAATGGTGAACCAAAATCTTGAATGAAGAAAAATCTGACTTGAGGAAACATATTGTTTAAGATCCGTTTGAGTGCCATGAAAAAGAGATAGAGTACCTGCTCGATCATGTCTTCACTTTGCGTGTTGTATGAGACAAATTTGGAAGGGAATAATCTAGTCCATTTATGGAGCATGTCTAGTAGAAGATCCTGTTGTGTTGCAAGGTTGTCAACCTCGTTAATTAAAATTGGAATATGTTTCAGACAAATTTGATCCAAAAAGGCAGTAAAATCATCTAGAATATCACTCATGCTTGAAAGAGAGGAATCTCCAATTAAAGATCTGAAAAGATATAACTGTTCCTGGAATTCTTTTAGGAAAGTGGGGTCATATGAAGGGTAATACGCCGACTTCAGCAAATTCTTCAACATGAATAAATGAATTAATGGGATATTCTCTTGTACTGATAGATTCCGACACTTACTCATCACGCTATTGTAAGTGTGCGTTAACACAGAGAAAAGGCCATCTCTGAAACAAATCATTGAGTTCTTCGTAGCCTCTGGGTCATAAATTGACATGATACTTAAAACATATGACACACGGGAACACATATCAGCAGCTGTATTATTATTTAAGTTTCGTCTTAAGGTTCGGATAACACGGGCATAATGTTTAATAGACAAAACCACGAGCTTATCTAAAGTCTTTTCTCTCTCGACTGGGGACAACCGTACTAATGCTTTCTTGCTTTTAAGGGGATTAGATAGTAAGTAGTTGGTAGTCAAGTTCAATAAACAGGAAAACATCATTTTTGACAGAAAAGCAAGCTGAATAAAAGTCTTGACCCATGCACGGTATATTCTTCGGACAGTATAAAGGTTACCTGCGCCCAACTGTAATTTCACAATTTTTTCCTTTAAAGAGTTTTGGTAATCCTTCACGTCTGCCTGAATGTTCTTGAAAGTAGTAACACTTCTGATTGCGTTCGGTAATGGAGGCGGAGGAAACCCCAAGATAGTTGGTGACGATAGAGATGAACGTCCCAGTGACAGACTACCGGAGAAAGCCACGGTTGTAGTCCTTTCGACTATTCTCTCATTGTTGGAATCTTGTTGTTGAATAGAATAAACGGGATAGATGATAGCATCAGATGTTGTAGAAGAATGTGCAAGCAAATTATCGAAATCCGTAGTGATCATTTGTTGAACAAGTTGTTCCTGAACAAGAGTCGTACCTGTAGCTGTGAAGATCTCTTGATTTCCATTTGCATATTGTGAAGGATTTATGGTATTGACAACTGTAGGAGAAGAAGCAGCGCTATAAGGAGATGTGTACAGCGGATGGTCCCCAATTTGTTGAGATTGCCCAGCAATAATATTGACACTTTCAGGGGTGTATGAGACTGCTTTGGGAAACGGTATTGCTCCTTGGTGTACTAAAGAATCAGGAATAGTAAACTGAGTCACAGTAGGACTAACATGTGCAGAGTTTATGGTCATGTGTTGCATTAATGAAGTCGAGGAATGATGTAGTTGCAGTTGTAACTCATTATTAGAAGGCAGATTATCTTGGAATAAGTGATCCAGATCATTAGGAGCAAAGACGGGTGTCTCGAATGGTTGTTGTAGATTACCGTTGTAATTTGTAGAATGCTGTATAATTTCATTTTCGGGTGACTCAACCAAATGAATTGATGTTGCCAATGCCTGTTTTCGAGGGCTGGGGTCTATCAGGGGAGATTCGGCTTTATTAATAGGTGTTTTTGATGTAATCGAATCCTTTTTAGCGTTAGTATTCCCATTAGAGGTAGAAGGGGATAACGAATTGTTCTCTTCCTTAAATTGTTGTTTTGCCATAATTAACTCTTGAATTTGCTCATCGGTATAGTCTAAGTAGCCACATTTGACTTTATGCTTTATACAATTTAGACATTGAGGTAGATCTTCTGAGCATTTGACCCTTCTTTTTTTGCAATTGGAGCATCCCAACTTTGAGTTCTTGTGTTTCCGTCGGTTTTGTCTCCGATGATTTCTTGCCGATGAAACAGAGGTCGATGAAGAGGAACCCAGAGTTGTGAAAATCAGGGACCCATTTCGGTCATTGAAAGATGGCACTGATGATAAAGTCTGATGCAATGGGCCGGACAGTAGCTGAGTAGAAGTTATCTTGCTGTCATCCGGAGGGGGCATTTTCTCATTATCCTCTTCTCGTTGAAAGATGTCCTTTATTGGTCTTGAATCGTTTTGAAATGCAAGAATATAATATCCTGAACGCTAATGAAAATGAAATCCCCAGCAGTTAGAGGCTTTACAACACAACTGAAACCACAATTGTTGCACTGAAAACCCTTGGCTAAAATAAAAAAAACTAATGAATAGGAAAGATGAGACTGTACTTTGGGGATCAAGTGACAATAGCTGTGTTCAAGTTTCTTGTCATAAATCAAAGCCCCAGAGGCGATTCAAAATTCAAGGCTAGTTAATGTAATATACTCCGGTGTTGTAGGGAGAGATAGAGAAGAAGAGGTGTGGGTAGTTGTAGCAAAAAAGATACACACAATCAAAACAAATATTCTTTCTCTTGGAAATTGTGTATCAGAATTCAATCGATCAATAAAAACAAGGTCTCACTAAAAGCACTTTGTCACAGCAACAGACCTCTCCCACAGAATAATATTAGTGCGCTATTGATCTAAGGCAATGGATGTAACTTATCTGAAGGATGGCAAATCATTTACTAAATATATCCCTACAAAAAAAAAAGCAAGCGGAGTTAACTCAAACGGGAACCAGGCACAGATAGCCGATTGTTTTGTGGCCCAATCAGTTTGAAGCTCGTCTGTCTAAGTTTGAAGTGGGTGCATACTTCTTTTGAATCAAGGTTAATTATCTCCGCGTTTCCTATTAACACCAACGATATTCTACAAATATCTACTACTCAGAAATGGGTGATCACCTTGAAACTGTAGACTTTGCTCCAGATTGTGCCCACCGTACATTTTTTTAATGCGTATGTGAGATGGCCTAAGTCCTTTATATAAATGCTCATGGGTAATACCTAGCGCGTCAACCGCAAGGGCAAACAAGATAATACAGATGGTACCTTGTGTTTGGTAGCCTTGTTAAGGTGTACGATATAACAATAGTACATGCATGTCATCTATGCTTGTAAGAACACGCCTTGAAATGCAAGTTCATTGAGGTTGGAAAAGCCCTTTTCTGTAGGATGCTGTGTCATGAACTTCAGTTCTGCAAAATATTGTCTTTGAAGGAACAATCTGGTTTGGGAAATAGATCGAACTATGGCATTGGGAAAAACATACAGTCAGATGTACATGACACTTTAAAGTAACTGTTTTTAGTAAACTTTGCTAAAAATTAAGTTAATTCATGACCCTTTGGATGTAAACACTTACGGCCCCTTTTCCTTGCGCCAGATATGTTCATTTCCTTACAAAAATGTAAAGTATTTCTTGCATTCTAAAGACTGAATTGTGCAGTTTCCCATCAAAAATTACGTAGAGAACAATAGCATTATAATTGCAAAGAAGCAAATTGCTTCCGCGGTCCAAAAAATATTTATGTCAATATTTTGAAAGAAAGTTAGAAAAGTTGACTATCGTTTCATAATTCCATAATAAGTAATCTCCACTAGGACCTATCACTGTGCTTCTGACGAAAACTTTAAGTTTCTGGGTTTTTTGAAATCTTCGTCTCAGCTATAAGGAACACCCCTCTAAGTTTCATGCACGGAGGTTTGATTCTCCTTTTGAGTACTTTAGATTTTCTTTTGCATTTAACTTTGCTTGACTGAATTTGTAGGTTTGTCCCATCCATTTTTTGGAATCACATCAATCTAGACCAATTCCATCTAGCTTTAACCTTAATAATATTCATAGATTGCCCTAATATTTATTGTTCGTTGCATTTTTAAAGTTTCTGCATGCTAACTTAAAGGCAAGTGAAGCTCAACAAGCCGATTGTTACGGCTGATATTCTCATAAGAGTTGACAAGAAGGTTGCGACAAAGCTATTTCCGTTGAGTCGAACCTGTGCAAAATAATATACTTTTCGTTGAGCAACTAAAAATTTAAATATATTGTATAGTATGTTCAAAGAACATTGTGTCACCGATCGAATAATTTTAAGGTAAGTAATTTATTAACTTGTACTTTTCAAAATTCACTCACATTAATATCAATCAATTTTCTTTTTCATAGCTATTTAGTAGAGCATAACATTGAACATGCACATATAATGATGGATGCTGTATGAATCGATTATTTTCTACGTGTGCGGATACTTTAGTTGCTTCCCTTTCGTGCCTGTTATGATTGTTTATGCGTGGAAATGGAAGGTCTAAAGGATTAGCTATACGCTTACACAAAGCTTAAGAGTTGTTTTCAAAGTTGATAGTACCTTTAGTATGCAGATCAGAAAACGGGGACAAAAGAGAAGGAAAAAGGCTCGGGCTTCTACACTTTTGAAAAGAACAAAGAATACGAAGCAATTTGAAACTCATGGAATAAGGATACTTCGATTCAATTTGTTCCTTGATATAATGAAAATAATATACCAAACTTTAGAAGGATTTCAGGAATTATTTTTATGCAGAGCTCAATTTTTCATGTATGATTAAGCAATCAAATGCATTATGTACAAGCAATAAAATTCTTAAGAACATATGCTGCACGTAAATGTTATTGTAGATTATCATCTCTACCGGAATGGAATGAAATTTTGAATCTTCTCCCGGCAGTACCTGATTTATTCTCCACTTTTTTTTAGGTCGAAGCGTTGATGCTACGATCTACCAATAGAATAACTGTAATCTTCAAACCTCATGAAATTTCATGTCAATAAATGGCTCATGTAGGTATTTTGATATTTGTAGCAAAGGAACATAATAAGTTGGAAATCTTATTTGTAACTAGTCTTTTGACGGAAATGAAGTTAGTTGGTGTGCAAGTGTTTTAAAAGTATACTTCATATCGAAATTCAAAGTGAATAGAGTCCCGAAGACTTTCCCAGACGCCATCTCAGTTTTGAATAGATTGTTAATAGTAGTTGTGTTGAACACACCGTCCCAAATTTAAGCAAGTGCAGCACCATGAAACCGCATATCTTTTCTGATGATTGATGTCATAGAAGAATACTGCTCAATCTTACAACCAGAATCCTTTATTACACGATATGCATTTGCATCTGCCCTTTGTAACTACTGGGAAGGAATCTCTGAAAGTGATTTCCTCAGTTCTAAATTTAGCATGAAATAGAAGCAGTTATTATCTATGATGGAGCAAGTAATCATGACTAGGAGCATGAAACCTCACTACAGATAACTACAATATACCTGTAGCTGCTCTATATTACCTAGTATAGGAAATCTCTCTGTACTAATTTTGTTTTTTCGTGTAGGTGGGGTATTTTGCATCCCATGTGTGACATCTCAGCACTTCCTCGACCACGTATTTGCTTTTATTCAATGTTTGAATTCGCCACCAAAACAGGAATGGAATTAATTCTTATCGTTTGCAGGTATGCAACGTATTATATGGTCTAAAAACACTACTGGTTTTGCTAAAGTTATTAACAATTTTTTACCGTACAATAATTTGATTTGAAAAAGTCTTATAGATAGTTGCTGTAGGTTCTGTTTTGGTCAGGTACGAGCTCACATAATGTAAAGGATATATACAGTAAAATTCCTCTCTTTATGCACAATTTGATTGGTATAGTTTTGCCGATCGAGATCGAACAAGAGCAAGCTCGTCAAAGATATTATGAACATCGATGATTCTGGTGATTTCTTCTTGAAATAATGAAACATTTTTTAATAAAAAAGAAGGGTCAAAGTCTTTCAGAGCAGAGTTTAGGTTCTGATTTAACATGGCTTTCTTTTCCTTGAATTTAATTTTCGCTACAAGAGGCTCACGACTAGTCTTCTTCAAAGCTCCTTCTTTCAACACATTTTCTGGTAACGGCAGTGATATCAAATCGGAATATAAGAATTCCTCATAATCTTTAAATAAATTTTGTTCCCAAATTTGAACATTTGACTTATCCAACAAGCAATCTAGAAAAACTGTGTCTTGAAGTGTGTACTGATCTATGACGTTTTTAAGTACTGAGCCGCTTGTATCTGGTCGTAGGCTTCTCGTAACATTCATAATTGAGTCTTTAGTCTGTAAAAGGGGAGCCTCTCCTCTATCTTTATGACCCGCACTATAATTTCTTTTCAGGAAATTCATTTGCAGCTTAGATGAACTTTGAGCAGAAGTAAGAGAGTTGAGATCTGGCTTTAGCATCAGGGTTTTAGTAAACTGACGTCTAAAAATTTCATAATGATGAGTATTATTAGAGTAGAATCCGTCATATTCTAGTCCAAGGATCATAAATTCATCCACGAATGGAAATGATTGTCGAATCATAAATGGCAAGTGTGGATAATTGAAAGACCGAATAGGACTTTTGAGAATTTCAACTATCATTACTTCATTCAAATTTAGTTGGGATATTGAGGGGTGTATGTTTTTTTCACCCTTGCCATCTTTGTAAGTTAGTGTAAGTAATAATAGTAATTGTTGCCGGTAATAGAAAAAAGTGGATGCCTTCCAACAATATTCTAAAGCATTTGCCATTACCAATTTAGTTTTAGAGAGTTTTGCAATGTCAATAACTTCTTGTCGGAAATACTCTTCAGCATTGATATTCTTTGTGTTTCCTTGTGGCATTACAATTATGGTGGGGAAAATAGCAGATAGAAAAATCATCAAGACGAAGTACATGGCTTGAATAATATTTTCTAAATCAAATCTCTTCTCGGGTATAAATATCGTTTCTGGTAAATGGCATTTGGAGGGACAGTTCAACCATAATTCTCTGATCTTGCTTGCATAAATTGGCATTTTAGGTGAATTTAATGGAATTGAGAGTTTATTCCTACTATCAGTTTCAATGGTCGAAAGAAGATTCGATAGGTATTCGTCCAACCATAAAAACAGGGTACGAATAGTTCTTTTTGCATTTGACATCAATGGCCTCAAAGTAGCTAGAACTACTGAGAATTCTAATAGAATTTGTGGATTATAATTAGGAAACCAATTTGCTTTAAACTGATACATATGAGGAGTGATTAAAACCCCATCTAATTTTTGAAATCTATTGTTGTGATACTTCAAGGATTCCTTTATCACGCCTATTGCGCAGTCGTCAAAAAAAGTGGTCTCTTCAAACGATGTATTTGCGTAGAAAGATACGGCTCCAAGGATTTTTGAAATGGCCTTTACGAGCTTAACGTCTCCATTACTTATAGCGAATCTCAATTGAACCAATGCATTGTTGTAATACAACCAAATTGCTGATCGTAACTTTTTTATCACCTCCTGGTTCTTGTGGACCAGAAGTAGTTTTCTCTTTGACTTCAGGGAGTTCCTTTGGCCATTTGGAGTTGTAAGAAGTTTTAGAGTAAGTCGAAGTGATGGCGATTGCAAAAAAGTATAACTAAATGCTGAAAGTACGTTAAAAAGCTTGCCGATCCCAAAGTCATTCTCTAAAGCCACAACAAGTTCCACCAACAAGGGATTTTTCCAAACATTAGAATACTCAATTGTTACAGTTTTTGAAATATTAGAATCATTGATTACCAGTAATGCCTTGATATTTGCCTCCCCTACTGGCAGATGATGTATTTTTGGAATTTGTACGTCTTTAACGATTGCATTGGGAAGCATAGCCACAGCAACCATCCTTTATTGCAACTTCAAAGTACTGCAGTATTTGGTAATATAGTATAATTGCAATTAGATTTTGAAAATAACTATAAGGAAACGTATGGTAGTATATGTTTGTTTTTACTTTTGCAATATTTCAATTGTTGTGTTTAGAGTTTCTCGTTTCCGTTTGAAGGTCAGACTTTGTTACTAATGCTTTCCAAGCTATAATCCAACTATATTTCCGGCTAACGACGTTGTGGTAAGTCTAAGCAGTGATACTCTTGTAGCATTAGGATAATCTTGGGTGTATGAGACTTCCTAAAGTGAAAAAAAACAATCTCTGAAAGGGAAGGACGATAAAGCTACACGGGATTAGCTAAATGTTGAATTTTATTGAAATTGATCCCGAACGCTAGAAATAGCTCAGAAACGATAGGTCAAAATAGTATGATTCAAGTAATCAAATAATCCATCGATATGGGAAATCCACTGCCTTATATTGTAAGTTTAATCACGAAATGACTTCACAAACGGAAAATAGTATAAGGTTTTAGAGATGCCCAATCCGGAAGAGTAAATCGAAACAATAAAAAAAATACAAAAATTAAAACAGTGCTACGAATTAGATATACTTTGTAGATGCCGGTTTCCATATGAGGTCACAATAGCGCTCTTAACAGTTAGAAGTAAAGAAAAACTATGACCTTATATACTGCTTAAATTGTTTATTTGACTGCAAGCTACAATTCATTAATTCGCCTAGAAAAGGTTCTCAGCTCATAGATTCGAACACGAGACACAAGTGGATTAGGGTACTGTCTAAAATGTGATTAATGTGAACTTTCATGAGTCGCTTTCGGGAAGAAAGGAAAATTATGTGTTCTACGAAAGATTTTTTGCGACCTACTATGCTTTTAATAACAAATATTTAAACGCATAGGACAAAATGCTCCTAATCTGAAGAAGAGAGTCCTGCATTACGTAGATGCAAAAAGGGTTAGTCAAAGAACGGAACAATAAAAAAGAACACAAGCCCAGTTACAACAAAATTTTTAACACATTAATCATTTTGCTATTTTTTAGTGCGAGTTGCCAGTGTAAGGGAGTGGCTTTCGAATTTTGTTGGAATAAAAAACTCACTTCCTACTATAGTAATACTTGACTGGAAAGCTGAAGCTATTGTAATGAAAAAACCTATTTGGAACTACAATTAGCCTAAAATTTATAAGAAAAGCTGAAGCTTTTCAAAACGATATTGTGATACATGTAGCTAACAAACGGCTGATATGAGAGCGATAGTGTAAATCTTCGATTGTCCCCTTTTACCACTGCATGCAAGATTAGGTAGTGTATTTGTTAATCTTACAGAAGTTGATCAGAATACAAAAGTTGAAAAGTGACATTATCTACCCACCGATCGTTGAAAGAGAAACACTTTTTTGTCTGGTTGCGTTACGAATGATAAATCTGTTATTTGTGGAAAACAGGTTTACTGGTATAGGCTGGTAAAAGTTTGAGTGCAATCATCATGACGCTTGCAAGCGAAAATGAAATCCGCAATGTTTCTGTTCAGCATATCTTGCGCTTCTTTCGCTTGTTCGGGTAAATTTAAGGTTGCGAAAAAGGAATCAAAGATGGATTTTTCGGAGCAGGCCATCTAATCTGTCTATCTTGAAGCATTATTCTTGAATCTTTACAGCGTCGGTCAATTTGTATTACAAGGCATATGAAGCATTTTCATTTTCATTAGTAGGAATCTGGTATTTTCGCTTTTTTACAAATGCTTGAAATCCTAATGCTGTAATCTGAATGTCAGCATGACAAATAATTGTTAACGAGGGCCAGCGTAGCAAATACATATCTCCCTGTATGCGTTAGAGCTTAAAGTAAACCCTGCTTCTAAATTATCTATTTACCTTACTAACTGAGTCAAGGTACAGAAATTTTCTCTCGGTATTCATTTTATGTTTGTAATCTCTACTTATAAATTGAAATCCTTCTTAAGTGCCAAGAAGTGGTGGTCTATGAGCTAACCAGAGAAGAAATTTGTAATGGTGGGGCTCTTCCAAGGCTTTTTCACTAGACATAGGAGACGTTGATTCTCTTTGCCAACGATATTTGACATCAAATATGTGTTCAAAAATTCTCAGACACACGGGTCTCAATTTTGAGCGGGTATATTTCGCCAGGTCTAATAAACCCATGATTACTCTAGCAGCAGGCTAATCAAGTGAATTAAAGAATTCACTCAAAGTTAAAACTCGAGTGAAAGCAATAGTATAACCAAAAAGCCAAAACCTTTCCAGTTATTTCTTCACCTTAAATCTGAAAGTAGAAATAATCCCCAACTTCTTTAAGTTGGTTTTCATCCTCAATAATACAGCTTACCTTTAATTAACGTAGAAGTCGCGAAGGTGTATTAACTCTCTTAAACATGTAAGCATCTCACTACCATTCAATTCACATTCCTCGATATATTTACAGTGGTTGTAAATTATCAGTCCATCAAAATCATCTTCATAAAGACAAGTATTCTCATTAAATTTGGTGCTTTCGTTAATCCTGGGAAACAAATCATCCAATTCAAATTGTGGATGAGCATCATATGTACTGCTTAACTGTAGCGAAACACTCTTATAATTAGCATACAACTGCTTAACCCAATAACTCCATTTTTCCAGACCAATTGTCCGTTGAGCAAGAAAATTTATGTACTCTTGTAGAATTTGGTGACTAACCCTTTCCTCGTGGTTGCTCCTACTAAAACAATCATCCGCGGACATTCCCCTTCGTTCCTTGAAATGGGGTATAGGGCTTTGAAAAATTTGAGAGGAAATCGTTGCTAGATTCAATGTGGAGTCCTCAAAGAACTGAGCCAGCACCAGGGCTGGTATATGTATCATATTAATAGGGGATATTATTGTATTTCGAAATCTTGTTATCATCGCCTCATGTATATTCGGAGCTGTATCTCTTGGATATACAACATCATTATTTTTCGATCTAAACATCAATGTCATATATGTGTACATATTCCACCTTGTATTGAAAAAAGCACATATTCTGGAACTGTACTGGTTAATTTCTCGCAATGTCTCAAGAAAGTAAAAGCTGTCGTCAAACTCGGTATTCTGTGTGAGCACTTTATATAATGGCTCCTCATCGTACCAGTAACACATTTCACCATCAAATGAATGCAACATCATATGGCATATGGAAGGAAGTATGTGATTTAATATTTTGGATAAAGCAATAAATAAACCATATAATGCCCTATCTAAATGGTTTACACCGGCCAATAATGCAGTAGAATTGCATCTTGAGGGAAGGACATGGTACCATACTTTTGTAATTCTGTGGATGATTTCAAAATTGAAAAGGTAGGATTCAGGATTTATAGTGCCGCATTTGTAATCAATAATATCTTGCAAAAAGTTCAAAAAGTTTTTCAATTCCATGAAATGAGCGTTATCTTTTTTAACAAATGGCTGTAGAAGTTCAACTGTCTCTTCAAATTCTATTAAGATTCTAGGGTTATATTGCCGCATGAAAGAACTTCTATTACCACATATCAAAATAGGGGCAAATACCGCAGAACTATAGTTGAATCTAAGGTCAAAGTATTTCATATTTGATTCATACCTTTTAAGTTGTAGTGCAGTAAGAAACTTGATTTCATTACCCGTTGAACTTGCATAAAGCAAAGCTACTTGCAAGTAGCAATACACCACAGTTTGAGTGATGTCTTTGGCCTGTGAGGTCTCATACAAGTACATGGCAAGTGCCTTCTGGGTAATCTGATTACTCCAGTACTTCCATTGAGACAAAATTCGAGGATTCATCAGATATCTCATACATCCAGAACCAAAGCCCAAAGCAAAAGCCAAAAGACAACAGAATGCTTCCAGTGGTGTAAGCAGTGAATCCAATTCCTTGGTGGCCATATTGAGAAGACCCCCATTACCAGAACCAAACCTCAAAGGATTGAATAGGATAGGCTTGACTATTTTGGTGGGGGGGTAGATTATATGGAAAGGTGTCACTGTATGCTGATCGTCTGCAACCAATTGAAGATTACCAAAATCTCTGAAAATAAGCAATTGAGGAAACTTGGTTTCTAGCTTTATAGCATTTGGTAATGATGTCATGATTTAGAATAATGTTTGCACGTTGACCGTAGGCCGAAATGGCTTTAGGGAGCAGTAATAGATAACGTTATCACCAAATAAGGAATAAATAAGCAACTAAAGATTGGTGACACCAAGAGCAAGACATACTATTAAAATTTGATGAGCAATCCCAAATAGTGGAGAAGCTGGCAACCCTGATCTGCAGTCGATCGAAATAATAAGCCCTTCATATAGATCATACAACGAACAAAGGAATGCATATATTGCGGATAAGCACTCATCGAATAATTGTGCTTTAGCAATATTTCAGCAACTTATAAATCATGGGTGAAATGTGACAAAGGTGGAAAGGTTGAAAAATACAAATTGGGACAAACGTTGAATTGTTCCTGTCCAGAAGGAGTTAAATACTTTCCTATTTTTGGATACATTGGCACTCTTATGCAGATTCTATGTGAGTTTCGATCCCCGTACACTACTCATCAAGAGTGAACTTATCATCCATATATACTGCTATAAGACCAAATTGATGTTACAAACAATTTCGATGAATCTTTGGCAGCTAGATGCCTAATTGAAACAACAAGCAATGGTTAAACGTGTGCTGATGCGCAAACAAACTTGTATCGCAGGCATTGTTTTCCATCAACTAAGCTATAATTTTGA
This sequence comes from Lizanozyma spartinae, assembly GCF_019049425.1. Classification (NCBI taxonomy): domain Eukaryota; kingdom Fungi; phylum Ascomycota; class Pichiomycetes; order Serinales; family Debaryomycetaceae; genus Lizanozyma; species Lizanozyma spartinae. Next base: position 193,819 of record NW_025065054.1, read on the forward strand.
AGGCAAAAATGATATACGTTGGACAGTTGCATAAGACCAAGACCCCTAAAATTTGACATATTCTTAAAATTCCAAATGGCTTTCCTTTCAATTTCTCTGTTTAGAGTTGGTTAAGTTAAAGAGCCTTATCAATGAATTCAACTTTTTGAAACTTGTTTATAACAAAACGCAGCACGTGTCCGCTATCATAACAAGAGAAGCTACCTTTAGAACGTAACTGAATCCTTAAACAGCAGAAGCCTTGTGGCTTCACAAAAGCATATGCATCCTTGAAATCGGGTTTGCTTTTATGATCCTCAAAAAGGAAGCTCAAAATTGATCATTATAATGAATGCAACATAGTACTCCAACTGACATCTTTAGGAGATTTCAAACTAAACATAGTACTGTTATTGGAGCCATAGTGGGTTGGGTGTTCGACTCTAAATTGCATGTAAATTTCAAGTTGCACTGAAATAGGGGCCAATGGGTTTAATTTGCTTTTAAAGCCAAGTTTATAATAGTATGTTCAAGACAAACTGCCGTAGTTGCAAGCATTGGCAGAAATGGAATATTTTGCAACCAGGTAAACCTTGAATACAACGACTGTCTGCTTCTTGGCCATTTATGAATCACCTCGGGTATTCTAGAGCTACGGAAATTTACGTTAACGTACTGTAGCTCCAACAGTTTAGAATCAACGTACAATTATATGTTCGTAAGGCTATAAAGTATTTCACTATCACTGTAAAAAAACTCTCCTTGATTGATCAATGAAAATTCCATGGGAACTTACAAATTATCATCTGAGCTCAAATTAGCTCAAAGAATCAAAATATTTATAAAATGAACCTCATGTGAAGAGATAAGCATTTATTCCCTTTAGTTCAAAGTCTGCCTTCTGTAAATGGTGCAATGAATATCAACGTAAAACCAAGCACTAAAGTTCATGGCTATGGCTTATGTATTTAGCGGGAACTTTTTTTGAAGAATTCTTTGATCCAAGCTTTTTCTTTCTTTTCAGTTTCCATTAAGAGAGCCATTATAAGACATTATCGATTGAAATTTAACAGTGCCAAAAGTGCCAAAGTGAAACGGAAACATTTTTGAGAGAGTTGGGAAGAAAAAAGAAGCTGTCGAAGTGCTGAATTTCTCGAACTTACACCAAACTTGAATGAATCAAGGCATCTCGGAACTCATTGGATCGTAGTATTTTTTTGCTATTCATTCCATTTGTTGATATTGTAACAATGGGGAGACTAAAATTTCTGGATCAATTTTTTACTTTGATTGATTTTTCATGTCGATTGCATAGCTTTAATGATGATTCCAAGAAGAAAGGGAGTGTAGGCAGATTGTCAATAGAGTTAATTTAGTTCGTTGGCATTTATACCTGGTGGTGCTATCATGTGCTAATGTTGTTTTTCATTGGAGGATTCACGTCTTCGATACAAGTTATCATAGTTTATCCCGTTAAATGATTGTTTCACGTGTACATGAAGAGTCTTAGACATTTTGCATGCTGATTTATTAGCACAATTTTGAACTTCCTTGTCCAAGTACATTCATACGCCAATGATTCTAACGTGATAAATCCCTAAATCAAGATCTAATAACTCATAGTGGTTTATCAAAAACATAAGGCAAACACTATTATTACTCTGTCTAATATAACTTTTCTACCAATTTAGCCTTCCTGGCGAAGTTGGAAGTGCTAATATGCAGCAGTTCAGCTTGCTTCATAACAATGCCAGCTTACTCCTCCAGAACTATTACTGCTAACTCCCAGTTTAATGAAGTACCTTAGCCACTACATCACGACTTGTTTGAAACTCCTTCGCACGGTCTTTCAATTCTTGAAGTGAAAGACAATATTGAGTGTCGTATGGGCTGTACATACTCTCTATCAAAGGTCTAGGATCAACATCATCCCAATACAACCCTTCGGTATAAATGAAGCTAGTGTCACGGTTGATAATGAACACCGAATGATCACCTTGTAACCACTCTATGGGAAATTGTGGATTCGAAATTTTTCCATTAGGTACGTACGGAAGATTTTTCTCAGTAATGGGGATATCATGCCCTAAATCATTCAACATAATTTCGCTGCTTGAAAGTTTGGGAATTGTAAAACCAACAATGTCACCATATTTAGTATCAGGGGATTCAGATTGCCTTGCAACTGTTCTTAAGTAAGGAACTTGAGGAATAGTTTGATCACGCAATTGTATCCGATACATTACCAATCGAGAACTCATTAATTGATCTATTCGCATCAACTTACGGAAAAGAGACATCACGTAATTTTCACTCTCATCCAGAACTATATGGCCCGGGTAAAACTTGAGGTTCATTCTCTCCAAGCATACTTTCAATAAATCTTTGCTCAGATAATCCAACACACAAAAAATATTCATAAAGTCCAATAAATGAATACTAGATATCGGAGTCAAACAATTAGAAAGAACTCTACCAACAACAAAATGGAATAAAAAAGCAATCATCTTCAAAATACTATCACCAAAACTCCTATTAAAAATCGCCAGTGATAAGTAAAGCCAGTCGGTTGCAATGTCAAACATAAGGGTTGGTGATGTAAAATAAATGTTTGGAGATGTGTCTTCGATGCCATACTTATGCTTATAATTCTCGTTAATATTGTGAATTGCGGGGTATCTTTCACTTAGTAAACTATTCAAAAATGAACGAAGTCGAGTACAATCATGATTTAGAATCCCTCTATCCAAAGCAGATAATGGATATCCGTTTTGGGCCAATTTATCTATACTGTTGATGAAAATTTCTAAATCTCTTAATATGGGGTGCAAAATATCAATGGAATAGTCAGGGATTAGGCAAGTACCTGCCATACCCATCAACATCGAAATCAACCTAAGTGTACTGCCTGAAACCATTTCAATTGAATGAGCAATTTCCAATTGTTTATTGATCAACGCCATTGTTCCTGTTTGCATTAATTGAAAAGTTAACATTGAAGATTGACGTTGACCCAAGGATGAATATGTGGCTAAAAAGGATACCTTTAACGGATACTGAAGAGACATCTTCAATATTGATCTTCTGAGATATGTTATCAATGCACCATATATCATGAAACCTTTACCTTTCAATACTTTTAGATCTTCCTCATTGTAACATAATTGTTTTGATTCAGACGCTTTTGCATATTGGAACTTTTCTGCCATACCCATTACTAGTGTTGACGTTGCTCTGTCAATTGCATAAATGTAGTACAATTTTATAGATCTTGCTTTGAGTAAGAAATCAAAAGTAAAAGCTTTTACAAAATCAGGTTTCCAAACTGGCACATTAGGAATTTGATGCATTGGTAGATCTAATTTGGATTCTAGTGGACTCAGTTTTATTCTTTGAAATGTGGAATGGACAACCTTACTCAGTGCTAGCATTCGGCTGCTTTTTTGTCTATGATGCTCATGTGTCGTAGAGGTCATCTTTCGGCTTTCCTCTGAGGAAAAACAATGCTCTGACGGCTCTGATGAAGTTGCAAGGGTAGATGATGCTTGTGTAGACTTATGAATTGGAGATAGCGTGGTAATAGATGTTGGACTTGCATAAGTTGGTGACTCATTTGAAGAGACAGTATTAAAGATGGAAAAGCTTTCAGAATTCGACAAATCTATGTGGCTTGTATTGTTTTTTGTTGCTTCTGGAAAAGTGAAATCACAATAATCGGGGTTAAAGTCATGAAACAACTCACGGTACACCTGGAAACGATACTGATCGTGTTGTGGATTGGAACCATTTAAATAAGCAGGAATGGTCAGATTTGAGTCTGCTTGTGAATTTGGTATATCATATGGTGGTTGCGGTCGATACGAATAGTCTGCATATGCACTTGCTTGTGAATTTTGAAGTTGGCCAGTCAGAGAACTACCCATGGTAGGCGTTAAGAATACACCCTCGTTATTTGAATCAGTGGGCATATTGCAATTGTTGTTTCTCGGTATAGATCCAGATTCAGACGAACTAGCCGAATTTGATTTTCCATTACTGATGGTGCTATTAGGATAATTGACGGAACCAGCCGTATTGTTGGTATGGCAATCGCCTTTGAAATAACTATAGGGGCTATTATCGTTTGAAGATGTACAATAGCCCACTCCGGAAGAGTTAGCAACATCAATGTTACTGTTGACCCCTACTGACGGTCCAGAACTATCAGCCCCTCTATAAACAAAATATTTGGAGTCACCATCGCCATAGTGTTGCGAAGGGGGTATAAAGTAAGGCACCAGAGGCATAAAATCTCCTTGTTCTCGTTCCATAGATTTCTTTCGACGAATGTACTCTAATTTCTCCTTTGGGTAATCAAGATACCCACATCGACTGTTCTTTTTGATGCAATTACTGCAACTTGGTAGGTCTTCAGGACACTTTATACGTCGGACCTTACAATTTGGACAGCCATCTCGGGAGTTCTTATGGGATCTTCTGTGTTTTCGTTCGTACATGATGGAAAATGAACGTGAGAATCCTCGATAGCGTTGTGAAAGTCGGACGCCGCTCTTGGCGTGCTGAACTGATGTTTAATCGTCAAAATGTAAGTAGAAAATGTTTTTTTTCTCATTCGGTCCACCCGATATCTTGCACCACTCGATGTAAGTTGTCTACAGAATCATCAGGACAGGGGACTTTGTGTCACATTTTTTAGATGAGAACTTCATTTGGATCCCCACGGCATTAGAAGAAAATTTAATGAGCCTGTTACTAACTGAACTCCCAAATGTGGTACTTGCCATAAACTTGGCATTTATTAAATAGACATTTTATTTTTAGTAACAATAAGGAATGGCTGAGAAGCATGGCAACGTACCTTCTAATGCTCATGTCGTTTGGGATGTATAAATGCTTGCCTGCTATGCACGCCTTTATAAATTGTGTGGGGTGGCTTTTAGATCGATGAATTGTAGTAGCTCGTTGTTCTGCACATAAACAAACGAAGGCCGAAGTTGAATAGAGTTTAACAAAATTCTACATTATTACGGAGGTATATAAAAAAAAAAATCTACAGATTCGAAAACTAATCTTTCCTATATTGTCATAGCCATCGCTATCAATATACCTCTTCGTTATTTATAGTCAATAGTGGTTCATATTACTAAATCCAGTTCAAATTTAGTCCTTACGTGAAGTGGACTATCTCGTATATTTTGTACCTCGACCTTGCAACATCCCTGTGATTATACCTTACCTTTGGTCCATACACGTTCTATGCACCTACGCAGAAGTACATGTTCACGGGTGCTACCGAAGCAATTCGAAAGCTAACTACAAGCGTATAGAAAATCACCCCTCGCTAAAAGGTCATACGGGTCTTCCAAGCAAAATTCGGTAGTGTCTTCTTAAGTATGAACATGCCGGCGGGGAATGGTTAACTACCAACCTTATCAACAAAAAGGCGCTTTTAGCGCAATATGCATCAAGTTAATCTTAGCGAGGCTTAAAGTTAAACAATAAGTGAAGTTGAAATCTTGGGACCTTAGAATTATTCCAAAATTAGTGGATGGAAATAGAACCAAAGATTCCGAAAATAACTTTTGAAGTGTTCTCGTATATTCAAAGCGAGATTCTTTCTGATCGATTGAGTTTTAAAATAGATTACATGCTTCTATCAACCTTCATATCATCTTTGAATTCGAAGTGCAGAAGAAAAACGCACCCCATCTTTCGGACTTAAGGATAAGTCTAATTTATTTCTTTGGATTCTCTCATTCGGTTGAAATGAATTCATCGTTCTTTTTGAGAATGTATGAAACAACATTAAAGGAAAATATTCATCGTGAACTGCTATACTGTATTAAACTAGCTAAAGTTCATAATCCTGCATTGACCCCTTATAAAGTTCAACTTCTAATAAGTGCCTCATTGTGGGCCTTCCATGCGGACAATTCCAAGGCTTGTCTAATGTGCTTAGATTTGACACCACTTTCTCCATTGTAGGTCCCGTCAAATGCTGACCAATCATAATACTACTTCGACAGGCTCTCATAGCGAGCATGGATTCTACCTTACTGCATTTTATATGGCTACCTTTTCTGGAATGTGCCTGTTTAATCAAGTGAATAAGCTCAAATAAATCATCCTCACTAAACAAAGTATTCTTAGATACCGGAAGGGAGACTAAGTGTATACGCTTCCCAGGAGTATTATCAGGATTGTATTTAAGCACGAATCCATTTTTTGTAAATATTTCCATATGATCAACAACTGTCATTTCGTCAATGACATTCAAATCTAATGCTTTGGGTGCCACCAATCGTTGACTTTGGAAGACCGTCTCCCTCATTAGTTTCTCATAATTGAATTTCTCGTCAGAAGCATGTTGATCCACAATAAACAAATTCTTATCCTTACTAACCAATATAAACCCTAAATTGAATTGGCCAATAATATTCATTCTTGAAAAATCCTCTTTAGACACTGTATAGGACATTCTTTCTTCTTGCTCCTCTTGTAATTCAATGTTCTGAATTCGAATTTTATTTCTAGGTACGCCAGAATCATTGACTTGCCATCTTGTTGACTTGAGGACTGCGTCCTTGATTTTATCCATTGAGACATCAATATTGGAACTATAACAGTGAGTGTCGCTCTCTAAAATATGTCTTTTCTGTCTTTTATCATATTCTCTTGAGCTTCGAGGGGGACTTTCATTAGGTCTTTTTATAATATTGGGATGACTTTGTAACTTTGATTCAAGAGTTGATTGGTTAGAGCTTCTTGATCTCAAGCTTCTAGTCCTTGAAATCGTTGAAGTTGAAAGTGACGGCAACAGAGATGTCTTATCTGATTCGACATGAAAATCATTATCTATTTGATTTCGTTTAAGAGTAGTTGGTTCCAGAGTTTCAGATGGAGTATTATCTAACTCCACTCTATCCTGAGCAAATTCTGGCGATGAATGTCTTGAACTATCCTCCATAGGTTCCTCAGTTAAAGTGGCCAGGATCACCGCTGCGTCGTCGTCTTTATTCTCACTGGGGCAAAATTTTGAATCACTGGATGATATGTGAGCATCATGGTTACTAGACTCCAGAGTGCCTTCTTCTACACATGGTGTGCTAGCAATGGTGACATTAACCTTTGAATTTTGCAAACAAGTGATATTGCTATTACTGTTCTGCGTAAACTCTTGGGACGATTTAGAAGCATTCTTTGGTATTAAAATACTCAGTGAATTGTAGAAATTTGACAATTCTTCCCTTAAAACATCGTTAATTAAGTCTTCATGCCTTATAAACACAGTTCTTTTATCAGGAGTGACGTTAATGTCTAACATTTGAGGGTCAATGACAATATTCAATACGACTACTGGGAATTGTGTATGGTTGAACAGTTTGTAAACTTCGTTTACTGTTTTTAGTATCCTTTTGTTGGTTACTGGACGTCGGTTGATGTAAACAAATTGTCTATCACTGGATGATCTCCCCATGCCAAATGATTTATCTGATATGTATCCTTCGAATTTGAGATTTAAAGTTGTCATTACTGGAAAGACACCGGAACTTAATCTGAAATTAACTTCCAAATCTTTCAAGTCGATATCAAGTGGCACAAGCCCATAAGATCCGTTGCTTCCAAAAACAGCAAGTAAACTATCTAGTGTTGTTGATCTTTTTAGTCCTTGTGTCCCCATAACCAAATTCTTCTTCCCTGTGGCTAAGTTATGATTATAGATGCTGAATCTAATTTGAGGGTATATCAATAGATAACTTATAATTAATGTGATCGCCTTATTATACTCTTTTTTTATTGTCTTTTCTAAGCTCTTGAAACGAACGGGCAAGTTATGGAAAATATCCGTTATTTTAACATGGGTACCCGTTTTCCCACCAATAACAGTTTTCGTTTCCTTCAATTCACCCATTGATGTAAATTTCAATTGACTGGCCTTGGAATTATCATCCTTGGTACACGTAGTAAGTGTTAGGTTTGCAATAGAGTTCAACGATGCCAACGCCTCTCCCCTGAACCCCAAAGTAGCCACTGTTTCAAGATGCTCCAAAGATTCTAACTTTGACGTATGATGCCTCAAACATATTTTATCATAGTCCTCTTTTTTTATGCCCACTCCGTTATCAATGACTTCTATACTTTCCAAACCGTTGTTCTTGAATATGATTTCTAACTTTGTGCTTTCAGCATCTATGGAGTTTTCCACCAACTCTTTCAAAATCGATACAAGATCAGTTATAACCTGTCCTGAAGTTATTCGAGCGACATCGCTTGGCTTTATATTCAAAATTACCATAGTAACAACTAGTGCACTTGAGTAGATGGTTTATTTATGTTTACCATTGACGATTTAAAGTCAAATCGCGTCTGCTTGTTTTTCGTAATTTTACCCCATATTTCAAACCTTGATACTTGGCTTTAGCTCAACATGAAAGAGCTAACAGTAGAAAATTTAATAAGGGCAGTACTGGAGTTTATACATATATGGATATCTCAAATACTATATTATCGCAATATCTATCGAACAGAGCTGTTTTCCAAAGTAATATCTTTTGATATCTTGGCATATCGTTCCCGGCATCCTAAACTCAATGAATACCTTACTGGGTTAATTCAGAGCTTTTTCAAGATTCAACTACAAAACCCCACCAGTGGTCAAGTTGGTTCGCTATATATTGCGTTGTATTCCACCAAGAGCAATCGGATTCGTGAAAAGTATATTCTTAAATTCAATGATTTGATCAGTTTGGGCTTAACACACTTGCCACCTTCCTTATGTACTGAAACAGAAGATGAAGTAACTATTGACGAAACCCCCATTAACGTTGAGGAAATCAATTGGGACGATATATTTGCTCAATTGAAAACACTATTGTTCAAGCACATAGAGGAGCTCAAACGAATATGTCTGTCACAAGTTGAATTGCCAGACCTCTTTTTCAAAGTTCTCATTGATGCTAATGAAACTCAATCTCTACAGGGGATAGATAATGATTGGGTACAAATTTCAGTAAGCAGTAAGTTGGAAGACGCGACTGATCAATTTCAATCTAAAGTGGTGCTTATTGGTGATGCAAGCATGGGAATCTTGAATTTTGACGTTCATAATGAATACTCCGTTGAATAAATATATACTTTGAATATGTAAATAAAATTTGTTGCTATGACTTTATGTACAAGCTAATCGACTGTAACCAAAGCCAAAATAAAAGGTTTACCCTCGAACCTGACTATCCAAGCCAAACATATACTTCAAGTTTTCGTACATGAAATAAGAAATAGACACTGCTGGTGCCACTTTTGCAAGATTAGGGGTTAACCCTTTGAATAACCCACCATAACCCTCTCTAGCGATAGTTTTTCTTAGGACATCATTGAATCCATCGTAGGTATATGGATGAGCATAAGTACCTTGAGCTTGCAATCTAGTTCTCAACAAATTTATAGGATACACCATTGTTGCACCAAAAGTACCTGATAACGCACCTAAAGTAAGCACCATGTAATTGGGCAATTTGATATCCTCTTCTGGGACACCATATTTTAAGCTTTCTCTTTTCACTAGCCAATTTTTAATGGATGTGAAGGTTCCCAAATCTAATGCAGCGTATGGAAAAATACCAGAGACTCCAACAAATAAACCGCGGTAAAACATTCGAAGACCACCATCTTTGTACATTGATTTTGCTGTATGAATAAGCAATCTATTTCCTTTCAAATCGGAATCAAGATTGGAACATTGCAATCTAAATTTTAAAGTATCAATTGGATAAACTGTAAATTGTGCGCAAACACCTCCAAACCCACCAGCCAAGTAATTAGAGGCTTTCGATAACTTTGCAGTATCATCAACACCCTCTATTCTGGCAAAAAACCGTTTAGCAGCTTCAAAAGAACCAAATTTCATAGCAGATTCAGGGAACACTTTAACGACATTCAACCCATTCCCAACATAAAATGCCTTAAGGCCACCTTGTTTCCAAATTGTTCTTGCTGCCTGTATAATGGGGGATCTAACCTTTTTTGGTGGCTCTAAAGCTTCCGTGGCCTCATAAGACATTGATAGCAAGTGCAAAGCTTTTCTCGCTTGTTGCATCTTAGTTCTAACGGTCCCCTTTGCAATCTGATTAGCAATTTCTCTTCTTGAGTGTAACACAGTGGATGTCAAATCGGTCCTAGCAATTAAAAATACCTTGATTCTATCGAAAGGTGCAGTGCATGTTCTTGAAACCACTCCAGATAAACCTCCAGCAAGGAAAAAGCCAAACCCATTAATGAAATGATTGATTAAGGTAACGTCACCATCGGAAGAAATATCTAGTTCTTCAACAATATAGTTAAATGCGGTTCTAATTCTCGATCCATTCAACCTTGGCATTAGGATAAGAAATTCTCTAAATTCATCATAAGTAACATAGCCATCATGATGACTATCCATTTGATAAAATAATTGGTCAACATCTTGATCTGTTGGATGCAAGTTTAATCTATTGTAGAAATAATTTTTGAAATCATCCCTGGAGAATCTCCCGTCATGATCGGCATCAATGACGTTGAAGCCCTTCTCTATTTGGTTGTCTGTAATAGCCAAATAAGATTTGAATTCTTCAAAAGTTATCTTATGATCTTTATTATGATCAAAGGATTCAAATACAGACTCCACTAATTGTTCATTCCCGCTAATAGGATGATCCAAAGCTTTCAAAGCCTCTTTAAAGTCTTCAAAAGTAACTTCCCCACAACTACTCACATCTAATCTGTTGAACAAGTTCTTGTACTCTTTATTTCTCACTATTTTGGTGGTAACAGGTCCGTTTGTTGACCCGTCTCCATCTCGCACATTTATCTCCGGGGTAGTACTTAACCCCAGTGTGTCTTTTATTTCAATTGCAATTTCATTGTTGGGCGTTGTCTCTGTTGACGTCAGCTTCGAAGGAAATGATGAAAAGAGTCCCATTATCAACTCCTGCAACTAATATATGCAAATAAAGCTGGCAGCTTGTGATGAATACAATAACCAAACTAGTGTGCTTTCTCTTGTGGTCTAAGTTACGTCTTGCAACAAAACGAAAAAAAGTCTCTTTGGTCAAAACACTATTATCGCACAAAAATCATCACCCACAAGAGGTTAGTATACTTTTGTGAGCAAGGCAAGTGCGAAGTCATCGAAAGGCGTTGAAGTATGGGGAAAATAAACGCAGGCATTGAAGAATTTTCCATTGATATACTTCACTGTATATTCAAACGGAATCTCAATGTCTTACCATTCGAGTTGAGCTACATTTGTGATTTTCTTTCTTTTCGGAGAACAGCACATGGTTGTTTAGTGTTGACCGTGTCCAACCTATTGAAATCCTGTAATTTGAAAGCCTAACCTTTGAGTACGTCACTATTTGCGACATACTCTCTTTGTGAAATAAAAATACGACATCATCAACCCCCTTCAAATAAACGGCATAGTTAGATAGTTACCTCTGGTTGAACCAATCCAACATATTCGTTAAGCCTATCTCGTAATTATTGAGTGTACTATCTTCACTTAAACCTTTTCGATGCTTATGGTAATCCATGTGTAGCAAGGTGTCCCATACTGAACTTTTAAGAATAGAGTTGTCATTTTTACCCAAAATGTACTCAGTAGCTGTTCAAGGGATCCACATGATGGAAAATAAAAAAAAATCCCAGTTCAAATCTATAATGTTCTAAATAACATCGAACCTAAAATCCATTAGCTACTTACCAATAGTGGAAAATACATTTGTGGGAGTATGAGTTAAGTAACCTTGACAACCCAGTAATCCCAAAAGTTTTGCACCCATCTGAAATTACAATTCGTCGCATAAATATTAAATTAGAAGAGAACCAGATCTAACTGGTACCTGGGCGTCCATGGTATCAAAGACTTGGTAATTCAATGTATTAGAAAGCTAAAGAGCGCTAATTTGATTTATTAAATTGTTTTTTGTCACAATAAAATAGTTTTGTCAAGATTGTCCTAGTAAAATCTCAGACTCAGATTATTTCAACCCTCATTCTAGTGAATTGAAAGTGTAAATAGACGATATAGTTTTAAGCTCAAACTTAGTATTCAATTACTTATAGCTACATTAAAACGATTTAATGTTGCTCACTTTGGAATTAGAAGATTTTGATATCAAGTACATGGCAAACATAATTGGAAAGCAAAACTTAAAGCAGAGCATTGATCAAGAAAACAATATAACACTTTACATGAGAGCTATATTAACAGACTTACAAACTCTGCATTCTAAAAGTATACTGCGCCGACTATTCTAATGACTTCATAGAGAAAAGAAATTAGTTTTCAAGAAAAGCTTTCACTAAACGTGCTTACTACCGCATTATATTTTTCGAGTCCTTTTAGTAACGATGAGACCCTATTAAATCTGGGAAAGTACTTCAGTTCAAATTCGTACACTTATAATTTAAATAATAACCTTTACAAGCTACTGAAAAGTATAGATATTAGTTAATATTTTCCTTAGATACGGCAACGATCACCTACATGCCTCAAGGCCAACTGCTATGTACTTGATTTACTCAAAGGCCAAGGACGTATTCTGCCCTCATTGTGATGCCACTGACAAAGGGTGTTAAACAGAATAAACCTACAACTTCTGAAATTATCATTGAGATGATACCTATAGCATCTTATTAAATGTATGTGTTCATGATTGATTTATAAAAGAAGTGCTTTCTGTATGTTTCTCTGATTTTAACTATGCCAATGCCAGAAATTTCCATGGCTACACAAAGCCGAAATGTTGTTGTAAATTCTAAGATGAAAAATTATCAAGGACGAAATTGAACAAGGGATCAATCACATCGAAGTTACTAAGCGTGCTTTAACTTTTGTATTAGCAGCCCTATAGTTCAATATGTCGGTTCAGATCTTGAAAGACCAGGCCACCGAGGAAAGGGGTGAAAATGCTCGTATGTCCGCTTTTGTTGGTGCCATCGCAGTTGGTGACTTAGTCAAATCAACATTGGGTCCAAAGGGTATGGACAAGTTATTACAAAGTGCCAGCGACCCAAATAAGGCTCTTGTTACCAATGATGGTGCTACTATTTTGAAGTCTATCCCTTTAGATAACCCCGCTGCTAAAGTTTTGGTAAATATTGCTAAAGTGCAAGATGATGAAGTTGGTGATGGAACTACATCTGTTACAGTTCTAAGTGCTGAATTGTTAAAAGAAGCTGAAAAATTAATCGAACGTAAGATTCATCCACAGACAATCATTGAAGGTTATAGAATTGCTCGTAACGTCGCTGTCGAAGCGTTAACCAAGATCTCAGTTGATAATGCAAGCAACCCTGAAAGCTTTAGAAATGACCTTTTAGATATTGCAAGAACAACTTTGTCTTCAAAGATCTTGTCTCAAGATAGAGAACATTTTGCCAAGTTGGCTGTGGATGCTATACTCAGATTGAAGGGATCAACCAACTTGAATCATATTCAGGTCATCAAAAAGTCAGGTGGGAAATTAGCTGATTCATTTTTAGATGAAGGGTTTATTTTGGAGAAGAGATTTGGTATTAACCAAATTAAAAAGGTTGAAAATGCTAAAATATTGATTGCAAATACCTCTATGGATACAGACAAGGTGAAGATTTTTGGTGCTAAGTTTAAAGTTGATTCTACATCCAAGTTAGCTGAGTTGGAGAAAGCAGAAAAGGCCAAAATGAAGGCAAAGGTAGAGAAGATCAAAAACTTTGGTATAAATGTTTTCATTAACAGACAATTGATCTATGATTACCCTGAACAATTGTTTACAGATTCCAAGATAAACTCTATAGAACATGCTGACTTTGACGGTGTTGAGAGATTAGCATTGGTTACTGGTGGTGAAGTTGTATCTACTTTTGATAACCCTGAAAAGGTCAAATTAGGTTACTGTGAGAAGATCGAGGAAATAATGATTGGTGAAGAAGTTATGACAAAGTTTTCAGGCGTTGCTGCTGGTGAGGCCTGTACCATTGTGTTAAGAGGTGCTACTGAGCAAGTACTCGACGAAGCCGAAAGATCTTTGCATGACGCATTGTCAGTTTTATCACAAACTACCAGAGAAACTAGAACATGTTTGGGTGGAGGATGTTCTGAAATGAATATGTCAAAGGCCGTAGACCAAGCTGCTGCAAACGAGGACGGAAAGAAGTCATTGGCCGTGGAAGCCTTTGCAAAAGCTTTAAGACAATTGCCAATTATATTGGCAGACAATGCAGGGTATGATTCTGCAGAATTAGTTACTAAATTAAGATCTGCAATTTACAACGGTATGACCACCTCTGGTTTAAACTTGAATAAGGGTATTGTGGCCGATATGAGGGAGTTAGGTGTGGTTGAGTCGTACAAATTGAAGCGGGCAGTTGTATCTTCTGCAGCTGAAGCTGCTGAAGTGTTGTTGAGAGTGGATAACATCCTTCGGGCGAAGCCACGGACTGCAGACAGAAACAGGCACTAAATAGATCTAACTTTGTATGGTAACCTAATATATGCAATAATCTTGATAGAATTAAGTTATCGAAGCCCGAAGAAGTATCTGCTTGCTATGCAATGAGAAGCATGAGCCATTAAATTACTTCAGAAATATAAACTACAGAGAGATGATAACACCGTGGTGAGATTTCTCATAATTGCAACGGTTGTGATAAAATTTGATTTGATCCTGACCCTGCAAAATTTAGATTTTAGAACTTATGTGGACCAGTGATTGCTGATTTTGATGTAACTACTACAGTGGTGTTAACCAGGCAGAGTTGCTGGCCTTCATATAGTTGTAATTTGGAAGCCTATTTTAGGGTTCAATTCAGGGGTAAGTTAAAGAAGACATGTGTGCTCACCTCCTCCACACTTTCTGGCCACGCATTTCTGGATGACTGGAGGCTATGACGAGGTCGACGGCAACGAAGGGGACAATTGGTTTCAGGAACACAATCAGACAGACTGACATGAGATGGTGAAATTCAGCCGAACTAGGGTCCTGCACTACTATCACAACATATTTCAGCCTATTTAAAATTACCAGTAATGATTTTATCATCTATGGGTTTTTTTCTTATTCATGAAGTTAGACCACGTTAGTCAACGATTGCAAATACAGAATATTGAGCGAGTTAAAGCTAATAATGAGAAGAATTAATTGCAATCTTCTCTGTAATTTTAGGAAGATCCGATTTGGGACTCGATGTGTTCGTATTACTATTCAAATCGAGTACTATTGATTTCCATAACTAGCAGTTGTTAAAATTCCACGACACAGACACTAAATTTGAAACTTCAAAGACGCCTTCAGACAATAGTGCGATTGCTGTTTACTAAGGAATGCCTACATGGAAATCCTGCGCAATGGCTAGTGTTATTGTAACGAATGCTCGTGGGGACTGTAAAATAGTTCACCGACAACTCAATCAGATATTGTTACAAAACCTTCCGTGTCATGACGTAAACATGTCACTCTGTTGAATTCCAAAAGGTTGCTGTCGGTGACAAACAGCGAAGGAATAACTCCATATGGCCGTGTGAATGGTAAAACCCACGTACTCTATGCCACCTTTAGTCGCTATAACGTACAATAACAATAATTCTTTTAAACTATGGCATAAGTGAATGCATTAGTCTAAATACATGATTTCTGAGCGACGTAGCCTTCAATTGAATAACTGGTGGGTGTAAGAGAAACAGCAAACAGTTCCGTAATGCAGCGTTGTGCAGTGTACTGGTTGCGAAAAAAAGTCAATTTCATTCCCCTCTACCCAGACAGGAATACCGGAGGGTACTAATTTCAGCACTGTAATAAACGAATGTTCATATTCAGGTCGAAAGAGTATAAATAGGAGGTGGAATACCCAGTAACTCTCACCTTCTTTTAATTCATATTCAGATCAACTCAATTGACTAGTATCGATCAAATTTAGTGTGCTACAATAAACAATGGTTTTTGGTTTAGGAAAGAAAGACAACGACTCTTCATCTTCTTCAGATGAAGAAAGATCCGGCAATAGAGGCGGTAATTCTTACGGATCTTCTAATAAGAGAAACGACGACTCTTACGGTTTTTCTAACAGAGGTGATGACTCTTACGGATCATCCAACACTAGAAGTGGTGACTCTTACGGATCTTCGAACACAGACTCTTACGGATCATCCAACACTAGAAGTGGTGACTCTTACGGATCTTCAAACACAGACTCTTATGGTTCATCCAACACTAGAAGTGGTGACTCTTACGGATCTTCAAACACAGACTCTTATGGTTCATCCAACACAAGACGTGATGACACTTACGGCTCTTCATCGTCTGGTTTCGGTTCCTCCAACAGAGATGATACTTATGGATCATCAAACACTAGAAGTGACGATACTTATGGCTCTTCAACCTCTGGTGGTTATGGTTCTTCCAACAGAGACAATGATGACACTTATGGCTCTTCCAACAAGAGAAGTGATGACACTTACGGTTCTTCATCTTCTGGTTACGGTTCCTCAAACAGAGGTGATGATTCTTATGGTTCCTCAAACAGAAATGATGACAACAGAAGAGGTGGCGATTCTTACGGTAGATCCAATGACTACTAAACCTGACTTGGAAGTATTTAGTTTTAAGCTCAAATGAACGCGCGTGAATGATTATGTCATATCTGTAAGATACTCTGCTCGGTCGTATGTACACAACTAGAAATAGTACAATTCATTGGAAATGTATTCATTATCTAATTGTATGCTAGTAAATTCTCTCTCTCTGTCTAAGATTATTGTAGTGGCGCGTATAATATTTGCGTAACGTACTTTCTCTTGTATCTTACCACTGAGGCCACAGCCAATGTGTTATGTTTGATGCTAGTAGTTGCCAAATGATTCAAAACCACATGGTTTGGAATAGGCAATGCCCCAGCATTGTTGTCTCTATCTTGCGAATTGAAATTATTCAACACAACATTCTCTAAATGAGGGGGTAATTGTGGGGGGTGAAGCCATGCTTGTTGTTGTCCGCTATTATTCCGGGATTGTTTATCTATGGCTTGATAATACTGTTCCATAACCTTAGGATCAGTGAAAATAGGTGGTATATCTGAGATGTATTGTGCTGGTTTGGAGTCACCCAAGTCGCCATCTTCATCATGGTACCTTGAGTAACCTCCTCCCATATCGTCATCATCGTTAGTTAAACCCCACATCGAGTCTGTTCTACCCCCAACAGAAAGCCTACGTGCTGTAGCTGGACGACTCTGTTGCTTTTCTTGTTGCGCCATTTGTTCTTGAGCTAATCTTTGTTGCTCCACTTGAGCGAGATGCTGCTGTATATGATCTGGTGTTACTTCAATGTAGTTGACAAAATTACCCATTTGATCAGTAGCACTTGGTAAGTAGTCAGAAAACCGCAATTCGTTATCAACAACAAACCGGAATCTATGGGTTCCAACAGGTAACCCTAATGTGATCATGAAGTTTCCATCTGCTTGTTTGATTAGTCCAATCATCTTTCTCCAACCGGTGAACGAACCAGTTACGTATACCTTCTCACCTCCTTGCACCCACTTTATATCAACAGGTAATGTTAAACTTGGATCCGGCTGTTGTTGTTGTTGTTGTTGTTGTTGTTGTTGTTGTTGTTGCTGCTGAGCCACAGAATCGGCTGGTTGTGGTTCTGTTTCTCTGTTTGTAGTTTGTTGCTGAAGAGCAGAGTTTTGTTGATCAACATGCATCAGCTCAGTTGATGGTGCTGAAGAATTTGCCACGGAACTCTCTGTGTGGCTTCCTTCATCGATCTTCATTCTATCAAATTCCAAGTCGTCAGTTAATATCAATGTTGATTTTCTTCTAACTGGTTGAGGTTCTGAATCGGGAGCTTTTGGCAGTTGGTTTTCCAGATCAAGGGCTTTCATGCCTTCTTGCTGTGCTTTGGAGACATCCACCATTGAAATGTCCTTATTAGCTTCAGGAGCTCCATTCTTTAAATATTCATCAGACATGATACAACGCTAAATGAATAGTAACAATCAGGTAGAAAATGATTGCTTAGGTTTCAAAAATAAAGCGATAGTCAAAGAAACAACTGGAAACAAACTTCAATTGTTTTAATCAGTCAATGGTTCAAACCAATGAAACTAAGTTTTAATGATGCTCTCTTGATGGGACTCACGCCGGGAAGATCAGGGCTCTATTGGAATATGTCAATCTATCCAGTGAAGCTTCTAGTCTAATAAGTATAGTTTATATCTACCTATCAGGCAGTGTATTTGCGATAGTAAATGTGTTTGGTGCTTGGTGGTTGCTTATCTGATAAGGTATGTTGTGTCCAATTGTCAAAAAGGAGAAACACAAATGATGACACTACAGGGTGGGAGGGTGCGACTCACGATTAAAAATTTTCTAACGCAGCGCTACCTTTACTGCGGTAAGACCCTATTTGGTCAATAATCTATTAACTTTATATATATGCTGTTAAAAAATTCATAGTAAATAATCATTAAGAGTCAATACTGTTGCACAGCGCAGGTTACTTGCAAGTGGGAATAGCTAAATTGAAAGCTATTTAGCATCTCAACGAATATATGGGGAAACAAAAATTGCTGAGAAATAGTTATTTCTGTAGCGGCTTGTAGCGGCTTCGTTTTGCCTTATTCGATTGCCTGAGAGACATCTTTCATAATTTGAAATCCAAGAATTATTTTCTTTGGGTTTTGGCCCTTGCAACCAATCAATCTATTATTCTTCGTAATATCCCTAATTAAACACCCCCTGATATACTTTATAAGCCTGTGCTATCGCTTCCATTCAATTGGTTTTCGTTAGGGAGAAATGCGGAATTAATGAGATTTGATTGCAACCGCCCAATCTGGAAGTTAGAGTTTTTTGCAACTTTTTAACACAACCTTCGTCCAAGGGTGAAAGTAAAAATTAAAGATATAAAAAAATGGACAATCTCTCTTCAATATAAGTAGATTTTGACATTAGAGTAAGATAAGATTTTGATTCTTTAAATATTTTGAATCACTAACTAATTTCAAGATGAGCGTTAGAATTGTTAACTTTGATACAAGCCAAATCCCATTAAACTTCTCTATTCCAGGGGATCCTGAAGTATATGAGATCCTCTTTCTGGATCTTAATAGTATCCAACAAAGTATGATGAATAAGGCTATTGCATATAGTATTGGGTTGGCATGTGCGATAGTGTTCTCACTTGTTTTACTTCTTGTTCACAAGAACAAACGTTCTCCGACATTTATATTAAATCAGGCATCAATGATAGTGTTCATTATTAGATGTTCCTTATATTTGGCTTATTTGATGGGACCCTTTATGGATTACAATTTTCAATTGACAGGGCTTTTAAATTCAAAAGACTACCCAAAGCATAAGATCACGATTGCTGCTAATGCTTTGTATACCATTCTCATTACCCTTATCGAGGCGACATTTGTTTACCAAATCTACTCCGTATTCATATCACCAGAAATAAAAAAGCTCGGATTAATATTAACTGCATTAAGTGCAGCTTTGGGTCTTACTGCGGTGGGCTGGTATCTTTATCTGACTATTGCTTCGTCTCTCAGATTTGAAAGTAGCTTGCGTGGTGAAGAGGCTCCAATTTATATCTCCTCCAAACTCTCCAGTGTTCCGATTATCATTTTCACCACTACCGTGAACGTAATGTCCTTGGTTCTTATAGCAAAGTTAGCCATGGCTATTAGAACAAGACGTTATTTGGGTTTGAAACAATTTGATAGTCTCCACATAGTGATGATTATGATGACTCAGACATTCATTGTTCCTTCTGTTCTCACTATAATCAATAGTTCACTCGAAAATACACTCGGAGAAGAAAACTTGCTTTACACTATTAGTATGATTTTAATCGTGTTATCATTACCTTTGACATCTATGTGGGCAAATGCAGCCAATAACAACCCCCAACCATCTTCAGGGACACCTTTCCAATTACGAACAAGATCAAATTCTCTATATTCAGAAACCGTGACACCAAAAAGCAATACACATAGGTTCAGCTTTTTTCCAGAGAAGTTATTAAAGAAGAGATCAGAAAGGGTCGAAGATTCCTCCAATAATCCTCCACTTCCATTAGCTACTGTGTTTCCATCAGTTATAGAGTCTAATGCACTGAATTCTCCCACCATAGATCACTTAGGATCAATATTTTGTTCAGATGACTTTTCTGAAATTGAAGAAGGTATTTTTACCTCTAATCAAGATGGATCAGTGTCTAAAGGTCCTAGCATTTCTATAAAGACTTACTTATAATTCTATGTCTCTTTTATGTTTACCGATATTTACTGTTAATAGTCTTTCTTTCAAAAATGTGCTGAGCAGCACTAGTAAAGTAATGCAGTTATTGTTTCAACTTATTAAATCTGGTAATAGTGAAATATCCTTCAATAAAATTCATGATGATCCACATCAAACTAGCCTTGAAAGGAACTCTATACTTTTTAACTTGAGGTATTGTTACAAAAGCAATTTCAATCAAATGAATTGTATAAGTAGCAAATGCAATAACATTGGCATACTTTTCCATAACAACAAGAAGACTCTTCAAGCTTGTGGGCAACATAGAATATAATTCAACAAGAAAGGTACTCTTTTTCATGACTGTCTTGAACATTTCAGCATCAAAGCTTAGGAAATTCAATACAAAGAACAAAACCCACATCATGATTGCAAATGAAGGATACGATACCTTTGTGATTTGGTAATGAGCATAACCTCTCTTTGAGGCAGAAGCTTTAGCCATTGTAACTAAATTATCCTTGATACTCAGAGTTGAAGAGGTAGTTGGTTCAATGTCATAATAAATGATTCTTTTATATGAGGAACCAGCTTTGTCCTTAAACTCAACAGTAAACTTCTTTTCATCCACTTCAGTCATCTTAACTGAAGTCTTGTCTAATAAAGACTCTGGAAACTTCCCATAGTGCAAAATGTAGTCATTGAGGGCCAATTGATGGTCCTTGTTCATATGAGAGATAATTCTGCTAGACATTATTGAATCAACTTGGTAACACAACCTAAAGATTCGGATAAATCTTCATTTTTTAAATCGAGATCGGCATTAAAATTTTAATCATGCAGGCGAAGTTAGAACCGTACACTATTAAATCAGAACCAAAGTAATATCTCTAGTTTCTTCTGATTGATTTTGTTTCTGTTCTTAAGTCTAGCTTTACCACATTTATACTAGGTCGACGTGCACCCCTTACGAAAATAAAACCAATTTACAAGGTTTATCCGTAAGTATGCCAATAATAAGTATTAACATACTATGATGTGAATTATTAAACACGAGAATCACCTTTTATGGGCTGAAAATTGACCATAAAACTCCGCAGATGATCCTCAGAAAGGCCACACATACTCTAAATGATGACTACAGTTATATTTCTTTTATTTCATTTAAAAAGATTTGCAAATTACTTTATTCAAGAGGATATCTTACAGGCATATATTTGCAAAGTTCCATGCACGAAGTGGCAATCCTCACAGGAGTAATACTCAACAATAGCCGGTCTAGTATAGTGGTTAGTACACTTCGTTGTGGCCGAAGAAACCCAAGTTCGATTCCTGGGACCGGCATTTTTTTGGGCTTGCCCCTTTTGCTTTTTGATCTTCTCGGAGGATTTAGTAAACTTAAAAGTTCCAACCATGGGTGAGCAGTATCTAGAGGCTTTTGACTCACAAGTATGATCCCCGAACCAATTCAATATGGCTTGGATGCATTAACTTCTGCATATCAGAGGGCTTCTAATTTGATGTCTACTTCTCAAGAAGCAATTCTGAATTTCTCATACACTGATACGCTTTCCGAAATCAATCCATGGGGTAAAGATGATCTTGAACTAACGAATACTGACTTGAAAACAAGGAACTTCTGGTGTCATTGGTCTAATTTAAGCACCAGAGATAAAAGGATATGTTCTGGCGTTTGTGCCGTAGGGATTAGTATAGTGGGTGGTATATGGTATCGACATATGAGTCAAGTCCAACCCAAAAGTAAAAGATTCAAGAGAAGAGTTCCCAAATTAGCCAATGGAGCCAGAAGAGATGTGGTTTTAGTCGTGGGTTCTCCTGTTGAACCCTTAACTAGACTCATAGCACTTGATTTTGAGAAAAGAGGATTCATTGTATATATGTCAATTCTTGATGGCAAAGATCAACGATACGTTGAGCTGAACCCTATTACAGATGATATCAACTATTTGAACTTGATGTCGGATGTAAACGGATTTAAGATGCAAATAGAAAAGTTTCAACAATTATTAAACTTACCAGTCATTCCATTTCCTGGCGCTGAGCCTCATACATTAAGACTAGTGAGTATTGTGTTTGCTCCAACAATGTTCTTTCCAATTGGACCCATTGAAAACATTTCTGTCACATCATGGCAAAAAATGAGCGATAGATTAATGGTTTTCTTTAAATTACTATCATCAGGTCTCGTCGGACTAGCTCGGGACCAAAATAGTAAACTTATATTAATTTACAATTCTATCATAAGTTCTACGGACCTGCCTTATCATGGACCCGAAGTTGTCTTCCAAAATAGCTTAAAGAATTTGTTCACAGTTTTAACGAGAGAGGTCTACCTGCAAGGGATTTCTGTTACACAAGTGAGGTTAGGAAATTTGCATAGTTCTTCCACTGAAAACCAAAGAAATAAAGTGGCTAACATGGTTAGTTCAGAATTAAGAGATTGGAGTGATGATATGCGGTCTCTTTATGGGAACCAATTCTCAAGAGTTCTGCTTAAAACAGCCCCAGTAAACCCTAAACAAGGAATTAAGTTGAGAGAATTTTATCACCTACTCTTTGACTTAACATACAGTAATAGGAGAAATCCTACATACGTGTATTGTGGATCCGGTGCAAGAACTTATGATATTATTACTAGTATTGTACCCAATTCTCTTTTGAATAGGTTTCTATAGTGTCTGATTAGCAATCGCACGACCCTTGTACTATATAAGGAGGTGATGGGCATAAGAATTTTTTCTTTATTTTTTGTAGGTTTTCTTTACGTCCATAGTCAAAGATTTGTTTTCGAAGCCTACATTATGAGTGTTACAATGCTTTGGGGAAAGTCTCCTGTTACATATGCGGAAACGCAACGGATTAGTAACTCCGTTATAGTATCTCCATGATGTCGTACTCTAGGACTGCCTGACATATGTCGTATTATGCTTGGTTTAGAAAGCTAATCCAATCTGTGGATTTTATCATCTGATGCTCTGGCTTTCTATATTGAGTGAGGGGATATGACATATTAGGTCTTTAGAATAGGAGGTTGTGTTTTGTTCTTGAGATCCTATAAAAGACCCAATGTACTCTGCTGCATTGGTTGTATGGGCCTTTGCTCTATCATTCAACAAAAGGACACGCAGTCCTAAACGAAAGTTATAACAAATAGTCAGCTTTGTCTGACTAACCCAATGGAGCTCACTCTTGGCTTATGGACGTCATCCCTCTTCACAAATTTTCACAATTTTTTTTTCTCACAAGTCTGGAAGGTAACAAGTGAAATACTTGTTGGGCTTCTTGCATGGTCGAATATGCCAGACTTTCACAACTCTTCTAGTTTTCTTAAATCAACTTCAGTCGAAGTTGTGTGTCATTTAGTATTGAACTTTTATAAAAGACAAGACTGGATTTTTCATGATGAAATAACCAAGCACATAGAGTCAAGCTCAGAGAGACAAGGTACACTGTCTGGAAAGATGACAGGACTTGAATCAACGACGAGAATGCATTTAATTCTGACCCAAATCAATCCAAGTTTGTCTTTTCTCAAAGTTTATTACTCAATGGCTCATCAAGATGCTAAAAGTAACTTTTGTATAATACATAATAATTAAATTAAAAGAGATTATTAAATCCTCTTTATGCGCTAATACTATCTATGATTCCCGATCAATTCCATAGTATATAAAACCAACGTGGTTACCATATTAACCCAATTCCAAAACTGCCAAGGATGAGTTATAATAGTGAATTCATTAGCAGATTTCCAAGGAGTCCAAATTTTCAATTCTTTCCCCAACTCACCACTATATTGCATCATTAAATGAGTGTAAACAGCTATAATTATACACGGACTGTATGCATACACAAACTTAAGCAAGGAAGAAGGTCGTTTTCTAGGAGATACTCTTGCGTAGCTAGTTGGTCTTGTGTTTATTGGTGACAAGCTTCTTACACCAGATGGTATCGGCGTAATGAATAAAACGTCATCTTCATTCTTGGAACGATTGAGCTCATCGAGGAAAATACTTTCTGAATCGTTAGTTGATGATGATGCTTGAGTTCTTTGGTTGCTGGAAGTTAAATGCATAGATGATGATCTTGTACTCCCCCCATCACGATTTAGTATCGTTCTAGACACTTGGCGTGACCGAATATGGGTTGGTGTAGATAACGGTGATGGAGGAGTGGAAGTTGGTGACGAAGTAGTTGAATACAACAAAGATGACTCATGATATAAAGAAGGAATAATTTTGGTGGCAGCGTAAAATACTCCGATCCTGTAGATCAAACTAATTGATGGCAGAACTGTTATATTTTGAGTAGCTTCAATTAAAAATTCTCCAATAGTTTTGAACGAATGAGGTAGATTTGCAGCTAAGAATGTAATTACTTGTTGAATCACAGTGGAAACTTTCGATGGCAACGGAGGAAAGTTAGGGATATCTTGTTTCAAATTGGTAGATGCTTGTTGAAACATGCTGGAGAGTAATTCAACAGCTCTATCTGACAATGCTGGAAATGTCTCATAGACACATCTGACAATATAAGCAAAAAGCAATGATGATTCAGCTATGGATCCCTTACCTGAAACAATTCCATATAACCCAATCCCTCCGGTCATAGTGAGAACCGAACCTAAAAGAGACAGACTGGCCATATCTATTGCAAATGGTGATAGATAAACTCGGTAGAGAAAATATATAGCTCCAGTGGTCACCGTGCCGCTGCCTATCAAAGACACTATCAACCAACTATCTGATCTGTTAATGGTCAACCAGTTAATTGTCTTTCCAACTGCTTGAATTGATAATAAGGTACAAAACCCTTCCAAAATAGTGAAAACTGGGGTTGAGTTAACTATAAGAAATCTCCAGACATCAACCACTTTCAAATTCGGAATATCCACCAGTTGATGAGAATTAAAATAAGATATGAAGAATGTCAAAATACTTGGAATGAATATATGCTGGGTATAGTAACTGAAGGAAACCCATCTCAAATATTTACTTCTTCGACTTACCAATCTAATTGTTGTCAATATAAAATATAATGCAAACACCGTTAATGAGAATGCTAACCCACAACGAGTTCCCCCTAAGTCAAACGCCAAGGGAATGGTTAGAAGAATAAGGATAAGGTATACTGTGGATAAAACCCCTCGTACTATCAGTACCATCAGTTTATATAGATCCTTCATGATGTTCTGTAACTTTCCTAGATCAAAGATTAATGGGGAAATCTATACAAATAAAATATGTGGCCCTTAAATGGGAGTCGCAGTGTAATAGGAAAACTTAACTTATATTAACAACCCCACCAATAACAAAATTTGAATCAATCTTTTAAGGAATCAAATCAACACTCAGCTAATTAAAGATATATTTATCACGTTAACAAAAAACTGGTGGAAAACCGATGAACCTAATTCAGGGGATTCTTGGTATTCACTTGTATATAGTTTTGTCGTAAGAAAAATGTCGTCTGACTTAATCTGATTTTGGTCTACCTCAAAACTGCAAACCTCAACAACACAATAAACCTGAAAAGTCTAAAAGGCCTTAAACAGATGACTATACGTTCACTTTTCTGTTGATATTATTATTGTACGATCACCAATGGCATAGATCGTTGGTTATATAGATAAGTATTTTGAATCTATATTCCTCATTTCAGCTTCTTTTTTTTTTTGTCTAAAGGTCTTTCATGGTGAACACACTACTATTTTTACAACTGTTTCCATTTATTAGTATTCATTTGGTTTTGTGAGTTCTCGAAGATTGTTTCTTCAGCCAATTTACTGCATAGGCTTACACATCAAAAACTGTTACGATTTTGTTAGCGGCTATATGATAATTATTCTTAGACATAACTCACTACTGTTCGTGGAATTGAAACGTAGTTCATGACTTTAAGATCGTGATTGTAAGAAAATAACTTGTATCAAGATGAAGTGCGATTGAATGTAAGGGGAGGAGGGGAACTGGAGAATTTAAGGTTACCCTAGTACACCCCTTAATAGGTAATTATCTTTGCATGAAATCAAATTGCTGATCCTCTTGCGACATTACTTAAATTGAGGACAGGTGTAGAAGGCTGATCTTGTTAATCTTCGCCATGTTTTTCATCGTTTACTAACATTTCAAACATCTTTATTTCATTCCATAGTTAACAAATTGTCCGTACTGCACGTAAGCTCTTCTCGCCCACAGCTCATCTCAAGATAACTCACATCAGATAATGATTCCAAGTACCACAAGTTAAACGTCTGCTATTCAAGATATTCATGTCTGGTTCAGTCAAACGTAGAGGTGAAAACCATGGAGTGTCACTGAATGGGGACTCAAAAAAGCCTCGGTTCAAGCGGGGAAGAAATGAAATGAGAACTATTACTAGACATTCAAGAAGAGGTGAAAAATACCATCAAGATGAGCCTCACAAACACAATGAAGGCAATGCCGAGGAGGATTCTGAAGAAGAAGAAGTGGAGGATGCTCCTGAGACGAGTGACAATGATGATGGAATTGATGTCTCCAAGGCATATTCGGCATTGCTAACATTATTGAGTTGTGACCATAAAGAAGTGAAATCAAGTAACAACAAGAAGGATAAGAAAGAAATGCAAGATAACGAAGAAGCTGGAAATGAAGAATTAGAAGAACAAATGGCCCCATCTGATCGTGAAGGCGATGATGATGAAGAAGAAGGCGAGAATGATTTTGCGGATGACAATGAGGAAGACGAAGATGAAGAGACTAAAGACCCTTTTGAAGTCCACTTTAACCAAGTATCTGACGAATATGTTGATAAGGAAAAGAAATTGGTTGTAGATGATAAAAGAAAATGGGTAACCTCAAGTAAAAATCAAGTTGGAAACTATATCATTTTTGCTTCTTCTCCACCTGGGGAAGGTATTGATGTACAAGTTGGCAACTCAAAGTTATTGTCAAACCATCATATAAAAAGAAGAGTGGTGGATGCTTACGAATCTAAATATAATACTCTCAGTTTGAATGAGATTGACAGAGCATTACTTCAACCTATGCTTTCTTACAAAGATGTTTGTTACCCTTATGTTCAACCTAAGAATTCCGGATACCGGAAACTTTATACTGTTCACGCATTGAATCATGTATTCAAAACAAGAGATCGGATTTTGAAAAACAACGCTAAACTTCATCACTATCAAGAACAATTACGTAGTGGGAAAACAGATTTAGAAGAGCCTGAACTCAGAGATCAAGGCTATACCCGGCCAAAGGTGTTAATTATTTTACCCACTAGAAATGCAGCTTATGAAGTTGTTGAGATGTTAATCAAATTATCTGGTTCAGAACAACAAGAGAATAAAAAGAAGTTTGCAGATCAATATTACAGTAATGCTGTACCACCAACAAAAAAAGCTGAAGATTTCATTGATGCCTTCAGGGGGAATAGTAACGATTTCTTTTGTCTAGGATTAAAGTTCACCAGAAAATCTCTCAAGTTATATTCCTCTTTTTACTCTTCCGATATATTGATTGCGTCACCACTTGGTCTTCAAATGATTCTAGAAAGCCCGGATAAAAAGAAGAGACAATATGATTTCCTTTCATCAATTGAAGTACTTATTGTTGACCGTGCAAACCAAATTGAGATGCAAAATTGGGATCATGTTCAAACAGTATGGAATTATATTAATAAGATCCCCAAAGAATTCCATGATGCAGACTTTAGTCGTATAAGAATGTGGGCGTTAAATGATCAAAGTAAGCTTCTTAGACAAACTTTGGTATTTAGTGAATATTCTACTCCGCAAATCAACAATTTGCTCACAAAATCATTAAACTTGGGAGGTAAAGTAAGGTTCAAGAATGTTGTTGATACTAAACTGTGTATAATGAACCTGATTGGGTTAAAGATTAAGCAAGTTTTTCAACGGTTTAACGCTGCTTCACCCATGGATGTACCAGAAGTCCGCTTCAAATACTTCATCAATACAGTTTTACCTTCTTTAAGTAAATCATCATCATATGAAGACGGGCTTTTAGTGTACATTCCCAGTTATTTCGATTACTTAAGAATTAAGAGTCACATGAAGACAAGTTCTAAGGTTACTTTTGGAGCAATTGATGAGTACTCCAGTCAATCCAAGTTGACTAGAGCAAGACAGCAATTTGCTCTGGGAAAGATAAAGATACTCTTGTACACTCATAGATTGCATTATTTCAGAAGGTATGAGATCCAGGGAGTGAAGACGATCCTTTTGTATGGGGTTCCAGAAAACCCCATCTTTTATAAAGAGCTTGTGCGGTTCATTGGAAAGTCTTTGTTTCAACAAACTGCTGACATTGATCTTTCATTTGTTCGTACTCTTTATTGCAAATGGGATGCTGTTGCCTTAGAGCGTATAGTTGGAGCTGAAAGAACCGGTATCTTATGCAACTCGACCAATGAAACGTACGAGTTTGTTTAGACTAATATGAACATGTACTTAGACTTAATCACCATATATTTAAAACACTAATCTACACTAATGTACACCACCCGATATACTTATCGATCAACATGAACATATCTCATGCCATCAAATTGTTGACGGCCATAATGAAGCATCCAAGGGAAACATAAGGACTCAACCGCTCCCCGATTCTGGCAAACTTCCAAAACACACCAAAGGCTCCACTCTTTCTATTATTTAAAAATGATGGATATTGACCATGAGCATACGTACAAGTACAAATAAGCAAGAGTAGTACTTGTAACAATGATTGGAAATTGAACAACACAGACTATAAGACTCGTTAGTATATTATAGACCTGTTTGGGGACATCCACTATGACACATATACATACCATAATTGTAATAAGAGAGTGCTGTTAGTTTGGTTAGCAATGAGTCGAGCGAACGCCTGGCAAAAACATTTAGTGACGACGTAGAATCGAATTATGTAGCGGAATTTAATGGGTGGGTTAGAGTGCGACTAACAATTTCGTACGAAAGTAAATTCTCAAAGGAATTGACGTACTAATTGACAATGGGTATCGTTGGCAATACTTTGCACCTATATTAGAGCAAGTGATTATAAGAGCGGTTCCTCCGAACAATTATGATATAGCAAACAAAAATTGAGCGCATAACACCTAATTAAAGCAATTAGTTTGACATTATTAGTGGGACATTTGATACAAGTATATCGCTCCAATAAATAACAATGGCAGACTTTTCATATGAACCATTTGAAATGGATGAGGTGATACCACCTCAAATTAGTGTCGCAATTCCAAATAACACTGTTGAACAAGATCTAGATGTCACATATGATGGCCCAGATTTAGAGGCATGTGTTGTCGACCACCAGGATTTAAAATCACGAGCAGAAGATATTAAGAACTTGAACTTTACAGATATAATACGAAATCAGTTGGGCCACTATTCTGGAACTGCTTCCAATCTAGGCGTTGTACTGAATGCAACTGATGTTACTACTGAAGATGAACCCACTTATGATGAAGATGTGGATGATAAGTTTGACTATAAGCTTCAGAAGAAAATAGAACAAGAGTATCGTGATTTACAATTGGATTCTGTCGACACTATGTTAACTCCACCAGAAAATTTTAGTTGTATAATCAACAAATTGTATCGGTCTTCATTTCCTCATCCTAATAATTTTGCCTTTCTAAAGAAATTAAAGCTTAAATCAATCTTATGTTTAATCCCTGAAGCGTATCCCACATTACAATTGGAATTTTTTAAAGAACAAAATATTAAACTTTTCCAATTAGGTATGTCGGGGAATAAAGAGCCATTTGTTAAAATCAGTGGAGAATTAATTACAGAAGCAATTAAAATTGTGATGAATCCAGAAAATCAACCCATATTAATTCATTGTAATAGGGGAAAACACAGAACAGGTTGCTTAGTGGGTGTGATTAGACGTTTACAGCAATGGTCTTTGACCATAATATTTGATGAATATCGTAAATTTGCGGCACCGAAGGAAAGACCCATGGATATTCAATTTATAGAGCTTTATGATTTGGAAGATATACAGAAATATTGTACTGAACGAGATTGGCTACCGTTGAAATGGGATTAATCACAATAAATATTTCAAATTTCATTCATTCAAGCAAAGTTTATATCAAGTTGTCAATTGTTGAGCAGGGGATGAAGAAGTAGATGAGCCTGAAGGGTAAACAAACTGTAAGCCATAAACACCAGCATTTCCTAAAGCCAATGTTGATAAGGCAAGAGGACTTATACGACCACGTAACACACTTTTAATACTACTGCTACCATTGACAAGTAAATACAATGTAGACCATACTGCAGTGAAACCAGCACCATTAAGAATATCTCCATCATAGATTATCCAACCACCAAGTAATGAAGTTGCTCCAAATGCCAAACATGAAGTTTTTGTAGGACGTTGTGCAGCCAAGGCTTTGGCAAATTTAACCGAGTCACCCAGAGTACCCTCTAAAACCAAAGCTTTAGGAGTGAAAATTCCCTTATATAAAAGAGAAGATCCAAAAAGCCATGCTGGAAATGGAGATGAACCAAAAGAACTGGCAACTTCTCTTGGTGATTTATTGGTGAGGCCTGATAAGTCAATCCCGTGCATTCTTTTATATACTAAACTACCCCACAAATTGTCACCCTGAAATGAATAACTCCGGAAAATTGGTCAAATTATTAATTAGCTTAAATAAAAGATAAAATCAAACTATTAATATACTAAAATATCTTTGATAGTTCTTGTGAAAACTTTCAAAATGAATATTTGAGTTGGTCAAGGAAGAATACGTAATGGATGAAATTAACCCACTGAACGGATTTCATTGCACACCACTTTGTTATACATATGGTCACGTGCCATAGCAATGACGAATGTGCAGTATACTATTTACAATTACAGTGGACATAGTAAACAATTAACAATAAGAAACCGTTCATTTATCGGCCTAAATAAAGAAACCTAATATACATATACACTCAGTTTAACTACCTTCACATCAGCGGTAGAAGCAACATATAAATTGCACTGTAAGAACTAAAAAAAAAGGGTAAAGAAAATAGTGTCAAACCACTTAAGATCTTTCACCTCTCAATCTTCTAGCCAATTGGATATCCTTCTTTTGGATGGTAACTCTCTTGGCGTGGATAGCACACAAGTTGGTGTCTTCGAACAAAGATACCAAGTAAGCTTCAACGGATTCTTGCAAAGCACCGATAGCAGAAGATTGGAATCTCAAGTCAGTCTTGAAATCTTGAGCAATTTCTCTAACCAATCTTTGGAAGGGCAACTTTCTGATCAACAATTCAGTAGACTTTTGGAATCTTCTAATTTCTCTCAAGGCAACAGTACCTGGCTTATATCTGTGAGGTTTCTTAACACCACCGGTAGATGGAGCAGACTTTCTTGCAGCCTTGGAGGCCAATTGCTTTCTGGGTGCCTTACCACCAGTGGACTTTCTTGCTGTTTGCTTGGTTCTAGCCATTGCTAATGTTATAAAATAAAACTAATATATCTAAAAAAAATTATAATGATCGACCAACAGAGGAATCCCTCAATTCTTATAGTTATTTCTAAACATAGTAGAAGGGGTTTTTGCTCATGCTATTCGGCTTAGAAAAATAACAATAACATAAATTCTGCTTATAGGCGTCAGAAGGAAACAAACAACACGAATACACGATTACGGAAATGTTGTAGAGCGTTCTTCGCTCGAAGCCAAAAGCTGCAACTGTAGGAGCACCGTACTGAAATTTACTACGCGTTGCGTAAAATTGAGACCTCCTGAAAAGACAAAAGCTTTTGCATGCTTGAGGAGAAGCGCGTTTGAGAACAATAAGGTATCAAGAAGGCTGCGAATCAAGTGGTGACTTAGACCTACTAAAATAAATCTGAGACTATTAACTAGTATAACTAGTATAATGTATTACAATTACTACTGATCCAAATATCATTAATTGGTACTACAATTAGCCTAAGAAGGGATTAAAAGTGATTGATACTTTTATTCTCAACTATCAACATCAACAGTTACAGTAACCATTAAGCTGTAGGAACACAACTTTTTACTTCTATTCCGTATCCCCGCATCCCTCTCGCATCTCCCTCAAAATCAAATTTGTAAGTAACTATCAACTTATTATGTGGATGGAATGAAGCTCACGGTCACTTCTGTGGCTGAAGAAAGTAGTGAGCAAAACCTTTGCTAGAGTAAATCTGTGACCGCAAGCGTAAATTTCCGCATTCGACCTTTATAAGTGTCTTTTCTAACAACGAAAAGCCAACTTGCGCGCTGCCTACAGCCCTTTGTGGCTACCCATTCTTTTTCCCCGTGTCCTTCCTCACTCAAAAGTCTATGTAATCAAAGCTTTTGATTTTCGCTATGAAAACTTTTGTGTAGTGCACCATTTTACGCCTAGTAATAGTAAATTGTCGTGGTAATTTTGACCTCCTGGAGTACAAAGGAAAAACCATGGAGAGACCTGGTTTCATATAATTTTCGTTATAAAACAGAGGCAAGATCCCTCCAAGTTTTTTTCCTATATTTCCAAAATTATTTTATAACGAATAATTAATTACATATAATCAACAATGTCTGGTAGAGGAAAAGGTGGAAAAGGTTTAGGAAAGGGTGGTGCCAAGCGTCACAGAAAGATCTTAAGAGACAACATTCAAGGTATTACAAAGCCAGCTATCAGAAGATTGGCTAGAAGAGGTGGTGTTAAGCGTATTTCTGCTTTGATCTACGAAGAAGTCAGAATTGTCTTAAAGTCCTTCTTGGAAAGTGTCATCAGAGATGCTGTTACTTACACTGAACACGCCAAGAGAAAGACCGTCACTTCTTTGGATGTTGTTTACGCCTTGAAGAGACAAGGTAGAACCTTGTATGGTTTCGGTGGTTAAACTGGATTTTATTCCACTTTTGCTGTCTGTCTTTTATTTTTATGCGGGGTGCTAATTTAATTTTGCATCATGCTACACTTGATCGAAATTTTTCTGAAAAATTATCAACATTTTTTTGCTGTGTTTGGTTATTGACAAGTGCTTTTTATTCTATGTCTGTATTTCTAGCGTATATCGTTCTATAAAAGAATGAATTTTGTGTACTAATAATAAATTGAGTTATTCAACTATTTTGTAGTCTATGTGGTATAAATTGAGACCCTAAGTTGAGGAACAACTTTTCCGGTACACAAGAATAAAGTATTAAATAATCTATAATCTATGCTACGTTGATTCTGTGGAGCTCCTTTCCAGCTTCATGTAATCTTCTAATTTGCCGGCCAATACGCTTTTCAAGGTCATCAAGATTAATTGGCTTTGGTTCATGATAATCGTCATTGGTTAATTCTACCCATGTAGCTAAACAGGAAGATTCTTCCATTTCCGTATAACCATTAGTGGGGCATCGACACCTACAACCAACTCCATTTGGTTCTGGTTTGTCTATTTTCTTTGCAAACACTTCACCAAATCGGGCACTTGGTGGAGTATAACTTAAAGCAGGTTCATAAGGAACTTGTCTACCCTTTGCGTTTTTAGGACAATGGATTAATGTTGAGTGTTTATACCCAATATCACGGAAATAATGAATTTCCTTTAAATCCAATAACATCCCTACTGCTAACAGATGAACAGGTGCATCACCCCATCTTTCCTTATAGAATCCCCCAGCATTTTCTAGATATTGAAAGTAATCTTCATATAATGAAGAACGGAATAAACTGGTTTTAGCAATTTCAAAATTGGACCAAAAATGACAAAGATTGTACTCTTCCTGTTCAAATCTATCTTCATATAATTTAGGTTTGGCATGGAGCCATGTAAATGTATCCTTCAACAAAATAGGTGATATATCACTATCCGTTTTCCCCTGTTTCTCCAATAAAGTATCAAATTTAACCTTTTCTTGCATTCGTTTGGAAAGATAATCCATATTATCAAGGTCATCAAAATCATCTAGTGATGAACCTACCATTTTTTTTGGATGAAGATTAAATAGGTTCCACGAATCTTTCACTTGAATAGCTCGTTCTTTGATGAATTGTTTGGTAGTTTTAAATAAGCCGGGAACGGTGTAATATAATTCACCAATAAAAACTGTGAATGCATACTTTTTACCTCTTGATTCCATCTCTAAGAATGGATCATATGTTATGTCACAATAAAATTCTACTCCTGGTTCAACTCTCCAATACCATTCATGCTTCTTAACCAACTCATGCTTATAGAAATAACCCAGGAAGAACCGGCACATCTTATGATAACTTTCCATATTACCATAAAGTATCTTCCGATCTCCTTGACCATTAATAGATTCTTCATAGATTAAGGGATCAACGCTTTCTTTTTTGAAGTTCCATTCCTCAATAGGTATTTGGCCAAACTCAACTTTAGAATTGGTATATTTCATTACTTCCTTCTTGAATTCTTCATCGAATGGTTCATCATTTAAAAATACCCATGGATAATTATACCACTGATTGAAGTGACGTTCAAGACTACTCATAGAATTTATCACATCTTTCAACTCCGAATTTCTTGCAAGGACAACTAAAACAGCGTCTGCTCGTTCATCACCAGGTTGAGGTACCAGACATCCAATTTGAAATGGACTATCCTTTTTTGAGCTAATATATTTATCAGTTATCTTGGCCCCAGGCGGGTAAACTTGCTTAGAATTAGGAGTGGGTAACGACGGATCAATGAACAAGGTAAAGTCTGAGGCAGATTGATCAGTCACATTGCCACCAAAGACGAAAACTATCAATGTAAGAATCAATAATCCCACAGTTACAGCCCAGAATAGAAGTCTAGATCGATTATATCGAAACGTGGGTGATCGTTTTGCAATCAACATATCGTTTAGTCTAAACCCTTATATCTACTACAATAATCTCCAAGAACCAATAAGTTAATTAAAAAGGAAATATATATCAAGTGTCGTTTGAGAAAAGGGCGTAGTATTAATCCTCGTTGAACAAAATGTGTTTACGGCGAGTATGTCAAACAATGCATTGTTAAACAATTGTAATTCTGTCTGGTCTTTGTGACTAAACTTGTGAAACTTCTCATCTTATCCTTATTATCATTAAAAAAGAGGTGTATACACGAATCTCAAAATGCTGCTAATTACGATAAGGATATATCAGCAACGGCTCCACCAGTATGCTAAATTATCTATTTTAATTGCTTCCCTATAGCATTTCGTAAAAGTGCTAGGTCTTCATTTAATTCCTCAGGTTTTAATCCTTGTGGTCCCAAAAATTGTTTGGAAGAGCCTCTTGTGTTCGCTTTGGGAGGTTGATTATTTTGATTTTTCTCTAAAAGGTTCAATGAAGTTCCACCATCATCATTGGTCATAATTAGATGATTCAATTGATCATAATCTTTATCACTCAAATTCGACTCACTATTGGCGCCAGCACCATTCTTTGTATAACCTATGGGAGTTTGATTTGCTGCAGTTGTTGTAGTTACACCAGAAGACAATTCATCATTAGAAGAGTACCTTGTGGCATAGTGTCTTCTTCTTTTGGATGCAGAAATATATCCACTAGAGGAAAATGCACTATTATAATTAACACTATTAGATCCATTCATATTTGATGAAAGACCTAATAGTCCATTCCCATAACCCCCCGTATTAGATGACATGCCATTGGATAGGCTATTGCCAGAATGGGCATCACCACTAAGACCTCCATCCAGAAGATCATCAGCTTCTCCACTGGTAAATCGTGAGCGGATTTCTTGATTTCGTAAATGCCTTCTATCTTTAACCATTGCGTTAATGGCAGCTGTTGTCAGTTTATCAGTCTTACCATTTCCAGTAGTCCAACTATTGGCATTGATTAAGTTTAGTAACAACTTATCTTCTTTCAACTGTTTAATTTGACGTTGCAATTTGTCATACAATTTTTCCTTAATCAATTTTATCATTCGATCATGTTGTTCTTTAGCTTGCTCAATATCTTGTCTATATTCAGTTTCAATACGTTTAACTCGATATTCTTCCCATAATCGTAACCTGGTTAGTTCATAATCCCTGACAACCTCTAAATCCACCTTATTTTGTAGGTATTCTGCATTACTACCATGCTGTAAGGTTGCCAATGTTGTTTGCAATTCGTGTAACGCGGCCCTATAATAGTTATCACGATCGTTACCAAACGTCTGGACTAGCTTATTCAACCTGGTAGCTATTAATTGTCTTCTCTTGTCCCTTTTCATCATCGCTGTTGAGCGTTAATATTTGTACTCATCACTCAATCTAATAATCATGGCCTCTATGGTGATCAACTAGTAAGACAAAACACGTCCATACTAGCAATGTCTTCTATTGCTGCATCCATGTCCTAATTCATACGCTAAACCCATCCCTTCAATTCATTAGAAGTCGACACCATAGATGGTCATCATCGATTATAAGAATAATACGTACTCTCTGGGAACACGTTGCCCCCATTTCTCTTGGACTCGTCCATACTGAATATCCTAAATTATGTGTATATATGTATACTTGTTAGTGTTAAACTTCTAATCAATGTACTTTTGTATGTTAATAAAAGTAAGGAAGTTTAAAAACCACAACCTCTATTACCCTTTATTATCATTACCAAACAAGGTCTCCATGAAAGAAAGAAAAAAATCTGAATCAGCGCGCGCTACCAAAGACTTGGCTGGGTTGTATGCCGCTTCTAACTCCCCCAGCCTATTGGAAGAACATGGCACAATATAAAACTTATCCCATGACAGTTCATCGCGCGCCGACTGTGAGGAGAGTCGGCAAGTAACGGGGTTACAATAACACAAAGCCGGACCTAAACTCGGTCTAACTCTAAACCATCTATTAAAACAACTATTAGTCGATAAAATATGGTTAAACTTGGCCAAAGAGAAGGTAGAGTTGAACAAGGTAACGCATTTATGGCTGATGTTCAATACTATCATCTCAAAAGTAAGGGGCAATAGCATATCTTGCTTGGCCTTTATTTTTTCATTTGTACCGTAACAAAGGAAGTCAAAGATTTACATTGGTAAACATCAACGGTTCTTTGATAATATCGGTAACAAGGTCTTGTGAATCGATAATTAGTTACCGTTAAATCTTGAGCACAATTGTTTAACAACGTGAATGAACAACTTCTTCTTCTTGAGACATACTTTGTCCAAAATAGGAAAGTTGTGTTTTTTTCGTGTGTTATCCAATTTGATGTTGAGTTAGAGTGATCGCACTCATCGTTGAGAGGTTGTAAACAAATATATATGACCAAATATACTCTATCATACCAAGAAGTACGCCTACACCATTTTGCACCCAATTCTTATAAATCAAGTTGCTCAAATTATAATAAATTAATTCCTTGCTAGATGCCAGAATACGACGAATTACTACAGGCTGCTCTGTTTCGATCTCAGCTAGAGTTCACCGGTGTTAATGTGATAGAGCGATATACAGTCTTATTAAGAGATGGTGAA
Source organism: Lizanozyma spartinae (assembly GCF_019049425.1). Lineage (NCBI taxonomy): Eukaryota > Fungi > Ascomycota > Pichiomycetes > Serinales > Debaryomycetaceae > Lizanozyma > Lizanozyma spartinae. Next base: position 231,556 of record NW_025065054.1, read on the forward strand.
ACAACGGCTACCATATATCCTATACACCAAGTAGAAGATATGCCACCCGGATTACTATTATTTCTTTGTGATGAGTATAATATGGAGATAGATAGAGGAGATACGGTTGCATTTTTTGAACTGTTAGATGTTGAACAGTTTCAAACTTATTGGTTCAGTCATTTTGCTGGTGTAATGGTATTAGGAGATCTGCCAACTTTACAAGGAGTAAGAGAATGGGAAAAGGAATGTTTAGGTACATTTTTTATAAAACCTAATTATCCTGGAAGGGCATCTCATATATGTGCTGGTGGGTTTTTAGTGAATGCTGGTATTAGAGGTAAGGGTATTGGAAAAACTCTTGCTGATTGTTATTTACAATGGGCTCCTCGTTTAGGTTACACTTATTCAATTTTCAATTTAGTTTTTGAAACAAATGTTGCTGCCAGACGAATATGGGAATCATTAAATTTCAAAAGGATTGGAAGAATAAAGGCAGCAGGGATTTTAAAAGGACAAGATGCAGCAGTTGACGGGATTATTTATGGACGAGAATTGATTTCCACTAGTGATTCATCAATTGGTGGATATCGATTTGATAAGATAAGGTATTATTTAGAAACAGGAAAATATCCTGCTATGGCTGATAGACTGGAAAAATCACGTTTACGTTCTTCAGCTTCACACTATAAATTGATAGATGGGAAATTAATGTTAAGAGGTAAGGAAGTGGTGAGTGATCCTTTAAGACAATTACAAATCTGCAATGAAGTGCATGCCACAAGTCATGGAGGTATAAATAAAACCACATCTGTAATCACTGAAAAGTATCATTGGACAAGAATTAAAGATACAGTAGCTACTGCTATTAAAAATTGTCCTGAATGTCGAGGAGATGCTCCGAAGGAACAGCCTATTGCAAAGAGACCGGTACCTAAGAAGATTCCTAACATCCCTTCAAAAGTAATGAGAAGTATAAGAGCAACTAAAATGATTCATACCCAACCAAATAATCCTAATGCAAGACATCTCATGGGAAGTAACACAGAACACCAAGATGAAGTTGAAGCATTGGTAACAGCAGAAATCCAGCAGCGACTGGATCAAAGAAATGTTGATGATCTTTTAACTCATGATTTAGCATTTAATGATAACATCTATGCAGCCGTGGTTCAAGTTCAACGAGATCACGAACATCAACAAGGGCCATCAGTTCAACAACACCGTGAAGTTGACGTCCGAAGTCAACATGGACAACAACTGCAACTGCAACTGCAACTGCAACAACAACCGCAACAACAACTGCAACGACAATCACAACCACAACTGCATCATCAACAACAACAACAACTACAACTGCAACAACTGCAACAACTGCAACAACTGCAACAACTGCAACAACTGCAACAACTGCAACTGCAGCTTCTTCATTCTTCCTCTGGGAACCATAATAATCTGACCCAACCATATTCTAACGAGACAACTGACTCACATGAAGCTAACCAATTTCATTCATTTAATTCCTTCAATAATGCATATACGCATTCTAACTCCGGTCAGTCCAAGCCCAATGGCACTTTAGTGGTTGGGACAGATTATCACACCAATGATGCCGATGGAAGAGAGGAAATTGAGATTGCCAGAGCTTTGATCCAAGCTAATGAGGATGTGAATCACCACCATCGAACAAAGGATAACAGTCCAAGTAATACCAATTTAGATCTTTAATCTACGGTCTACGAGCAGTTATTATGCAAATTGTATATTATTAATATTATTACTATACATTATAGATTTGAACTTGTTTGATTAACTAATTTCCCCCGAAATTAGTAAAGTAGATAGTTATGGAAGCATATTTTAGTAAACTCATTAATTCCCCAATTAAAAGTCACCGCTTAATCCTGTGGCTTCTTAATTAAAAGTCAACACCGATAACCATAGCCAATAAAGCCATTCTAACAAACAAACCGTACCTCATTTGTCTAAAGTAAGCAGCTCTTTGATCAAAGTCAACTTCCTCTCTAATTTCGTTTAATCTAGGTAATGGGTGCATGACACACATGTGTTGCTTGGCATAAGACAAGATCTTGTTATCAACAATATAAGTGTCCTTTAATCTCAAGTACTGTTGTTTATCAGTGAATCTCTCTTCTTGAACTCTGGTACAGTACAACACATCTGATTTGGCAATTAAATCAGGTGTCAATTCTTCAGATTCCGCAATCAACATACCGGAGTTAGTCAATTCTTGCTTAATACTAGCAGGCAAAGATAATTCCTTAGGACTAACCAATTGAATTCTCACTTGGTAATGTCTGAATAATTGACACAAGGAGTGAACTGGTCTACCGTACTTCAAGTCACCCATAAAGGTGACCACAATACCGTTCACAGTACCCAATTCTTCTCTAATAGTGAACAAATCTAAAAGAGCCTGGGTAGGGTGTTCCTTAGAACCATTACCTCCATTAATAATAGGAACAGGTGAATACTTGGTAGCAATATCAGCAGATTCTTCAGATGGATGTCTTAAGACAATGGCATCGGAGTAACAAGCCAATGATCTAATAGTGTCTTGTAAGGTTTCACCCTTCTTGACAGAAGATGAAAGACTGTCAACGTTGACAACTCTACCACCCAATCTTTGCATAGCAGTGTCAAAGGAAGAAGATGTTCTGGTAGATGGTTCGTAGAACAAAGTAGTAAGAACTCTACCCTTCAAGATGTCCAAGACTCCTTGTCTTTCAACAGCCAATCTCATTTCTTGAGCAACAGTGAACAAAGAGTGTAAGTCATTTCGGGAGATTTGCTTAACACTCAAAATAGAGTTTCTTAAGAAACGGTTATGGTGTCTGATGTAGTCGACCAATGCATTGATTTCACCCAATTCTCTAGGAGGTTGTTGAGAAACCAACTCAGAACCCAACTTTTCAAATTCAGCTGGTTCAGGTTCAGCGTCCTTGAGTAAAGAAGGACGACGGCCTTCAGAGAAGGAGAATCTAGTCTTTTTGATAACAGCTGGAGAACTGGAGCCAGCAGCTGAAAGAGATCCAAAACGGTCTCTGGCTTCAACACCGTGCTTACCAATGGCAGTTTGAGTAGTGATCTTACCATTCAAAGAAACGGTCTTATCGTTAACAGAAACTCTTTCAACGGAACCAGTCAAGGACTTGTTGGCAAACAAGTCAGAGATGAAGGCTGGAGTAGATGCAATACTTCTATCTAAATCAATCTCAACTTCAGCATCTTGAGTTGGAATGTTGAAGATCTTAGAAGGAGCATTGTGGAAACGTTCAACAATGTCTTCAACAGTAAGCTTACCGCTCTTAACAGCACTAATCAACAATGGAATAGTGTCAGCAAGACCCAAACCAGGAGTAACGGGTTTACCGGTAGCCTTAGCAATCAAACTGGGGATAACACCAATAGAGAAGGCATCAATAGACTTTAAACCTTCCCATAAGGCATTTTGGTCATTTTTGGTGGGTAAGAAGGAGTAGTTCAATTCATCTCTTGATAAGAACAAGGAGTAAATGGAAACATCGCATGTTACTGACAAGTTCTTGTCCTTAGCCAAACAAATCAAGTCCAAATCTTCCTTGGAAGAAACTCCGGTGATGTGAATGGATCTGTTGTGCAAAGATGCAAGCAACAAAATGGATGCCAAATCAGTAGCCTTAGCATCAGTGATGATTGGCTTTTGAACCGGCCAGTGAGTGAAATGAGTAGAAATGGCACCCACCTTGGAGTTGGCAAAATCATTGAATGGAATATACAAGGCAGCAGCTTTAACTGAAGCATCAGCAACAGCTTCAGCGTTGGTTTCGTTAGCAGCAATAGCAAAGGAGAAATCAGTAAAAGCGTCTGGTTCGGCAGATTCAATGACATTGACTAAACTATTGAAATCAACAATACGAGAACCATCAGTAGTTTGAGGTAAGAATGAGTTGAAAGTGAACCCGGACGTTAAAGCCTCCTTAGAGATTGCTTCAAAGTCATTGTGAGTTGGGACAAAAGTACCAATACTGATCAAACCAGGTAAAGTAGCTGTGACATGAGAAGTTTGAGCATCTCTGTTAGACACTTCCAAGGGGATGTGTCTAGCAATTGCTTCAACCAATAACTTAGCACACTTAACGTTGGTAACCAAAGGAATAGAATAATCCACAGCCATACGACGAGATTGGTAACCCTTAGACATAAAAGAGGCAGGACGACGGAATCGGTTGGAGGAGGGCAAGTTGACATACAAATCAATCAAGTTGTTAGCCAAATGTTGAGTCAAGGAGTATTCTGATTTTTGGTCTTCTTCCTTACTCAACACTTCCAAGTAATGCACTGGGATGTTGTGTTCTTTAATAAAATCAGCAGTACCAGCAGTAGCAAAAATCTTGTAGCCCATTTCAGATAACTTGGCAATAGAAGGCAACAATTCAAGCTTTTCCTTATAAGAACCAATAGAAAATAAAATATTCTTCTTGGGTAATTTGAACCCCGTAGAAATCAAAGACTTCAAATAAGCTTCATATTTGTTTCTACCAAAAGTAGCAACTTCACCAGTAGAAGCCATTTCAACACCCAAAACAGGATCAGCACCAGCCAAACGAGAAAAGGAGAATTGAGGAACCTTAACAGCACAATATTCTTCAGGCAATTTCTCACCAGGGTAAGGAGTGAAGGGCAAGTCCATGATAGCCTTGGTGGCCATTTCAATCAAATCAGTACCCACAACCTTAGAGATAAAGGGGAAAGATCTAGAGGCCCTGACGTTACATTCAATAACCTTGATGTCGTTATCCTTTGCAATGAATTGAATGTTGTAAGGACCCGTAATATCCAAAGCCTTACCGATTTTAGCAGTAGCTTCAACGATTCTCTTAACAGTTTGAGGATCTAAATCTTGAGGAGGAACAATCAAAGTGGCATCACCAGAATGAACACCAGCGTTTTCAACGTGTTCAGAGACAACGTGCATAATCATTTCACCATCCTTAGCAACGGCATCCATTTCAATTTCCTTAGCATTTTCAATGTACTTGGTAATAACAACTGGGTAGTCAGGAGAAACTTCAACAGCTTGGGATAAGTAAGAAGCCAAGTCATCTCTAGAGTAGACAGTGTTCATAGCAGCACCAGATAAAACATAAGAAGGACGAACCAAAACTGGGTATGAAACTCTTTCAGCAAACTCTTCAGCATCCTTGATGGATGACAATTCCTTCCAAGCTGGTTGATCAACACCAATCTTATCCAACATTCTGGAGAACTTGTATCTGTTTTCAGCAGAGTCAATCATTTCTGGAGAAGTACCCATAATCTTAACATTTTGACGGTGTAAAGTCAAGGCAATATTGTTTGAAGTTTGACCACCCATAGAAATGATAACACCGTTAGATTGCTCCAATTCGTAAATATCTAAAACTCTTTCCAAGTTGATGGTTTCAAAGTACAATCTGTCAGCTTCATCGTAATCAGTGGACACGGTTTCTGGGTTATAATTGATCATAATGGTCTTCAAGCCATTTTCTCTCAAGGTTCTAATGGCTCTAACTGCACACCAATCGAATTCAACAGAGGAACCAATTCTGTAAACACCTGAACCCAAGACAATGATACCGTGATCGTTGAAGTGAACATCTGAAGAATCAGCATTATAAGTCAAGTACAAGTAGTTGGTGAAGGCAGGGAACTCGGCAGCAACAGTATCAATTTGCTTAACAAATGGAATCACACCTCTTTCCTTTCTTAATCTTCTAATGGCAACTTCATTGGAGTTCAAAAACTTGGCAATTTGTCTATCATCAAAGCCCAATTGTTTAGCTTGTCTCAAAACAGTAGTGGGTAACTTTTCCTTTTCAACAAATGATGAAACGTATTGACCAAACTTGATGATGTCCATCAACTTGTTCAAGAACCATTTGTCAATGTTAGTCAACTTCCAAATCTTATCAACAGTGTAACCTTCAGCCATAGCGTTGGCTATGGCAAACAAACGTTGATCGGAAGGAGTTTGCAATTCACTGTCAATGTTCATCAAAGCTGGGGTGTCACCGAAACCTAAGTTTTGATAGTCTGTAGATCTAATAGCCTTTTGAATGGCTTCTTCAAAAGTTCTACCAATAGCCATGACTTCACCAACAGACTTCATGGAAGATGATAAAAGGGAGGAAACACGAGTAAACTTCTTCAAATCCCATCTTGGAATCTTGACCACACAGTAATCCAATGATGGTTCGAAACAAGCAGAAGTAGATTTGGTGACTGAGTTTCTGATTACATTTAATGGAATGTTTAAACCCAACTTAGCGGCAGTGTAAGCTAATGGATAACCAGTAGCCTTAGAAGCCAAAGCAGATGAACGGGATAATCTGGCATTAACTTCAATGATACAATATTCCTTGGAAAATGGGTTCAAGGCATATTGAATGTTACATTCACCAACAACACCCAAATGTCTGATCACATTAACAGCAGTGGTTCTCAACATGTTGTAATCTTCATCAGACAAAGTTTGAGAGGGAGCAACAACAATGGAATCACCAGTGTGGATACCTAATGGATCAAAGTTCTCCATGTTACAAACAGTAATACAGTTGTCAAAGGCATCACGAACAACTTCATATTCAACTTCCTTCCAACCCTTCATTGACCTTTCAACCAACACTTGTGGAGAAGTAGCAAAGGCCTTGTTACACAAGGCAACCAATTCCTCTTCGTTATCAGCAAATCCGGAACCCAAACCACCCAAGGCATAAGCAGCTCTGATAATCAATGGGTAACCAATGTTATTAGCAGCAGTAATAGCTTCTTCGACATTGTTGACGGCTTCAGATTGAGCACACTTTTCATTAATTTCCAGCATGGCATTGGCGAAGAGTTCTCTATCTTCAGTGGTAATAACGGTTTCGATAGGAGTACCCAAGACCTTGACTCCCAAGTTTTCAAATTCATCCTTCAAGGCAATACCAACACTCAAGGCAGTTTGACCACCAAAAGTACAGTAAATACCATCCGGACGTTCGAATTCGATAACCTTTCTGACGAAATCAGGGTTGACAGGCAAAAAATAAACCTTATCAGCCAAACCCTTGGAAGTTTGAATCGTAGCAATGTTTGGGTTGATCAAAATGGTGTAGATACCTTCTTCTTGTAAAGCCTTGATAGCTTGAGAACCAGAGTAATCAAACTCACCAGCTTGACCAATAGACAACCCACCGGAACCCAAAACCAAAACCTTCTTAACGTCGACTCTTGGATGGGCAGCCAAATTATCAGCAACCAATCCACCAGGGAAGGAGATTGGTTTATGGATACCGTACTTGTTGAAGTCTGCAACAGCATTGATGAAAACATCGAAAAGGAATTCAGTGTCTCTTGGACCAGGAGTAGACTCAGGGTGGAATTGTACAGAAAACAATGGTTTGGAAGTGTGGTAGATACCTTCGTTAGAGTTGTCATTAGCATTGACAAACAAAGGTTTCCAGCCATCAGTCAAGGTGTCGATATCAACAGCATAACCATGGTTTTGGGATGTGATGTAACATCTACCCGAAATAGTGGAAGTACAAGGAATGTTATGGCCTCTGTTACCAAACTTCAACTTCATGGTTTGAGCACCAGTAGCTCTAGCCATCAATTGGTGACCCAAACAAATACCGAAAACAGGAGTCTTGGCTTCGGCAATAACCTTAGACAATCTGGAGACAGTCTCAGTCATAACAGATGGATCACCGGGACCGTTGGAGATGAACAAACCATCATATTCTTCAGAGGCGAAATCATAATCCCATGGGACAACCTTCAATTCGACACCACGTCTAACAAAACATCTGATTTGGTTGTATTTCATACCAACATCAACAGCAACAATTCTAAGTGGTTTACCGTTCTTACCCAATTTGAGGTTACCATTAGGCTTGTACAAAACTGGCTTGGAAGTAGAAACCTTTGCCACCAAGTTCTTGACGTTAGGATCATCCCATTCTGGCATATCAAAGTAAGGAGTCCAGTTTTCACCCTTGGTGATGATTTCAGAGGAGGAAAGAGTGTTCTTTTGCAAAGCCAATCTACCCAACGTGGAACCCTTCTCTCTTAATCTCTTGGTTAAAGCTCTGGTATCAACACCGTAGATAGCAGGAATACCTTCCTTCTTTAACCATTGACCCAAAGAAGACTTAGCCAAGTAGTGAGAGTATTCTTCAGTGTAGTGGGCAACTACCAAACCAGCAATGTGAATTCTGTTGGATTCAAAGTATTTGGGCAATGCTGGAGAATAATCATCATCCAACAAGCTCAAATCGGGGACACCATAATTACCAACCAAAGGGTACGTGATGACCAAAATTTGACCTTCATAAGAAGGATCAGTGATTGATTCAGGATAACCAACCATACCGGTTTGGAAGACAACTTCACCGGAAGCAGGAACAGGAGCACCAAAGGAATAACCTTGTAAGGCGACACCGTCATGGGTTTCCAAGGTCATCATGAGATCACCTGTGGATTCCATTGGAGGGGTAATAGGATGAGAAACCATTTTTATTATTTAGTTCGCTTCTATGGATTGAGGAACTTTATAAGTTAAGTTATTTCAAAGTCCTTTTGGGGGAAATAGACTGAATTAACTCAAGGTTGTTTCCTTTAGTTCACTAGTAGTATTGACAGTACCAGAAAGTGAAAAAAAGGCGAGGTTTAAAATGCAAGAAGCTCAGTTCAACTACTAGGCGGGGGATCTAGTTAAAGCCTAACTTCAAACGATTAAACAGTACTAGAAATAGTGATGTTAGTGACTTGCGACAAATAGAAAGGTTAACGAAAGAATCAGACTGCACTGGAAAAAAAATCGATGCTCATCTCGCACACATTGCCAAGGGGGTAACCAAATGACTGAAAAATTATCATTGGATGGAACAAAGGGCTTCAGGACATAAAAATTTGGCTCAATCTTTGACTCGGAGAATGTAAAGAGCAGGTTACGAGGAACAAGATACAAATACAATTGGTCACAAATCAATAACCAATGGGTCTAGTAATGTCTTCGTTCCTCGTCTTTCAGTCTGTAAGTTGCATCACATACTCGATATTTCGCGTAGAATGTTGTTCCAGCGAGATTTGTATTTGATACTTGCTGAAAGAAGAAGAAGAAGAGAGGAGAAAGAGGAGAAGAGAAGAAAGAGAGAAAAAATAAAATAAAATAATAAAAGTGTCAGTAACCTTCATCTTTAAACCCCAGGCAATCCATCACCCTATTTATACATCTTGAAAATGTCTTCTACCTAGAGATGAGATGAGAGAAAATGCACACTACACACACACCAATGGATGTAAGTATGTTGAAGTCAGAGGTTACAAAGCCGGAAACTCTTGTGCTATTACTATATAGTTCCCCGGTTTCAATGATGATCTGAAAATTTTTTGTTTGTTCGCAGGACTTATTATGTCCTTGTTATGACTCACCCTCGGAAGTGGACGAAGTTGAGATGTATCAGTCACGTTACTGCCTCTTACGTCAGCTCATCTGCACCTAACGTACTCGTGCTACCATGGAGATGAGATGTCGTCACCTATCAGGCGGTTGGTGTATACACTAAACACGTTTAGTTTGGACACTCCATATTACGTACCCAAGATAGATATAGTAGATAATAAGTCAGCTACAATCTGTCGGTTGCACACTAGTTACAATTGTAATCATTTGACGCGAGGGTAAGGAAGCCGGCTGATTGAAGTAATATTTTCAAACAGAATCTTATACGCTTCAGTTCGATACTACCACGTAGATTATTTCCCACACTTAAGCATAATATTTTTTTCGGGCTTAGGATGAACTTATTGCAAATTTGGGCCTAAACTTCTTCTTGGTAAAGTTATACTTGGCCTTGGTCGTGCATTCCGCAGGCCGTTAGTGCCAACATCTACTGTGAGTTGAGTTTATAATGATGAAATTCTTATGTCAAGGCTTTTTGTGGTAAGTGAAAGCGAAAAAAATTACGTCAAGCGAAGATTAATGAGATTCAGATTCATATTCGGTAGTAGTAAACGGGTCACAATTAATTTTTGGTACAACCTTCTGATTCTTAAATAGCATACCCCAATATCTCGTCTACTAAAAGCTGGGCCTGTGTGGTTGGTTGGTTGAATATCCCTATTTTGTTTAGTCATTTGGCCGCAGCTTGGGACTCTACTTGAGGCTGTTTCTGCTGTTAATTAGTGTCTGTGATACAATTAATCGATATCACCTTCAGTTCAATTTTTTGCAGCAACATTGGTTATCTGCTCAGGTAGAAACCCCAAACACCAGTGACGGCTTAACAATTGAACTGATACTTTGCAATAAGCTGAGTGGTGGTTGTTATCTTCTTGTTCAGTGTTGGTGAAACGTGGTATCTGCGCTTTACTTTGGCATTTGAATTTTTCTAATTTTTTGGTCGGTAATGGATGGAAGCTCTTTAAAGTCATTGTATAGCTTCAAAGAGGGCTTTGGAAAACAAGTTCGAGATACTATTCATAGTGTTGGTCAAACCATAGACCCTATTGTTAAAAAGTTTATTCCAAACTTCAGAGCCGCTCATTATGTTTATATTATATCGTGGTGTATCGTTGGTTCTATCCTTGTCTATCCAACACATAATTTGGCATATATTGATGCATTATTTCTAGCCACTGGTTCGGCCACTCAAGCTGGGTTGAACACCACAGATGGTAATCTATTGAAATTATATCAACAAATTGTTGTCTACATGATAGCAATGGTTACTACCCCCATTTTCATTCACGGGTCTCTTTTGTTTGTTCGGTTATATTGGTTTGAGCGGTATTTCGATAACATTAAGGAACGTTCAAAATTGAACTTTAAAATGAGACGTGAAGCAACTTTGGCAAGAACAAGAACCTATAATTCTTTTGATCCCACTATGAGAAACACATACGTAAACCAAGGTCTTGGATTACGTAAAAGGAATAGTCGAGCTACCTCCTTGCGAAGGAGAAGCACAGGAGGTATGTATTCTCGTACGTTGGTTTCGAACTCAGCCCAAAGAGGGAATGCTGGCAGGGACACAAGCCAGGGCCTTCGACCTGGTCTTGAACCACTTCGCAGGAACTCCTCTACTTCGTCTCTTTCGTACCGCATTGAAAAGCCAAATAATCAGCTGGTTGAACATCTTACAGAACCTTCAAGTGAAAATGAAGATGAAATTGAGCTTTCAGAACAACCTCATCAAAATGGTTCTCTAGTACATGAAGAGCATGATTCTCTTCAACAAAATCAAGAACCTGAAGGTATCAAATTTGCAGAGTTGCCTCACCCTTCAAGAAGACCAAATGGCCATTCCAGGCACCCTTCAAATCTGAAACCTTTAACTTCTGGACCTCGTAGAAATACTGTCGATCCTTCAGATATGTATCGTTCTATCGCAATTATGCAAGAGAATAAAAAGCAAGAGAAGTGTGAAAAGGAAGTTTCTGGAATCAATGGTGATGATGATGATGATGATGATGATGTTCTCATCATCAGGCCCCCGAATGAGATTGAAAATGATGTTTCAGGGTCAATTTACACAACAAAACTGTCTAAAAAAGAAAGAGCCAACTCAAAGCTCAGACGTTCTTGGAAATCTCGGAAATGGTCATCGAAATTTAGAAATAATTTCACCAACACCCAAAGGCATCCACGAGCATCCTCTCCTGTTTCAGAGGGTGCGGATGACGAAGGTTCAATTGATTCAGAGTATGATAGTGAATTTCAGAAGTTGAAGGAAAAATTGAAGAGAAATGATCATAACAATGAACATGCGATTACAGATGATGAAGATGAGGGCAACGATGGTAATGACGAAGAAGATAAAGCGAGCAAAAATGCTGATAATCATGATGAGGAGGAGGAGGAGGAAGAAAACTCGGACTCAAGTATTATTTCAGATGACGGTTCTGCTGCTCTCAGTAGTAACGATGAAGATGATGAGAACGATGAAAATCGTGAAAATGGTGATGAAGATTATTTCAACTATAAGGGAAAATATAAGGAAGATCTAGACAGTAGTTCCAACTCAAGTCCTCATTTAAACATAGTGCTTCCTGATAGGCATGGAACGAATACTTCAGATGGGAATCAAATGAGGTCTCCTACATTTGATCGTTTCTTTTCACCAGCAAAGAATTTCGGTAAGAAAACCAGGAAAAGTATATCCAAAACCACTAGTCGTGGGTTAAGGAAATTGGGTAGTGGGTTTATTCGGTCAAATTCATTTGCCGTTTCGGAGTCTAATAGAGTTAATACTGGTCCCAGTATAAATTCACATGATGGTGAAGAATACGATGACTATGATAATGATGATGATGATGGTGGTGATGCTGATGATGGTCGAAGTTATTATACTGATATTGAAAACAATTCATTACGTAAGATGAGTACCAATTACTTGTCTTGGAACCCTACAGTTGGTAGGAATTCAACTTTTATTAATTTAAGTGATGATCAGAAGGAGGAACTTGGTGGTGTTGAATATAGAGCTGTTAAGTTACTCATTAAGATTTTGCTTGTTTATTACATTGGTTTTCATGTAATGGGAGTTGTGGCCTGGGTGCCATACATTTTGAAAACACTTTATTACAAACATATAGTTAATGTTCAAGGGTTGAATGCTGTTTGGTGGGCAATTTTCACTGCCCAATCTTCTTTCAATGATTTGGGTTTAACAGTTACAGCTAACTCTATGGCTGGGTTTTCAAATTCGGTTTATATTCTTGTATGGTCTTCATTTTTTATTGTTATTGGGAATACGGGGTTCCCCATTTTTTTACGGTTTTTGATTTGGATTATGTTCAAGCTTTCAAAGCCTTTATCATTATTTAATGAATCATTGGCTTTCCTCTTGGACCATCCACGTCGTTGTTTTACTTTGTTGTTTCCCTCCGTTCCAACATGGTGGTTATTCATTGTGTTGGTTGTTCTCAACTGTATTGATTTGTTGCTCTTTATCGTTTTGGATTTGAACAGTGATTATTTGAAGAAAATTCCCATTGGATACAGAATTTTGGACGGATTGTATCAAGCATTCAGTACCCGTACCGCTGGGTTCACAGTGGTTGATTTATCCCAGTTGCATCCAGCAGTCCAGGTCAGTTACATGTTGATGATGTATATTTCTGTTCTTCCATTGGCTATTTCCATCAGGCGTACAAACGTTTATGAAGAACAAAGTTTGGGAGTTTATTTGAAAGAGCAAAACCCAGAACATGATATAGATGAAAGCAAAAGTTCACATTTTATTGGTGCACATTTAAGAAACCAATTGAGTTTTGATTTGTGGTTTATATTCCTTGGACTTTTCATTATTTGTATTGCTGAGGGCAATAAGTTGGATAAAAATAATCCTAGTTTTAGTGTTTTTGCCATTTTATTTGAGATCATATCTGCTTATGGTACCGTGGGGTTGTCATTGGGCTACCCTGGTACCAATACTTCATTTTCTGCTCAGTTCACCACCTTGTCCAAACTTGTTATCATTGCCATGATGATTAGAGGTAGACACAGAGGGTTGCCCTATTCTTTGGATCGTGCCATTATGTTGCCCAATAAGATGATGGCTAAGAGGGACCATGTACAGCAAGAACATGCAATCAGAAGAAATACCACCATGGATTCAAGAGGAAACACCCTATTCAGAAACAGTTTCAGTTTTGATGCTCCTAATGACGTTCTGAGTACAAGCGGTAGTAGTCATCTAACTCCAAACAAACACTCCGATAGAGGATTACTTAGACGGGTGATAACAAGCGGAGGGGATATTTTTGAGAACCCAGGAAGAGTGTTACTTAATAGAAAACGAACAACGGGTGCAACTGCCAATTATGTTTGAAACAAGCATTTACCATAGACTAGTTCATTTCTATTACTATATTTATATCTTTAAATAATCTTGTTCCTTTCCTTTAGTGCACTAGTTTTATTATAATACTATAAGTAGTTCTTTCTATTGGCAGTTCTGATATAACGTCTAACTTGGAATTCAGTGTCTGCATCTTTATTATCCAAAACACCCAGTTTAATTTCATATAACTTCATTTCAAACCGAGGCCCCAATTCTGATAATTCCACACCATCTCTATGTTTAACGTAGACGTGGTGTCTCACACTAATGAAATCTTCATTATTGACAAATGTAATCACTCTGGTACTGTCCTTCTTTGCTCCAGGAGGGAACAAATGCTTAAGAACCTGCTCTACTCTCTTCCCCAAAGGCGTAGTGAAATTTTCAAATATCAAGTGGGGGTATGATTCAGAAACATTCCCCAAGTTAGGCAAATCGTGTCTGAGTTTCACATTGTGAAGAGTGAATATCACTGATGGACCATGAGGAAAATGAGAAATAGTCAAAGAGGTTGGAACACCACGATGTTCATGGACAACTACTAAATCTGTTATGGAGGTACGAGCACAGGAAGCAACCAAATCTGGAATAACATAATTACCTCTGTTCAATTTGATACTATTAGGGAACATAAGTTTCAATTCCTTAGCAAACTGTAGAAGCTTAACCAGGGGAGCTCTTGAAGTTGTGATTATTACACGAGGATCCAGAATCCCCAGAAGTGCCAGGTATTCATCATCGATCTCTAGTTGTTCGCTTTCATCATATATGAAATCCTTCTGGAGTTTACCATCTTCTGCCAATTCTTTGGAAAGTGGTTTCCCCAGTGCTAAGGCTGCTTTTAATTGTTGTCTCTTTTCAGTTAACGTCGACTCCTGAAGTTGGAGAGCCTTGCGGTATAAATACTCTCGCCTTTCCCTAGCCAGTCTTCTGATCATTATCTTGTGGTGGTTATTATTGAGTAGATGGGAGAACTAGTTGGTCCATAATAACGGGATGACTGAAAATTATGGGAGATGCTCATCACGAGAATGTCGCAAGAAACAGGTACGACATTTTTATGCGAAAGGATTGTATTCCATCACCTTAATGAAACACATATATATATATATGTACTTATTAGTTTCAGGTATCTATACGAATCCATGTCCATGTTATGTATACACTTTAGTCTATTCCTCGTTATGGCAGGAAGGCTTTAATAATAGAACGAACTCGGGCTATATTGTGGTTTGCCAATCAGTTACGATCACGTGACCCGTTGGGTTGTTGGCCAAGTTGATGCCTGCCAATTGCCCCTAATGAAGTGTTCTAATAGAATAAGTTTTATGTAATTGTAGTCCGTTTATTGCTTACGTATATAACAAGTCGGTTCTTAATACGAATTGCACACCTCTAAGTTTTCGCAGTAATTTGTTGTTAATGTACAGAATATATGACCAAAGTAAGATGAACTTGTATGGTTCGATAGCGCCCTGTCTACAAACTGTCGACAAAAGAAAAAAGATTCTTACACCAAATAGCATAGACTATAGAAGCGTTTTATTATGTAGTCCATGGAGACATGTAACACGAGATTCAACAGTTAAATTGAAAAACAGCTAAAATAATTCAACACAAGTTTCTTCCACTTGAAGATGATGATGACACTAAAAATAACTACTACCTTTTCTAAAAATATTACAACCCGTTAATTTCGCTTGTTGTTTGACGAATACAATCGCCAATAGATGTCAGTACCAATGATTCCGTATCCCATAAAGAACTAGCCTGAGAACTAACCGATTTCCGTTTCGCCAATTTTGGTGGGAGCACTCTTACGTCCAGTTCTGTTAATTCTTGAATGTTATCTTCTGAATCACTGGATTCAGGAGAAATAGGTAAAGCCAGTTTGGATGGGATATTGGATTTATTATTGGCTTGTACATCTTCTTTATCACCATTAGAATCGTCAACATTTTGAGGTTTCTTATGCTTTCTTCTAAACACTTTAGATAATTGTGAAGATGTCATTTTGTGTTTGGAAACAGGAATCGCAGAGGGTGGTAATTGAGATTGTGGACCAGCAGTATAATTAGAAGACCCAGCAGTGAATGTTAATGGAGAATTGGATGTCAGATAATTCAGACTTGTCAGATAGGCAGGAGATTGCAATGATAAGTTCTGAGATTGTTGAGTGTTTAAAAATGTCAGGGAGCTTTGCTTGATCAATGGTTTACGAGAAGCAGGATGATCTTCCAGGTTAATCATATCAGCATAACTGTAAAATGATAGCGATCTTCTTGGTTTTGTTGATAATGTTGGGGGAGTTGGGAATGTTGTTGAAGATGATGAAGATGGAAGTTGCTGTTGTTGTTGTTGTCCACTAGAGGTTGCTGAAAGTGGAGGACCGGTAGTCATTGCGTTGTATGAAGTTGTCGTAGGGTTGAATCCGCCACTTCCACTAATGCTGTTGGAAAGGAGATTATTGTTGATGGAAGTTGAATTTTTAAATGAAGCAGGTGATAAAGGAGAATGAAATCCTCCTTGACCTACAGTTGATGAAGTAGTAGTTGGTGATGACTCCATATTACCTTGCTTATACTCAAATGGGTTTGCAAAATTGGTGTTAATCGGCAAAGCTTTGGACACAGGTGAAACATTGGCAGTATTCAATGCTGATAGTGAATAACTTGAGTTTTTACGTGAGTTAGGAAATTGACTTCCTAAAGAGTTTGGATTAGCAGGAGTTCTTCCTAACGCCATGTTAAGACTGATAACCGAGCTATTCCGCCTATTAGAGTAAATCATTTCCACCTGGTCCAAGTTTGTATCCTTATCGGAAAAAATTGAAGTCGTGGCATCTAAAGCAGGTGGTATCATATCTTCAGATTTCATAAAGTACAGACCTGCCAATTGTACTTGAGAACCATGATGGTTGCAGTTGGTTGATTTAGAGCGACGACATCTGTCACATTTTGGAGGGTGAATGCTATGAGTAGAGGTCATTCCTAGAACAGGGTTGACACTATTTCCTGTTGAATGAGATGAGATTGGAGAACCTGAAGTAGGTTGTTCCAAAACACAAGTCTCATCAATGGTACAGCAATCTTGAACCAGCCGTTCAAAAATACTATCAGGAGAACATAAGGGTGCTCTTTGAGAAATATCTGATGTGGAACGAGCTCTTGTTACAAACGTTGGAGATGGCACTCCTCCTTGAACATCAGATCCCTTACGGGATTGTGGACTGGAAGTTGTTGGTTTCAACTCTAAAGATTCAGCACCGTTATCAGATAACTTTTTTGGATGAGTTCCACTGTAACCACTCAGCTGTCTCTCAAGACCAGGAGGTGACAGATCCGTTGGAGATTGACTCAAATGATCCTTTGATTCTCCTGAAGAATTAGAACCAAAGCTAAACAACGATAATCTCTTTTTATTTTGGGACATATTAGGAAGTCAATTGAAACAGTATATTTTCAATGTAGTAAGCACCAATAAGCACCACGGCAGATAACACTGTCAATAGTCAAAGCAGCAACCGATGAAAATAAATACAAGTGCAGATACTAGAGTCAATATCTGATCAGGTAATTGGATATGACAAATAAGAGATGAAACAGATGAATAAATCAAATGAATCAACAAGAAAACAACAAATATAATAGGAATACGGTTTTCCAATGGTCAGTATCCTCACAAGATGTGACTATGATTTTGTCGTTTGAAGCAGTCGACAAGGTTTAAAGTGTTGACAAAAAACCTTTGGGAAGAAATGCGATAAATTATTGATAAGTAATCACTAGGCATTTGGAACAATGCGTTCTATATTATTAGGAGCACCATAGTAAAACCAGTGCTGACAGAAGAGAGCGACAATCATGATAGTGGCTTGTCGAGGTCTATGCAGGGAGGGGGATAATAACCACTATTTTGTGATCCCTTCCTCCCGACAATCAGACATTTTCTTTTTCGCAACAAGAAACGGGTCCAACCGCACCGATAAACTTTTAAGCGGAAAGCTCCTAAAAGAGATATATTCCCTGGGAGGGAAACAGAAAAGTCGTGTACCCAGCAGGTATATGCTGGTATGCGGAGAAAAGGTGTTGGGTGAACGGGAAGGTGGAACATGGATTCCGTATGGGTGACTTAGTCACTAATAATGGTGGGGTCAAGTTGAATGTAAAAATATAGAGGGGGAGGGGGGTTAATCTTGAAGTTTTGTGAGTGACTACAACCGCTAATTACCATAACAGTAACAGCAAATAGTCGATAGCATTACATCAGAGTAAGTAGTGAAGAAGATGATGCGATCCAAAGTTACGAAAGTCTGATTGTATTTGTATCAAGGGACACCAATAAATGTATATATAATCTCCTTCAATGTTTGAAATTAATAATAATACTAATAATAGTAATAATAAGTTTTAGTGCCAAAGTGTTATCATTATTTCCAGTTCAACCCTTTTATCTTGTAAATATAGATAATTTCTTTTATCGAACTGAATTATCACTTTTCTCTCACTAGGCTGTTTGTGGTTTGTGTAGGAAGGCGGATTACTATGAAAGAGTGTCAGAATTATAAAAATGTCAAGAGAAAAGTCAATATTAGTTGTCGTGCGCAATCCAACGATTTCCGTAGTGCGTAATCGCGTATCGGGGGTAGGGTATAGCTCGCGAAAAAAAGATGACCCCAAATGGCCTGTATACTGTCCGTTGTGTAATATGCTGATATAGAACATAGGCACGAAGATGGGGAAAACAGGTTTGTGTCGTATCTAATTAGGTATTAATACATCCTTCTAAAATATTCCAGACATGAAAAGTTGACACCAATGTTTGTCGTCATTTCCTTTATGTGGTGTTTGATTGTTTGCTGTTATTGATGGATATCAAGTCATGATTTCCGCATAAAGAATGTACTTAGATTTTTCAAACTTCATTCTTTCTGCTCTGCTAATATTTCAAGCTTGTTTTGAGGTAACATTGTTATGGTCTTCGAGAACTTTTAAAAGACCTTAGTCTGTATTCGTACATAGAATATTTTTAAGTTGTGGTTGTAGGCTTAACGTAAATGATTCGGTGGAAAATTGCCGCTTGGATACCATCTGGAGTCAACTCAAAAATTCCGACACTGAATCATCATTCACATATTCTATTAACCATGATCAGTCATCACTTGAATAACCCCCTCCCACCACAATGGAGCGGCACCCGCGATTGATTTCATTCAGGGGGTTTGATGTATTCCGAAAGATATCTCTGGTTTACGATTACTTCTGACAATTTTTGGTATGTGCATCAAAAGGCTGTGATGTTGGTTTCGTTGCTAATGGTCTCCCATGCTATCTTGTAAGGTAAGGTAGTAGCGAGATAATACTTTCCTTCTATACAGATTTTGAAGCAGCTGGGGAAACTTATCTTCTTTTGGTTGTCACACATACGTGTCACTGTTATGGTACCGACAAGGTATATCACTAAGTGAACGGGGCCTTAGATCGATATCCTTATCTCTAGTTATAAACAATCAATTCCACTAATATGAGGATATTGTGATGTTTCTAGTCATTGACTCTATATCAATTACTGAGCCAAAAAGGGTTAGCCCACGATAATTTTTGCGCCAAGTTTATTATGACGATAATCAACGAAGGAATTGAGTGGAACGATTTCAAGACGATTCGTTACCAATGGTTACTGTTGAATTCTTCAAGTGTATCATATTCAAAAGGGATTCTGGCCAGTATTAAGCGGGATTACTAACCACTTCTATTTATTTCCATTCAGTTTCCGATGAATATCTTGTTTTCTAAATCGGACACTAGATGATCGAGACAACCCCACGACATCTTGTGACCGTACTTCAGTGATCTCCGTAAGTCAGTGATTTCTTTACTTCAAGGATCTATCTTCGGCTCCAGCATAGGGAGTATTGGAAGATTTTGATAATGCAGCGCTTTAGTTTTGAACTATTTGTTTTTGTTGATAAGACCAGGAATAACCTGTTGCAACCTCATCCGTCACATTCTCAGATAAGATCTCTAATCTTTTTTTAGATTGTATTGTTGGCCTGTCGAGCGATTCAGTCATTAATTGCTGCAAAAATTTGATTCCATACCAAAAAATACTCTTATGGAGTACTCTAAATTTGGCAGCAATTGGTTACGAAATATATATATATATAAGGGCCACTGGTCGTCTATACTTTAAAATATATCTTGCTCTCTGTCTCATAAACTATACCATTCGCTAATACTATGCCTAGCTTCAAGAGTACTCATTCGAGTGTTCCACAAAGCAATTCAATTGATATGTCTGGAGATTCTACTACAGGCGCCAATGAGGTGAGCTATTTTAGATCGACTCGTCAAACTAAAGTGGTAGACAACCAGCAACAACCCAATACTAATGAATCAGACGCCGCTCAATCCGTCGCTACAATCCTGAGTGAAGGAGCCACTGATATGCCTGATTGGTGCAAGTTACTCATTGAATCGGATCCAAATTGCTCTTATAATGCTGGATCCCACGCATTGAGTGCATTAGAAAGCATGATATCCACGTACTTGAGGAAGGAAATGGAGTCAGAAGGTTCGTATTCTTCTTCAGCCACGCCGCCTACTTCCACTTCAGGTTCTGGTCGTAGTACTCCTACACCACCACCGGTGCGCGGCCACCACATTAGTTCTCTTATTAGTCACAAGATCAAAAAGACAAAACATACAAACAGATTATTCAAGTTATCCACCTTCTCAAGTGATGTAACAAAGAAGATTCAATTAGCTACAACTCAAAATGGATTACAAGGTACCTTTAACGCTAAAGTATTCCAAAAGATCAATGAACTCCAGCAGAGTCCTCATGGTTGCAAACCTGGATTTCTTTATGAATCACAAGAACTTTGTTTGGCAATTCCTCGTCTCAAGTACTTAAGAAGTGTTCAATTTCTTCAAAGATGTTGTCATGAGGATCATAAAGTTGAAGGAGAAACGTTTGATTACTCCTTCAATTTGGATCATAATCACGATAGTGTTTATACTCCACAAGTTGTTCGATCTGAAATCGATGAAGACGGGAACTTGATCAATTCCACAAGAGCAGGACTTTGTGCATATTGTGAAGAACCAAAGTTCTTCAATATAAAGACAAGTAGTTATGCTCAACATTTATGTCTTCAACATGGGATTCTGACACAGGGGAAACTTCTCCCCTTTCCCATTGCCTATGGTAAGTACTATTTCCATAAACCGGAAAATGTCACATCTAAAAAGAAGCGTCATACCGTGGCACAGTATCACTTTGATGATGCCGTGTTGTGTCCCATGTGCCTTACACCTTTAGGTATTGGATGCACAGGAAAGACCAAGAATCGTCCATTGGTGAATTATCTTCGCCATTATAGAGATTCCCATGGTCAATCCGCTGAAGGCAAACAAGCTTTGCTTGAGGCAGTGTGGGAAGCTCATTCTGAGGAATCTGAGATTTCGAATACAACATCTAGATGATACTTGCAATTTTCACTCGTGTGAATTACATTGGTGCTTTTTTTCCCCAATGGGGATATTTTATACACTTGTTATAGTACATTCATTTTAATAACATAAACATTGATAAGCTTTCTTGTTAATAATTGTAATACCTTTCTTCTCATACGTTAATTTACTTCATAATACGGTAATGCTCCATGCTTATTTTACATTTCATTTGCCTATGTGGTAACCACTTGATAGAAACGTTCGGGCCGCGAATATACACCCCATTTGGAATTTGATCTGACGTAACAATTGAAGTCCCTTACACGAACTGTTCCAAGAGTCTGCCAAACATTGAGGGACATCACGGGACGACATAACATAACTTTGACTATTACTTATGAGTCGGCAGGCTAAGCGTCAGGATATGAGTAATATCCTTGCTAGAAGTGAACATCCCCCGAACCAATCGCAAGCAGAAAATCGACTCCAAAAGCAGCAGCATACCACAGAACATCATCAAACACCGGCAATAATTACAAAGCCTCACTTGGAATCATCACCAGTACCGTCTGTTCAAATAAAATCAACATCATCAATATCTACGCCTATCACCAGTACAAATGCTCGAGGGCGGATGGATGGAGTATGGAATATCCCAAACCCGAACACTCAAAGTAATATTAAAGCTTCGACGCCTACAATGCCTCGACAGAGAAGTACTACTGTTAGCTCAATTGATTCCATTAGCATTAAACCAATTAACGGTGGTCATTCCCTGAATGCGATAAACAATATAGTTCCACCAAACTTAACACTTAATGTCAATAAAAATATCCATAACGCCAGTCCCAGTTCCAGCAGTCATCGGAGCCCGTCTCTGGCAAATCCTACCGCGATAGCTTCATCTGGCTTGGGTATTTCCAATGACGACCAACGAAGTTTCAACAGTATTTTTGTATCTACTCGAAATAACAGTTCGTCAAGCGTCCAAGGCCCTTCCCAATACAACAATAACAACATGGAGTTGTCACCCTTCTTCAACCATGATGATGGCAGTCAAATGAGTGATGGAAACAACACCGTATCATCTGGAACTGGAACTCGACACTTTTATAGTGGAACAAGTTCCTTAGCTTCAATGAGCCAAAATGGTTTGACAGGAGCAGCAGCAGTAGGAGCATCGGCAGTAGGCCTCTCAAGTATAGAACAAACATCATCATACGTTCCAGAATCTCCCACATTTGTTTTCAGTGATTTGGTTAATCTGTTTAACTCAAACAAAGATGAATATACTCTCGTGTCCAAGGGGAATGATATAATTGGGCTTTTACAAAAATATCCAAATCTACAACATGATTTACAACTCTCCAAAATTCTTCCCAAGCTTTGCTTTCTCATGTATCATAAATCACTGGAAGTCAGAGCTGTTGGATTTAAGGCTGTTCGGTATCTTGTGGGTAACACGAAAGATTTGTCGTTAATGATTGTCTATGGTAAACTTCTTATTTTTATCATTCGAACGTTAAGTAACTCCAAAAGCTCGTTTATAGAGAGATTGGAACTGGTGAAGTTGATACGCAAGATCATAAACTTACCGCCAAATGGAGTAGACTTTCTTTCCATTGGGGTAGTCAAAGCACTTATAAAACTCATTAAAGCCGATACTGATATGGAACCAACTATGTCCTCCACATTCAATACTCAACTGCCTCCACAGGAAATTTCCAATGATGAAGAAATTCAATTTGTGAAGTTGAATATTGAAACCATTTGTGAAATCACCTTGCTAAAACCTCAACTTTCATTTTATAGTGGGGGGTTTAATTTTCTTTTACTGTGTGTTATCAATTCCACTCATTATCCAATTGAACTCTCGGTTGTTTGTGTGGAAGTAATTATGAAATTACTTGATTGGAAGTTCTCTAGAAAATATCTAAGGAATGGATTGGACCTTAATCTGTTGATTCTGATATTTTCCGTTTGTGCTGACGAAGAAGATCCCGTTGAAATGGCCAGTGATGGTAAGCGTAAGCGTAAATCAATGCCTGCCACTGGCCTACAAAGTCATACGCAAGGAGGAACAAAAAAGAAGAAGATGACTTCTAGTGCGGTAAATCAATTACAAAGGATGTCTGCCTTGATTACAATGATTTTAAAAAATTTTAATGGAGTCATTTGTTTTACTATGAATGATGGGTGTATTCTTGGAAATTTACTCGAGAATTTAAAGAGAAGAAATAATAAAGTTAAAGATTTAATATTGGATATTCTTTTTGATGTTCTACTAATTCGGTCGTTGCCGTGGGCAAAATCTTGTCCTTTGGTTCAATGGATGGCTAGGTATCAAGCATGTTCAGCTGGTTTGACTCAACCAAAACATGAACAAATACAATACGACAGATTGCCCAAGTTCTTTTTAAGCTATAGTTTAACGAATCACTATGTTGGTCTTCTTACTTTGGTTCTTATCAGATTAGATATCATTGACATGCTATCCCAAGTTATTGAGGACGAGAAAACCCCCATTGCTCTTGTTGAAAAGCTGACAGACTTATTAAGTCACATATTACGTCTAGGCTCAGACTTGGTACCTCCGGAGTTGTTGGAAGAGAAATTGATAAAGCATAGAGCTTCGAACTCAGCAACGATTTTTAGATTGGATGAGTTTATTCATAAACTGCAGGCAGTGGGAACGAATTCATTATCCAAATCTACCACCCAAATCACCCGAGCAAATCTCTGTGAGGAACGAGCTAAAGCTCAACAGCAGGTTAATCTACAAGGACGACTGAATATTTCCAACGAAGAATTCAAAGCGATGATTGCGTCTACAAGAGTACTTGAAATAAAAAAATATGAAGATTGGAATCTACCTCTTTTAATTCAATTAGTTGAAGGTCCACTTCGGAACCCGAAAAGGTTTGATGAAATTATTGAACGTAATCCCAAGTTTTTAAAAAGAATTTTGAGTTTCTATCGACCATTCAAGTTTCGGTTTTGCAGTATGTCCATAAATTCTCGATACAAAGATAGCTTTATAGAGTTGGGATGTCTGTTGTTAGAGACGTTCTTACAAGTTGTTCCGCAAGGGGTGAAATATCTTGCTAATAACAAACTATTGGCTCAATTGAGTGAAATAATGGCCCAGATTGACCCTTATAGTGGTATAACTGCCCGAGACCCGACGTTTTCAAAGAGAAAATTGGAAAACAATTTAGGGTATGGGTACTTACAATTCATTGGAGTTTTATCAAGGTACGAAAGTGGTATTGCCATACTTGAATCATGGCAATTTATTAATATCCTCAATGACTTAGTTGACTACAGTCAACTTATAAACAAGAATAACTATTTCTTGTGGAACTTGTTCATGTACATTGATTTGAATAATACAAACTCCCCATTCAGAATTATCTTTTGGAAGTTGATGGTTGGCGCAAATCTCAAGTTACGGCTTAAAGTAATGGAGAAGTTGGTAGGACCTCAATTATTATATCTGTCTGAATGTCAATCGTTTATTTGTGAAATATTTGTTGAGTTGCTTATGGATCTGAATGAAGAAATTATTGAAAAGCTGATTGACTTTCTTGATATCTTACTAAATCAAGTTGTTGATACCGATGTATTTTTGGATTATTTCATTAGCTTGAAGCCATCTGTTAGAGTTTTAACGAAATGGCCAAAGGGGAAAGTATTAGTACTTAAATGCTTGGGCTGCATAAAAGGGTTCCGCTATTTAAAGCAAGAAGGTTTTGTTGACAAGGAATTACAAGCAAATTGGAGTCTGGAAGCTTTGGATAGTCTCAAGATTTTGCATACCATCGAAAGATTAATTCAACATCTGTTTTCACCATTATTACGTGGCCAGTGGACTTCTAATACCGACATGTCTTTTATCAAACAATTGTTGAATACAGAAGACGGTTCACAGTATTTCAGAACGAAGAAGCATCAATTGATCGATACAACTATCAAGGAAATATTGGATTTATTTCCTCTAGCCGTTGAGCAGAGAGTTACTACTATGTCGCTTAACTTTGAACGTGAACAGTCCAGCGGTGGTGGATCGGATGTACTGAACGTTATGCGTTCTGATATTTCTCCGACCAAGAGTATCAATCGGAATATATCCAGCTCCACTACCATTACATCACCAATAGAGACAACTACAACGGCAGCAGGAGGAGCAACTATCACTAGTACCTCAAACTGTATTGGTAGTGAGCCATTGGAAGATTTATACTCAAGTACCCAAAGAATGGCACGATTGAAGCAGAATTTATGGATTATTGGATTAGTGGCCTCCACAAAGTATGGCATAGAACTTATTGATCCTATGGGTTCAGCTAATATTTGGAACCAAGCACTTTTGAATCACTCGCCGTTGTTATCACCTCCTTTCACAAGATCCAACTCTGCAACCACCACACCAACCACAGCATCACGTACTTCTTCATTCACGATGAAGTCCAATGGATACCAAACAAATTCCAACAACAACAACAACAACAACAACAACAACAACAATAATAATAATAATAATAACCCAGTTACATCAGGTCAGGGAAGCTCAAGTGTATTCAATCCTGGCTCCTTTACACCCTTGAAATCCACTGCCACTGCCCGTTCCAGAGCATCCACAATAGTACGTGATATTAATCATAGCTCACCAGTTGCAGTAATTATAGATCTTTTCCACAAGTGTCCTATCTGGCAAATTAAACTGTGCTGTTTCTATGTATTGGGTATGATAGCCCTGACAGCTGAAGGAATGGAAATGCTTGACGAATTTGGATGGGTATCAGTTATTGATAATTATAAGATTGCTCGAGGTTATTGCTACCCTACTTTGAAGGGAACCATTGGGATATTTGAAGAAGAAGAAGTCAGTCATTTTGATGAGGGCATAATGGAAGATTTGAAATTTGAAGGTTATGAAGAGAGTAATGGGGTATTCTTGTCTGATGAATTAGAACAAACGGCAGTGTCACCATCTGATGTTCCAAGTTCGATCGGTGGTGCAAATATTTCTAATGTTACTCTAACTGGTGGTGGTGGTGGTGGTAATAATACTTTTAATAGTAAGATGACTGCTTCAACCAATATGGCTGTTCCCAATAGTACAACTATGAATCGTACCACCACAGGAGGAAGTAGCAATACTCCACTATCTACTGCTGGACCCAAGGAAGTGTATGACCACCAAATATTCACTGAGGTTACCAAGGCTCCACAACTAACAATAGCAAACGAAGGACAAGATAACCACGAGAACAAAGAAGCAGATCAATTTGAATCTGGAGAAAGTCAAGTTGCAACTGAATTAGTTACTCCTAGTTCGCCAAGACCCGAATTGAATGAAGAGGATTTGGAAGATAAATTGAAAAAGAGAGTGATTTCTTTGATTGTTCATATGAACAGCGTTTTGAGTAGAATTGAAAGGAAATGCAAAAAGGAATTGATAAGACTTAAAAGTTTAATTCCGGATTTATTTGAAAATAGTGACTTATTTCTTGAGGTGATCAAATTAATTGATAAAGGAAATTATTCGTTTGCTAGTCGGAACTTTATCTTTAATGAACTCTTTGATGAAGCAAAGATTTACGAATGCTTATTGAAGAATGCTAGAAGAATACGTTCGACTACTGTGTGAGAAAGGTTAGAATTTTATATAGAATATATGAAACTACTTTTGTCGTTTATTACTCCCATCATCATCAGTAGCTTTCCGTTTTCTCTTTGAAAAGATAGATAAATCTGTTTCTTGATTATTATTTTCACCTGCTTGACCATGGAAATCTTTCCATATGGTACCCTCGATATTATTGAGATTATAGAATTCATCTAGAACTCCATAAGGCTTGTATATCAATGGTTTCAATTTAGACACCACAAGATTAGGGTAATGTCTTCGTGTCCAATTTTCAATAATCTGAGGGTTTGTTTCCAATTCTCTTAAATCATCATTGGCTAAATCAGGTATTAACTCTTCAATATATAAATCTGATGAGATATTCTTTTTTAAATTACCAGGTAATATTGTAGAATCATCATATGAAGTTAAGACACTTAGTTTGGACTTCAATTTAGGAGCCATTGATATTATATTTTCAATTCTTTTCTTATCAATATGAATCTGTTCATCATCCTCATCATCTGATTCCTTGGTATCGTGTTCATCTTCTTCAAGTTTACCTAAAACTTCCAAGATTCCGTTATTCCGTCTTTTCAAATAGCTCAAATATGTTCTTGTGATCTGTTCTAGCTTAAACAATCGTTTACTTTCTTCAAATACAGCAGCAAACTTTTCTTGATATTTTTCATATGCCTTATGGTAATTATGGTCAACTTTATTCAAGTCTTTAGCAAACTCTTGATCGCTTTCCACCAATTCATCATCTCCTCCCGCTTCTTCTTCTTCTTCTTCTTCTTCTTCTTCATGGAAATGGTCGTTATAAAGTGACTTCGTGGTCTCTTTCGGCTCGTCGTCTCCTTCGTCATATCCCTCCACTGGTTCCACTACCAATGGGGTTGTTTGTATGGGAACAGCGTTTGGCTCACTGGGTGTGGGGTTTGGCTCTTCCACTTTTATGGATTCATGAACATCTGTTGTACCCATAGACGCCGATGGTCTGTCGGAGTTTACACTCATATCAATGTTGTATTAAGGTAATGAATCTGTAATCTTTTTGTTGGTACGATTAGTCCATGGACTTTACTTCAACCACTTTGAAGATCTACTGATGCTATATGCAGGACACAAACATAGCAAATATTTGCTCCGGAATAGATTGGCCTGGTGAGATATAAAAGAGGGGATGAAAACACCGGGGTGTTGAGATACAATGAAGCTATTGAACATGATGCTACAGTACTTGGTATATAGCTTACACACTACAACGGTATGAATTTGTTGGTTCAAGATGGATGGAGGGTAATGCGCTAACGGTAGCACCGATTAAGACTTTCTGTTGTGGTAGCACCGCGGGGGCTCGCGTGAAAAAAATCAAAGTGACGATCCAGTCGTGTCTTAAAAACTAGCCCAATGAAACGCGTTTAAGTAATAACATTACATTAGTTTTCAATTAATGAAATATAAACTCATTGAACGTATATAGAACCGTTTGGAATTATTTTAGAGGCTTCTCTGTATATATCAAACTCAATTGAAAAGAATAGTTGACACAGGCGCAGTCGATATACAGGTCAGATTTAGTTAGTATAATGTCTATCGTTTCACTCTTGGGAATCGAAGTGCTAAACAATCCTGCTAAATTCAATGATCCTTACGAATTTGAAATAACGTTTGAATGTCTTGAACCTCTAAAACAAGATTTAGAGTGGAAGTTGACTTATGTTGGATCGTCTAGATCTTTGGATCATGATCAAGAATTAGATTCCATTTTAGTTGGGCCAGTTCCCGTGGGGATC
This sequence comes from Lizanozyma spartinae, assembly GCF_019049425.1. NCBI lineage: Eukaryota > Fungi > Ascomycota > Pichiomycetes > Serinales > Debaryomycetaceae > Lizanozyma > Lizanozyma spartinae. The sequence continues at coordinate 260,297 of NW_025065054.1, forward strand.
AACAAGTTTATTTTTCAAGCTGATCCTCCACTGCCAGAATTAATTCCTCCAAGTGAATTGGTTAGTGTTACAGTTATACTTTTAAGTTGCTCTTATGCTGATAGAGAATTTGTAAGAGTGGGTTATTATGTTAATAATGAATATGATACTGAAGAGTTACGGGAGAATCCTCCGGCTAAAGTTCAAGTCAATCATGTGGTACGGAATATTCTAGCTGAGAAGCCAAGAGTGACTAGATTCAATATAGTATGGGATACAGATGGTCCTGTAGACGAGTATCCACCCGAACAAGACGAAGAAGAAGAAGAAGAAGAGGAGGAGGAGGAGGAGGAGGAGGAAGAGGAAGAGGAGGAGGAGGAGGAGGAAGGAAGAGACCGAGAAGAGGATGAAGATGAAGAGGAAGAAGAATTAAATGATGAAGAAGAAGATGCTGATGAAATTAATGGAAATACAAAAGATGCACCAACAGCAAATGAAGAAGGTGAAGAAGTTGAAGAAGTTGAAGAAGATATCGAAGAAGATTTGGACGGTGAAGAAGAGGAAGAAGAGGAAGAAGATGTAGAGGTGGATTTAGAAGCTGAAGACGAAGATATAGAAGAAGTGGAAGACGATGATCAAGAATCAGGATTTAAAAGAAAGAAGCAAAAATTAGATTCTTCAAATCCTCCAACATCGAATTCAATTTCACAAGAAAAGTTATCGGAAACGTCAATTACCGAATCTAGTACTCTGACTCCTAATGATAAGGATGAGTAGACCCTATTAGAAGGAAGTTTCCCAGTTTTCCTCTTGTATCATTACATAACTTTTAAGTACCAATAAATAAATAATACTATAAAGTACACACTCTATATCAAATCATCAATAATGGAATTTAGTGTTTGACTTAATAAAGACACTATTTTCATATCCAATTGATGTTGATTCAATTTAGAATCGGGCCATTTATCCGGATGCCATCTGATACGATCGATTTTGATTAGTTCAAAAATTGTTTCCTCTGGATACTTGACATAATTATAAAAATTAACAAGTGATTCACCATCGTTTATCCACGTACAAATTTGCTCCTTCAGTGGAAAATGCTTATTATAATCACCAGCGTTAAATAATTGAAGAAGAGGTAATCTAAACAGCTGATCGTATTCTTGACGAACTTCTACTCCTTTTTTTTTGTTCTTCGTGATGATGCTGCTTGAAAGATAAGGATCATTTCTTCTTGGATTTAGGTTATCGTGTTCATTGCTTTCGTAATCGTTAATTAATTGTGAGTGATCGTTAGTGTCGTTAATGCTGGAATTCATCTGAGTGCTATCCGGGTCAATGGCTATTCTTTGATCTCCGAGTTGCAGCAGTTCATTAAAATACAGACTTAAATTAGATACCATTTCACCTCCTCGACTATGTGTAGAATACACTAATGGAGTTGTTGGATTTGCAAAGAATCGTTGATTATTGATTGGTGTTATAAATCTGTATCCGTTAATTGGCTGACCATATTCAACCATTTGTTCTGGAGGTTTAAAATGTGATTGTTGTTTCGTTGTACTTTGAGTGGAATTCCTTTTATCTGTTGGAGGATTAGAATTGTCAGGAGTCGATTGAGATATTGGAGTAGATATGGGACTGCGTTGCATCATAGATTCATTCTGAGAGTAATCTTGATCCGATGAAATATCTGATATTTGTTGTTGCTGTTCTTGGGACTGTTTTTGCAATTCTATATTTGCATATAATACCGATGATTTTCGACAATTGGAAAAATCTAGTATGGGTCCTTTAACATGTATTTTAGTAGCAGAACCTGAATTGAGTCTCATTCTCTTCCGTCTGGGTGAACTGGGACATGGAGTTGAATCATTAAAACTTATTTTAAATGTGGAAGAATTAATTGAAGATGCAGAGATGTTCAAATCTGTAAGAGTATTGTTCCGTCTATCTGACACTGGTTCGCTTGGTAGTTTATGAGATTCCAATGCCAACTTTCGGAATAATTGTTGATTATCTGGAGTTATGGTCATATTTGTTTGGATTCCTGTAGAATCAGCAGCAGGGGGTGACTCGGTTAAATTTCTTTTTCGTTTGTTGATAAATATTGGAGGAGGAGGAGGTATACTTGAAATATCTTCTTTTATTGGTATTTCATCAACATCAGATGAGTTTAAAAAGGATCTATCTGCAGCATCCACTGCATCATCATAATCAAGATCCTTCTCTCCATCTTCCTCATCTTCTTCTTTGTGTTTTTGATCTGTTCCAACTTTGTCCGTTTGTTCACCTATGGTGTCATTGTCGCCACCTAACAGGTGCAACATTTGCAGATGTTCGCCACTAGGTGTAGGGGAGCTCATGACTGAAAAAGGATTAGATTTAATAACAGTATCATCATGTTCATTATCAATTTCTGATTCTAGATGGAAGTTGTGTAGTTTGGAAATGGGAGAAAAAAAGGAGCTATTATGGCCTCCATCGCTTGAAGCATTAGTGGTGTGTATGACTTCCGAAGTTGAGTTATTTGAAAAGTGTGTCCCACGAGAGCTCCTTATTGGCGTTGAGGCACCAGCTAATCCAAAGGGAATGGGGCCATCGTCATCTTCTTCTTCAAGTCGGCTGCTTTCAAACTCATTGTCCGAAGCATAATGTGGTCTATGAACATTCGCACCAGCATTATCGCGGTGGCGATGACTATTAACTGGGGAAGAGTGCGATAGCTGTGCGTATGGAGTGGACGACCAATGTCGCGACGAGGGTGGCATATTTGGTGTGGAAGAAAGCAAAGGGCTCATCTCTTAAGGCAATGAGATGATCAGTTAGGGTAATGTTATTTCTGGGGTTGATGATTTGTTTATGTTTAATGTTTGTGCTATTTGAAATATCAACACTACCGGATCTGGATTAGTATAGCGGAGTCAAAACATCAACTAAGGGGTTGTGTTAAGTGCAGGGATTAAAGTAGGTGAAACAATAGTAGGGGGTATCCAAAACCTTTAGTCTACAGCAAATGCAGTTCAAGTTAACTACAAAGGCAGTTTGAGTCTCGAATACATCTTACTTAGATTACATGTTGAAGTATGCTCAATGAAGTATGTTTAATGAACGTTGATATCTTCATCATCAAACAACAAAATAATTATATTCCCACATATATATCTCCCTCTTGACATGACTGAAACTGATTCAAAGATTCTTGGTACGACTATCTAAGAATGTAATTATAAAGGTCAATCATTGTAATCGTGTGCATCCCAATATTATGGCAGCTGAATGCCACAACCATCTAAAGTTTATAATAGTGTGCTTGGTTCCGGAATGAAATGCCACAAACTAAACACGTGGGAAGTGAGGTTCCGACATCCGACACTAGACTAATTCCAACTCTAACCCTCCGCTATAGTAAGTTGTTTTAAGTTGAATTTCATCGAGGACCAATTCACTTCGGATTGAATGGTTTGTCGATACAAGATTCCATTTCTTTGCCATGGAACTCCATCACCTAGTAGATGAGCAATTGCCGTTATATTGATTGCATCGCATCCTATCTGCATCGCAATTGCCATGCACGTTGTGGGTCGTGTGGACGGATAAACAGGCGAGGAGTAGGAGATGGCTGAAAGCATAAAGCCTTCGGAGTTTTTGGGGTGACCTGTCATCACTCATTACCTCCTATAGCAGAACATGTAAAATCTTGTACGAAATATGGAGCAGTACTCGCTCGTTAATTCTGACTTAAAGAAGTTTATTTACATATCTGTATGATTCATTAGAGAAGAATATGATAATGAGTTAATACACAAACTTTCACCGAAGTGTGTCAGGAATCGTTATCATCACCCCACCTGCAAGTAAAATGTATATCAACCAAGCGGGGCCAATGAGATTGCGAATACCTCAACACAGGACTGTTGTTATCTATCCATTTAACATTTTCTCACGATTAGCAGTATACATTAAGAGGAGCACATGTGAGCAGCACATGCTAACAGTAGATATATGCCAAAAGTATCGGCTGAAATCTATGACTTTGTCATTAGTCATTCATGAACGTATGACGGAGTACTTTCACAATTCGCATATCATCCTTGCTTCGCCTCTAGAATTACGAATTATTTGTAGACAGCTTTGCGTTATATTGCTTTCAGTTGAACTTCGTTTTGTGTCTGCAAACGATAAACTAATATAAGCAGCAATCCACTCTTTTTTTCAGTGTAGCTTAATGCAGATCAGTTCTTTTGTTTATTCACCATCTGAAAAGGACGCTTTAGCTCCACCCCATGTTGAATAACGTGCTACTGCAAACTATCCCCTATGCTGCTGCTACAATAATCTCCTCAACTGAAGGTGGCGGAACCACCTTAAGGCAAGTCATATTTGGTGGGGCTTCGGCTTCAGAAGCCACATCTGACTTATCCTTTCGACATATCACTATGCTTACTTTTGAAGCTGTTCTTGAAGTTATCATCATTTGCTTTTTCGGTTTTATCGCTGCTAAAACTGGTCTTTTAAATACAAAGAATCAAAAAGTTATCAGTCAATTGAATGTTGACTTGTTTACTCCTTGTTTGGTATTTACCAAACTAGCTAGCTCACTTTCCCTTAAAAAGTTGGTGGACATCATCATCATTCCTATTTTCTATGCATTGTCAACTGGTATTTCTTATATTTGTGCTTTGGTGGTATCTAAATTCTTTGGTTTAAATGAACCTGAAACAGACTTTGTTACTGCAATGGGTGTGTTTGGTAACTCTAATTCTTTGCCTGTCTCTTTGACTTTAGCCTTAAGTTATACATTGCCTGATTTACTTTGGGATGATATTGATGACGATAACCAAGATAAAGTTGCTTCAAGGGGTATTTTGTACTTGTTGATTTTCCAACAGTTGGGTCAAATATTAAGATGGTCTTGGGGTTTCAATAAATTATTGCGTAAAAGATCTTATGAAGAATTACATTATTATGAAGGTGTTTCTGTCTCTGAATTTCAAGGCGAACTGTGCATCGAATCAGAAAATGTGTCTGATATCCTTCGTCACTCCGGAATGCAACCTGACGGTGAAGATGATGACAATACAAATAAGTCACCTGTTGTTGTTGTGAATGAAGAAGAGCTGATTTCTCTCACTGTTTCACAAGCTCATTTTGATGTTGCAAGTTCTTCATCTTCAACAACCTCTATTGAAGGTGCCACAAACCAATCTGAAGATGAAATTGAAAATTCCAAAGTATCACACAAGAACCATAATTTATCTATGAAATGTATACGATGCTTATGGTTCAGCATCAAAAACTCGAAGCCTGTTCAAGGATTTTTGGCTTTCATGAATCCTCCTTTGTATGCTATGTTGGTTTCCATTGTTGTGGCATCGATTTCACCACTTAGACTTGCATTATTTCCTCCAAACCCCCAGGAGCCAACTTTTGTGTCCAATACATTTACAAGAGCTATTGGTCAATTGGGTTCGGTTTCTATACCTTTGATTTTAATTGTTTTAGGATCAAATTTATATCCATCAAGTGACTTACCACCAGAATCAAAACATTATAACAGAATTGTTTTTGGTTCATTATTATCAAGAATGATTCTCCCTTCATTGATTTTATTGCCTATTATTGCTCTTCTGGTGAAATACGTTAATATCAGTATCTTGGATGATCCTATTTTTTTGATTGTTGCATTTGTTTTAACCATTTCACCTCCAGCAATCCAATTAAGTCAGATTACTCAATTGAATAACATTTATCAGAAGGAAATGGCGGGCGTGTTATTTTGGGGTTATGTTATATTGACTTTGCCAACGACTATTTTCATTGTGGTGACTTCATTAGAAGTCTTGAAATGGGCCAACTAGTTTGAAATTTTAAATGTCTTGTGAGCCATTCACATTATGCAGTGGAATATATATATAAATAATTTAGTAAACGGTAAGAGATGAGTAAACAATAGTACATGCTGTATAAGTCATAGTTAGTGAAGTCAAAAGAGAGTTAATGTTTGTAGTAAACCATTGTATAAATTTTAACTTGACATTTAGTAGTTATAGTCGTACCGCCTGTCTATTATTGTTTGTTCTAGTTGGAAAATGGCTAAATCAATGGTAGCGCCGTGGTATTTTGGTGAATGAAGAGCACCAAAATTTCGGCACAGATTACTTAATACGGTGCCCAGCGATGCGTATCCACTTAAAACACTATATTTCAACGATTATTTTTGTTCACAACCTGTATCTCAGAGTCATCACCTCTTATCGTAATCCTTTATCTACTAGAGAATTCAATTTGGGTAACACCATCAAGCTTCCCATTGGAGAGAAAAGAGTACTATGTCTAGCCAACTACTTTCTTTACATATATATATACAGATATAATATTGTGAACTGACGTCGTATTGGGCAATTTGCTATCAGGATTAGCAGGCTTAACAGCGATATCCCCAGAAAGAAACATGGAACGAACTGCTTTCACATACAGCAAGGGCTTGAAATGGCATCATACACTTTTAATCCTAATCGCGGAAAATGAATTTTGCTCCAATTAAGAAAAAGTAGCCGGCCCGCATTTGAATTTTGGTCCTCACACTTTATGGTTTTCAAAGTTAGTTTTCGGAGTAAACGACATCTAAAAAAGTGTAAACCTAACAGGGTATAAAGATTGTTGGATTGTTACCTTTTTTTTTCCTATCATCATTGTTGTTGCTTTTGAATTGTCTTTAAAGATTCTCAGGTTTTCAAGAAAATTTTATTTAATCAGCTTCTTTACCCTGCGCTTGATACTTTTGACAGTTAGCTAATTCTCGAGTAGTCTAATACATTATTGTTTAGTGTCAGTCCCGGGTTTAGAAAATAACTGGTTTTGTATCGGCCTTATTTTCTTTTTTCGATTGGCGAAAAGGAGGTCGCCGAAACTATTTCTCCATAATAATACTACTTGTCACATCGAACACCTTTAAAGTGTGTGGTATTATTCCATCTATCAAGTTAAAGAGCTCTCTGTCGTTGTCTTTGCAGAGTCATAGTTACCTGTCTAGGTTATTTTTACCAGTTGGACATTTTTCGCAGACTCCACTCATTAATAATACAATTTCAACTACCAGTGATTGATCTCATTCGCTCATAATAACCTCATATAAGTTATGGCAAAGACTCGGAAATTAGCTGTGGTGGGTAGTAGGTCAGTGGGGAAATCCCTGATGACAGTACGGTTTGTTGAAGACCATTTCGTGGAATCATATTACCCCACTATTGAGAACCAATTCTCCAAAACTATAGCATATAAAAATCAAGATTATGTCATTGAAATCTTAGATACTGCGGGGCAAGATGAATATTCAATAATGAATGAAAAGCATTTGATTGGAATCCATGGATATTTACTTGTGTATAGTGTCACACTGTTACAGAGCTTTGAATTAATCGAAGTTATAAGGGATAAGATTTTGAATAGTATTGGAGCAGACAATATCCCCATGGTACTAATTGGGAATAAATCTGATTTGAATTATCAACGACAAGTGGAAACTATTGAAGGACAACAATTAGCTGAGAAGTTTGGGTGTAAATTCTTGGAATCAAGTGTACAAGACAATGTGAATGTGAATAAAGCGTTTGAGACTCTTTTGGACTCTATTGAAACCATCACAAACCCTCCACCCAAATCTGAAGATAAATGTACCATAGTATAAATTGAGTAGGCAGGTATAGAGTATGGAATAGGATTGATACTAACATATTTTACTTTCAAGATGTAGAATGTCATGATAATTGAAAAAATACTTAGTATAAACGTTAGTACTCAAATGATGAATTGCAAGTTTGTATCAATAGGATGAGAAGAAGATAACTGAGGCTTTTGAGTATATTTACCAGAAAGGACATCTCTCATATTTTGCAATAATGTTAGATAAGATTGTTGAGGGTTAGTTGACATGACTCTGACAAAGGCATATGACATAGCCCCAGTGTTCTTACCTGCTTCATTGGCATCGGCAGACGTTTGATCATCTTTACAACCAGAAATAGAGATAACATCAGCAGGGCTGGTTTTATTTTGTTTGGTAAATTCTCTGGCCTTTGACGCCTTATCCTTATTAGCAATAGTCTTTACCAAACTCTTGACACCAGAAAACATACTCTTCTGATTACCAGTAAGATACCCTTGGACAATTGTCATGGCATCTTGGCCAGCTTCAGAATATAAGTTGGGTTCCTTCACAACACCTTTGGTGGAATAAATGTATGGTAGATCCAACATAGTTGCTGAATGACAAGCATCAATCAAAGCAGTTAAACGACATCCTTGAGGTAATGGTCTGACAACCCTATCATGGATTTCATCATCTACAATGAATCCGCTGGTTTCAAAGTCAAGTGGGTACAAACATTCGTCATAGCCATCATCTTCATCACCACTCAAATCTTCAGTTTGACCACCATGACCACTATAGTGAAGAACCAAATTATCATTAGCCTTGGCTCCCTTAACTAGCCAGCCAAAAGCATCAATAATGTTTTGTCTCGTTGGAATTTGACGTTTATTAGAAGCGTCATCTCTCAACATCACAATATCTTCTTCCTTGAAACCCCATTTCAAAAGAAACTGCTTCATATTTTCAGCATCATTAATACAGCCTCGTAACTGATTCTTAGTGCCAATATAATTGATACCAATTAACAAAGCCTTCTTGCTACCAGTACAATTGGAGTATTGGTATGTTTGCTGGCCATTCCCACCAAACGACTGTTGTTGGGTGCTTGGTCTTTGGAAGTTTCCTCCTCCTTGCATCTGTTGTTGGTTTTGATGAGGGGGTCTGGAATATTCTTCTCTACCGTATCCATTAATATTGTTGTTTTGGCCCCCCCATTGACCTGGAGGTGGTCCATTTGGTCTGGAGTAGTTACTATCATTATTATATCCGGATGGGGGGTGACTTGGTCTGGAATATTGCTGTTGTAGACCATAACCTTGGTTCTGGTTACTACTTCCATAACCCCAGTCTCCAGGTGGTGGTCCTTGAGGAGGACCACCGTATCCATTGCCATGATTACCTCCACCGTACATAGTCTCTAATCCTCTCGATGTATTCTTCGTGATTCACAGGTCGTTTGTGATCTTTTGAAAACGTCTTGTCTTTGTTGAGACTTCAATGTGAAGTTGTCAAAGCCCACTCTGGTTTTTTCTCCAGGTGTTCGCGCCCCTTTACATCATAGAGAAACTGAAGAAGAAGGTCTGTATATAGAATAGCAAACGATCTTTAATTGAGGAACCTTTTCAAAAGTGAAGGGCTACCAATGTGGAGCTTGTAGAAATATTCTACCTTCGGTAAGAGGTTTAAAATTATTGGAATCCTGCACAATGACCTGACTTCCGACTGAGACTCCGAGCCAAATTAACGTTGATTCGGCATCAATAGGTCGACGCATAACGTACTCTGATTGGTCAGCAAAATGATGTGCGCCCAAACTACAATTGAGCGATTTCCTGTATACTCCACCCCCATATTTCGGCCACTGCCATATGTCCGGTTTACCCATATACTGTTTGGCGAGTCATGAACAATTTGACTCAACAACATGACAAACTTAAACCCCCAAGTGTTGAAATGAATCTGGCCATAAGTCACCGGTCCGAAGAATTAACACGGAAAAGTGAACTACGGAAAAAATCCCGACATCCAAATGGTAAATTTGTCGATTTTCATTAGAGGTTGAAAATTCTCATTGATTCGCATTTAAAAGGCCGCTTGTCTGCACTTTTCCTCATAAGCCGTAATTCTCTTCTTTTCCTTCTTGTCCTTTATTCTTTTTGATTATTAAACTTATTCGTAAAAAGATGTTCTCCAAGATTGCCACCAGAGCCTTCTCCTCCTCCTCTGCCTCTGCCTACAAGGTTGCCGTTTTAGGTGCCAATGGTGGTATTGGTCAACCATTATCCTTATTGATGAAATTGAACCCCAAGGTTACTGACTTGGCCTTGTACGATTTAAGAGGTGCTCCAGGTGTTGCTGCTGATGTTTCTCACATTCCCACCAACTCCACAGTCAAGGGTTACCAACCAGAAGACATTGAAGGTGCTTTGACTGGTTGTGACGTTGTTGTTATCCCAGCTGGTGTCCCAAGAAAACCTGGTATGACCAGAGACGATTTGTTCAACACTAACGCTTCTATCGTTAGAGATTTGGCTAAAAACATTGCTGAGTACTCTCCAAATGCTGCTGTTCTTATCATTTCTAACCCTGTTAACTCCACCGTCCCAATTGTCGCTGAAGTTTTCAAGTCTAAGGGTGTCTACAACCCAAAGAAGTTGTTTGGTGTTACCACTTTAGATGTTTTAAGAGCTAACAGATTTGTTGCTGAAATCGCTGGTACTGATCCATCCAAGGAACACGTTACCGTTGTTGGTGGTCACTCTGGTATTACCATTGTTCCATTGTTCTCTCAAACTAACTACAAGGACTTGGCCACTGATGTTAGAGATAAGTTGGTCCACAGAGTTCAATTCGGTGGTGACGAAGTTGTCCAAGCCAAGGATGGTGCAGGTTCCGCCACTTTGTCTATGGCTCAAGCTGGTGCCAGATTCGCTGGTTCCGTCTTGAACGGTTTAGCTGGTGAACACGACGTCGTTGAACCATCTTTTGTTGACTCTCCTTTGTTCAAGAATGAAGGTGTTGAATTCTTTTCTTCCAAGGTTACCTTGGGTCCAGAAGGTGTCAAGACTATCCATCCATTGGGTGAATTGTCTGAATTTGAAGAAGGTTTGGTTAAGACTGCTAAGGAAACCTTGGTTGGTAACATCAAGAAGGGTCAAGACTTTGTTGCTCAAAACCCATAAATGTGACTATTTTGTCAAAGGTTCAAAGCTGATTATTTTTTCAGATTGAATTGTAAATAGCTCGTAAGAGACAATATACACTATTATGTAAGTGACAAATAATATATATACTATTTATCGATCACCGACCTCGGTTCTTGTAATTGTCACGTGCCGTTAATTTTGGATAAAGTACACGATATCTACTTTGATCCCGCTCCACGCTGAAATTCGGTATATTTCGGATTTAGACTTCTTTGAACAAACTCAAAATTCAACTGACAATTAAAATGCAGGCTATTTATTTGATCCAAGTGTTAGAATTATGAGTGAATTGTTTGTTTATGTTGCTGAAAAACGGCAACTCTAAGAATAGACGCGTTCCACATCACCACTAACAATGCAGTTTGGGTAGAGTAAATGCGGTGAGCCAGGTTGCAGATCAATTGTGTGTGCCTTACAACAACTTTTTTCTGACAACTAAGAACCTGGACCTTTTTAGCAACAACTTAAGTTCATATGCTTAACCCTAGACGATGAATTGGATACGTAGTAAAACTCAAGAACATTTGATGACTTGAGCTCCCTTCAAAGATACATTTAATTGCTACTATTATTAGACTATTTTTGGATACTATTTGAAAGGACGCTAAGCCTAGCAACGTATTTTTTTTTTTTAGAGTGGGCTTATACTTGGTTCAAAAACATAATGTACGTATTTATAGCCCCACATACTTAATCCCAAACAAAACACATTAGCTTTATACACTACAACAAAAACACCCCCAAGTGAGGTTAATTCGCATAGAATTTGCCAATAGGAAATAACGACTAATCTGAACACTGCCAACAGGAAGAGAATAACGACTAATCTGAAAACCAAGCTAAGGGCTATAATTAATATTTGTATGCTAATAAAGTTCGAAAAATATCTCATTTAAAAGGCTACCATTAACCCCAACAGTGCTCTTTTACGGCGTGCGGACGCAATGCGCAAGAGGTCAAAGAACTGATACCACATGTCTCCATTGAGTTAGAAAGTGGTACTAAACGTGCAGCATATCGCATTGCATCACATTGATGGGGGATGTTCCATGTATATGCATTAGAATTTGATGGAATCTAATTTAAGGTTTGAAGTTTTTTACTTTAGAAAGCTGGGCTGAGACCAGTTTTTGGTAGTTCATTAAGTTTTGATATGTATTTAGTATATTCTAGCCGTTGAGAATTCATGCACAAATGACCTCATAATAATTTACCTATATGCACGACTATTGTTCGGTATAAATTGGTTGCAGAAGAATAAACATGTCAAGATTATTTTCCCCTTCAAGGAAAGCAGTACAAGAATCTGTGATCAATTAAAAAGATGAGAGAACAAGGTCCTGTTATATGGTTTAAGATTTGATATTGTAGATAATAGAAAGGATATCATCGTATAGAAGACAAGTGAAGTTGGCGAAATATTAGTAGAATTAACAATTTTTCGATGGCAATGATCTCTTTACAATACGAGTCGCTTAGCATGACTGGTGGGGGCAGGCAGGCGGATCACGAGGGAAAAGTGATAAAAAATAATTAAAAGATTTGCTGATGAAGAAAAAAGGGAAACAAGGGGAAAGAGGGAATTCAAACAAGAGGGGTATAAATATTCGAATGATAACAATAATCGTAGCAATATTTAATGAAGATGTGATGTCAAGGGGAAGTTACTTTATTAGGATATTGAAATCAAAAAGGCTACATCGTGAGGGTTTTCAAGGCGCGGTGTGTGCTCTCCTGAAACCAATAAACGTTTACCGTGATTATATCAATCACCAAGGTCGAAGCACATTTATACAACGAAGACAATAGGGCTGTGATATACATATTAATTTATAATTTTGCCTTAGATATTTCGTAGGTCCAGACTATTGGAAGTAACAAGCTTTTATAAGTACGGATAACGGGCCGAACGCTCACAATAGAAGATATTACATACAGTCATAAAGACAATAGAATATTTAATGGGATCAATGGTTAGTATACAAGCAACAATAACAAAATTTCTCCTAAAGCGGGTTTCAAGTAGTAACACAACGTCAGTTTCTTATAACCTTGATTCAACCATCATATAACGTTGATTTGAACAACTATCTACAGTCTTGTGAGATGACAGTAGAAGCAAAGAGTATTCCAAGGGATCTATAAAATGAAGTATTATAGTTATAGCAACTAAGTACCCATTTAGCTGGTTCCACAAGTGAACAAAAGTAGAATTGAGTATAAGTTCACGTAGAGTGTAATGCTGCAGCAAAATAGAATACCACGTCCAATATTACTGTAACTGCTTGTTACTGTTACTACGAGTACCACTATTATTACCACTAGTATACTATAGTATCGTCTATACTTATCACTCGATTCATTAATACAGAAAAAGAAAATTGGTTGGCACAGGAATCTAAAAAATAAAACACCACAAAAGAGCTGCTTGCGAACCAAAAAAAGTCTGCTTCCCCTAAAAAGTTCACAACGGAATAACGCTATTATCATCACCATATCAACCCTCAATAGGGACCTATCATCATCTGATCTTGAACTTTGAAGCCGTCTTCAGACAAAATTAATATACTGAAAGTAGCACAGCTTCATCTTTCTTCCTCCTGTCCTTAACTACTACCTCTGTCTAGGAGAAGGAAAAATAACATAGCCTGAGGTCCACATAAGCAAGCCTTAGTTATATTCGTCAGCCATCATCACCACCACCACCATCACTTGGGGTTCTCGTCTTTTGATATATCCCCGTTGATCAAAGTCAAGATTGCCATCACATTCTCACACAATCAAAAACAATTCATACGAGCCTTGATGTTTTGCTGGAGTTAGTTTACATATTAAACCCGATCCAGCTTAGTATACAAACAAAAGCCATAGAAAGCCAATACTTCAGACGTATCATATTATTACTGTTATTGTTATTGTTATTGTTAATACTTGCATTAATTCGATCTTGCATTAGTTCGATCATCATATATAAAAATTATCATCTTGTCTCTGGCCAATTGACTCGAATTGACCTGACACCCTTGCCCTTTTTCATCCTTTGCTTTGATTTTCTACCATTTCCCAACGTCAAAAATTTCATCTTCAAAAGATACCTCCGACAACAGTCAAGAGGATCGCTGTCCTAAAGGTCCACCAGCTCCTTCATCCGAACAAGAGTATTATTATCATCAACAACAAGCTGAAGGTGAGGACGATCAAAAGACAATAGTAATGGAAAAGTTTTTAGTCAGCTCACCGGCCCAGTTGTCCCAGCCTTTCGAAATGAACTCTGATTCTTTCATCCAGTACAACAATATGGACTTTTTAGATCCTAATGCCACTTCAATGATAATGGACTCGAATTATCTGCAATCGCGTGTTTCTATACCAGTTCTGTCTCCACAGAATGCAACCGCTGACAACCCTGCTTCATATGGCGCCTTCTCGTTCCAACAGTTGAACCCGAATCAGGCGTCGGATTCGTCCTTACTATCAAGTAGTAAAGAGTTTGTCCCTGAAAATGACAGTGGTCAAGATAATAATAAAAATAATGACGACGACAATAATACTAGTAATAATGATGATGATGATAATACTGAGGACATGGTTCCTAAGTCAGACAACTCAACTCTTTTGCATAGTTCCGAGCTCATGGGCCCGAACCAATCATTGCTCAACAGCAACTCCAAGTTTAGTCATTCTAGGAATGTTTCATTAGACGATGGTTATTATAATACCTCATTTCTACTGGGAATGGCTTCGTTGTCCGCCTCATCCAATTTCGCAAGACCTCCACAGTCTCTGTACCAATCCATGCACTCAACTTATAGACACCATAGACCTACTTTATCAACGTCTTCTGTGGCCTCTGCTAATCAAGATCCACCGGCTTATTTAGATCATCAATATGGTCATCATCAATACCTTCTGCATCCAATGTCTATGCAAAATAATCCAAACTTGAACACTCAATCACAACAACAACAACAATCTCCTTCAAGTTATTCCATGGATTCTATGCATCCCCTGTCATCATCTATTTCGTTCCAATCCTTTCTGGAATCACCCCAATCATTTGCTAAGCAACCCTCACAAAGTCAAGTACTAAATACTCCAAGACGACACTCCAGAAACAAATCACTTTCCACTTCGTCAGTAAATACTTATGCTACTCCCTTAAGGGGTGGTCTTACTTCCCAACACCAAACATCTCAATCCAACTTAATCCCACAACCTCCTGGAATGTCCCCTGTGAACTTGATGGGTTCTCAAAGAATCACTAAAACGCCATATCTGGCAAAGGGTAAAGGACATTCAAGATCAAGGTCCAGAATGTCCATGGATGCTACTGGAGCCTTTCTTCAATCGTTATCATCTCAAAGTCAACCATCTTTACCACCTACACAACATTATAGTGCTCCCGGTTCAGCATCAGCAAACATCCAAGGTAAAAACCCATTTTTCAATTCGCCCATCATGTCTCCGGGAAGTCAGTCAAATTTAGATATTTCTTCAACGGCTACAACTCCTCAGCACCAACCACCTTCAACAAGTCAACGAATGCAACAAGCTAATTTGAACTTGGGACAAACAGCAGCAGATAGTACTTCATCATACCGAAGATCATCGACCAGTATCCAAAGTTCTTATTTCACTACGCCTCCAAGTACTTCCAAACAGCATTTACCTTATAATCCTCATATCCATCAACAACCTACCAATTTACTTTTGAGTGGGTTCTCGGGTGCAGGGAAAACCTCGGAGTCTCCTACCCATGAATCTAATCCATCTCTTGGAGGAAGTGCCCAAACTGGTGTTGGGAATGATTCTTCCACTATCATAGATGCGATCAACATCGAAGGACAGGATAATGATGCCTTTAAGCAATTGAAGAAAGCAAAGTCGCAATTACAGATATCAACTGTAGGACGCTTTCTTCAACCACCTCCACCACCACCTAAGTTTATGTCTGACGTAGCCACTGCAACAACAGCTACTACTAACTCAGCTCGGTATATGTCTAATGTTCCAGAACAAGGTGGTGGTACTGGACTTTACTTTTATGAGAACTCTGAATCAGGCTCTAACTTCGGAAAGTCATATACTGACATGAGTGGAGGAGGAATGAATGGTTCGTTATTACCTGCAATTGATTCCATGGGAGACAAATACACTGGGGAAGATGGGTTGGAGTTTGGATTACTGGGATATAGTCATCAATCATCATCAACAATTCTGAAATCAGCAATGCCAGAGGAAATGGCTGCAGCATTGGGGGAAGAAAAGGTTAAAGAAATCAATACCTTGGTAGGCAATGAAATCAATTTACAGAGCTTGAAATTGCCAGTTAAGAAGAACAAAAAGGAAAAGCCCTTTGATCCAAAGAAGAAACACGCTTGTCCATTATGTGATGCTAAGTTTCAACGACCTGAGCATGTCAAGCGACATATGAAGAGTCATTCAAGTGAGAAGCCTTTCCAATGTGAAGAGGCTAATTGTGGGAAACGTTTCAATAGAAAGGATAATCTCAAAGCTCATTTGAAGAAGATTCACCAAAAGTCTAACTCTTAAATGAATTGAATGAATTAATGCTGACTGACTGACCCTGAAATATATCTCAACTTTAATTTTCTACTTTTATTTCATTTTATTTTATTTTACTTTATTTTATAACATTTTTATATTTTGCAATGGGACTCGGTGTTTACACAACTTAACACACTCAACTAACTGTAAAATTAAGAGCTTCTAACAACTGCATCCAATGCCTTACAAAATTGGTCCAAGTTGGCATCGTTTAGACCAGCAACGTTAACTCTACCATTTTGAGTAAGGTAAATGTGGTATTCAGAGATCATTCTTTCTGTTTGTTCTTTCGTTAACCCCGAGAACCAGAATAATCCTGTTTGTCTAATCACGTGATCCCATTTCCCCGGAGTTTCCAATTTGGTCAAGGTATCCAAAATACGTCTTCTCATAGTAACCATTCTTTCAGCGACACCAGCAACGTCTTGATCCCAAACCTTCTTGATCTCCGGAGTTGAACCAACAGTACTGACGATTCTGGCTCCGTAAGCAGGACCAAAGGAACATTCTTCTCTGAAATTCTTCACCATATTGCTATGCACAATGGGCAAGCTGTCTTTGTCTTGAACAACGACATGCAAAGCACCAGCTCTCTCTCCATATAAGCCCAAATTCTTGGAGAATGATTGACATACAACAAACTCCATCCCGGCTTCGTAAAAGTATCTGATTGGCCATGCATCCTCGTCCTTGTCACCAGATGCAAATCCTTGATAGGCTATGTCAAACAACACCATGCAGTCTTTGTTGATAGTCAAATCTCTAATGGTCTTCCATTGGTTTTTAGACAAGTCCGCTCCAGTAGGATTATGACAACATGTTTGCAAAATGAAAACTGTCTTTGGACTAGCTTCTTCAATCGCACAAACAACACTTTCAAAATCTATAGTTTTAGTTTCCTCGTCATAGTATTTATATGTGGAAGTGGTACATCCAATGTGTTGAGCCATTGGAATATAATTGGACCATGCGGGTGTTCCAACAGCAAAATTAGTGTAACCAGCGGATCTCAAAATCAACATTGCCATATGAAGGGATCCCGTACCGGAAATGGTTTGAATAGTAGCAAGTTTGCCTTCCCCTGCAATCTTATCACCGAAAACAGTCTGTTGAGCAACAGGAATGAATTCAGGTAAACCACTCATAGTTGTATAGTTATGACCTGGTTCAACCTTGTTGTAGATTTCCTTTGCCATCTTAACAGAAGGAAACATGAATGAAGACCCATCGGCTGCTTTATAAACCCCAATTGAAACATCCATCTTATTAGGGTTAGGGTCGGCAGCATACCGGGCCATGGTTGCAATGATTGGATCCAAGGCCTCAGCCTCTAACTTTGAAAACTTTGTAGTAACAGTCATTTTTAAATTGAATCAGTAGAAATCACTAAGGGAAACAAAAGGAATAATATTTTAGTCAAAAATAGTCAAACACCAAATTGCAAGCTATTTAACTAATTTGAAAAAGTTTCAATGTATTTGTGTACTGGAACGGTAAAACGCGGTTATTCGCGGCAAGTGACTGAATGCCGCCGTTAAAGATAAGTTTTTTCCCTTTGTTTGTTTGTGTCTCTCGGACCCCGCATATCATGCGATGTCCCGAGACCGGTAACGGAACGGAATCAAACATCTGAAAACTGAAACTCATCCCCAAGGGTTATTGTGATGGTGGGGTTTGTAGTATCACAATGGCCTTACATTTGTCCATCAATGACCACTTTGGACTTGGAGGGCCTGGTAAGTCTTGGAATGGCACTGTGTTGAGAACGTTAAGGGTAGTTCCTGCCGTAAATGCTAAGGCATTTTGAAAGATCTGTTGTGCATGTTGTTGTGAGGAAGTGGTAGCAGATGATAGTTGACTCGCTATTGTTTCCATCATTTCAAATATAGTAGTTATATCACTAACGTAGTTTGAGGGGGACTTGATGAAAAGGGGGACTTGTTCTTTGGGTAATTGTAAAATATAGTGGTTTAGCATTCCTATTGTTTTCAATTTGACAAGAATGAAGGGGAAATCAATGCTTCTATTCTTGGATTCTGCCAATGTCTTTGTTGAAAATGCATTGCTTACCAAAACTTCTGCTAAGGCTGGATCAATTTGGGTTAGGCCTAGCTTTAAATAACTTTGTAGTGCAAGTAACTGAAGCTCAGTGCCATCTGTAGGTGTCAATTGTAATTGGTTGAACCCGTTCCAGAACTCAAGGTCGTACTTTTTCCATGCCTCATCTCCAGCAGAAAGAGTAAGCAACTTCTTTAGGAATTTGGCAAACACCCGTACAACCTCAGGGTAGTATTGTTGATTAGTGACGATCATCGTGGCCACTGCCAGTAATGGCAGATGATGCCCGACAACAGCGTGGGCAGTTGAAGGGGCCAAAAAGTTGGTTAAAAAATGGAAGCATTGAAGTTGTACAATGTCATTGTAACGGATTTGAAAGACTTCACTGATGAAATCCTCTGGAGTGTTTCCAATGGCACCTTCGACAGCATCTCTTTTCTCGCTGGATATAATGTAGTTACCAATGTTGATTAAACAAGCAGCAAGATAGTAAGGATCAGAGAACTCATGAATACTCTTGACTGCTTCAATGGAGAATTGAACATCGTTGAAATTGTCAAACGAAGTCATGGACGAGATACTACCACTGATAGCAAAGAGTTTCCGTTTCAACTTGATAGCATCTTTTATATGAGTAGGCACACGAGATATCAAGATACAGATATTCTTATTGGCGTCTATGGAATCGATTCCAGGGAAGTCAGTGAACGACGTTAGCACCGTAATACAATCAATTAAGTGGTCCAAGTACTCTGTGTCTTCACTCGTCGCGATATGTTCACGTAGTATTTTGATCAAGATATCCAAGGATTCGATGTTTTTATAGGCAACATTCTCTCGGATGATGTCTTGGTACTCCATCATGATCTCTGCTAACAGTTCAACCACAAACCTCCAATTATCCACGTTCCAACCGTAATCCACAGAGTGAGATCCAAGGAACTGAATCAACGGATTGAATAGACATAATTCCTTACTAAGATACTCAACGTTCCTCCTGTCGTTATTGGTATTATGGACAAACTGAGAGACCAAGATCAACGTGAACCTTCCCAACTCAAAGTTACCGGAGGCGAAGATGGCAATAGCGGAGTTCCAAAGGGAAACGATCAATGGATCGTCCGAAATAAGATAGCAGCGGTTTCTATCGCTGTCTGCTGTCAAATTGATCAATACTTTTAATGTCTCGGACTTTACTTGATCTGTACCATTTTGTAAATTGGTTTTCAGTGCTTCAATTATACCGTTTAGATTTTGGCTGATTTCTTCACCGTTACGGAACTGTTCGTCTCTTAAAGCCACTGACAATTTAAGGAGAGTTTCAGCATTGTTGAGGTCATCGTAACGGACAGACATTAATTACGCTGATAATGAAGATGGTTATAGTAGTTTGATAAAAATTGCACTTACGATAACGAAAATGATGTACTTTTTTTGTCGCGACATACATAAGCAAAGACATAACATGAGTGACAAGAAATGTCAAGTATAAGCTGTCGTGATGTTCTATTTCTGTCATATTGTCTATTTCTGTCATATTCTAGTTCTGTCATATTCTAATTCTGTCATATTCTAATTCTGTCACATTCTAATTCTGTCATATTCTGATTCCGTATTTGCTAATACTTTTCAAAAACCTTCTCTCCAGATCTAAGTCCCAAGATAAACCGTACATCAATACAGACACTCAAACTGTGCAACATGGGCAAAAGATTCAAGAGATCACGATCATCTTGGTCGTTAATCCAGCCTTCGATCATCACGGCATTATCTTCATGTAAAGCATAGCTCACTGGACTGTTATCCAAGATAACTACATGTTTAAGCTCATCATCCTTGGGGAAAAACTTGGATAAGTCCTTGATGTACCCTACGCCTGGTCGGAAGGTACAGTCGTTTCTGTAATACCTTCTGCTAAACAAGTTTCGTCTTGGGAACCTGTTCCCTACTGAATCTCGTCCCAATATTTCAGTGCCTAATGCTCTTGTAGACAGAAGTTTATATTGAGAAACTGCTGAACTCGTTGCTGATTTTGCTGCTGCTTTATCTGCTTGGGCAAGGACTTCACTTTCCAACCAATCAATGATCGGATCAGCATATTCCTTGACACTGGCAGTGAAAACTTGTAAGTCATACCACCTCGATACCTCCAGTAAAAAGTGATCACAATATGGACGTTTGAGAACATAGTACAAGGTGGATATGTTATGTAAACTGATTTCTATCAATTGGGAAGATGCAGAATTGGAATAAGACCTGGGAGACCCTCTTGAAAGCGAATGGATAAGCGTTTCATCCAAGTCCAAAATCAACGTCTTGCGTTTCCGAGGTCTATCCGGACGTCTTGAAAGTGGATACAATCGTTGTGGAGGGGGGATTATGTATTTTGATGATTCTGTGGGGGACTTGAAGTTATTTGACAACAAGTTTTCGTGTTTAAGCAATTCGGTTTTATCTTCAACTGTCAGTTCAATTTTATGGTGATCAACCGGAGGATGAGAAAGATTATCATCATCATCATAATTACTGATATTAAGGAAATATGCAAAAGGGTAAGTCACAAGATACCACATGAAAAGTAATGGTTTAAGAATAGCATAATTGGGAATAAATAAGATGACATATGCTACTTTATTAATGAATCTAGGCTGCTTTTCTTCTTTCAAGTGTTCATGTTCATAATCATCTTTAGGTAATGCTTGAGTCACTGGTGATGATTCAATGTCATCTAGCTTGACGATTTCTTCCTCTAAAAGATCAACTTCATGGAATTGTTTACTATTATTACTATTATTATTATTATTGGTGGTAGTACTAGTTGTATTATTGTTTGACTTTCTTGAACGTCGTCTGAGTCTTTTGGATGGGCTGGTGTTATACCTGTTCTGTTGACCATTAGCCAGTACTTCTTCATCTTCTTCGTCGTCATCTTCAAGTTCCTCATCTTCAAGTTCTTCTTCATCTTCTATTTCTATTTCTTCTTCTTCTTCTTCCTCTTCTTCTTCTTCTTCTTCCTCGTCCTCATTCCCCTCCTCTGCGTCTTCTTTAACTTTTGGTATTGCCTCGGGCTCCAATGTTGGGTCTAGTCGGGTTTTCTCACCTTCAGCATCTTCAAAGGACACACTGTTGTCTGCGGGATACAAGCTTTCAAACGACGACACTAGAAGCTTGATGGAATTCATGATGCAACTGATATAATGGTGACAATATGAGTTAAGTACGACACAGTTAGCACGGCGCAGTGAATACGACACAGTAAAGGAAGACACTAATGGTAAGACCAGATGTAAGACACTGACAGTATGGCACTAGTTAATACTGACACTTGGCACTGACACTTTACAATGATGGACTAGCTTATCCTTTTTCATATACTAAAGGTTTCGCTATTACTTGATTTAGCAATTCAGTGTGTTTGGCACATGTCGTACTTTTTACTATGACATAAGACGTCCCAAATATTACACAAACAATCACTTTTGGTTGGGTTAAGTCATCATAAAGTTGTTGCTCTATGTCTGATAGACGGGCGTTATTTTGACTAACATGGACATAAATATTATCGTGACAGTCTCGGAGCAGTACTTGAATCAGTACTTGGATAGACAGCTGTCAATTTATGTCAACAGGTATTCGTCACTACATGATAATTGTAGATATACATTGATGGAAATAAACTAATGTCGCAGTCTCATACTACAGCTAATACTAATTAGACATTATCTCACTATAATTAATGTCGTCTGCTACGTAGTATCATTATCCTCTTACTTAAACCTTTCCCTATATACCCCATCATTCACCACCCACCCCAACATGTTTTCGTAGCACAAAAGTCCTTTGTTGAACTGTCCAATGTCTCCGATCAATTATCAAATGTCTCCTATCAAATGTCGCTGCCTTCATCTATTAAATGCTGATTAAGAAACCTCTGAAGCACTGACTTGATGTTCGGGATTTGCCAGTTGTCATTATTGGGATTGAGTAATCGATTGGTAAACGCTTTGAAATCCATTACCCCATGGTTTCTTCTATTGGTATAAATATCATTGTCGTCCCAGAAATCATCTTCCTCTTCATCTTCTATCATCTCTGTGTCGACCGAGCCGTTGTTCTCAATAGTGAAATTGCTCTGTAAATTGGTTTGCACCATATCCAACTTGATCAATGTGTTGGGTACTTGTGACAATGATTCACCACGGGATCTAGTAACCTTCTTGGGTCTGTGGTGGCGTTTTGGGGTCCCATCACTCCCAACACCGGTTGGTTCTTGTTCTTCTTCCTCCTCCTCCTCCTCCTCCTCCTCCTCCTCCTCCTCTTCTTCTGCTTCTTCTTCCTCCTCTTCTGGCTTGACCAACTTCAATTGGTTCGTATTATATGATTGACAGTATTTGCATCGTAATCCTAACACATGATAAGGAACATTCGATTTTCCCTTGCAATCATTGCAACTAACAATACATCTCCAACGGTTATAAGGCTCCGGTAACGGTTGCAGAGCAATCTCTTGATCCAAGATTCGGAACTGTGACTCAATATTCACCACTGTCTTCTTACAAATAGGACACTTATAACTGTGTTTGCTCATTTCATCATAACAACTTTGATGAATGGAATGGCCACATTTCATAAACACCACGGGTGATATCGACGTGAATAAATACTCATTGCAAATAGGACAATTCGAATGAGTTGTATCTTTAATACACTTGTGTTTCTCTTTCAAATCTATGGAAAGACAAATATTGCAAGTATCACAATGGAAATAATCTTTATCAAGTCCTAACCCTAAACGGCAAATCCCACATTTATCACAATGATAAATGTCTTTGGTGGGGTCATTATCATATAACACACATATCTTGCAAAAGTAATTGGCCAATTCCAATCCACATTCAACACAATATGACAGTTCAGGCACTTGTGGACTATTGCAGTTCATACAGAGAACGTATTTGACTTCAGATCGAACCAATTTATGATCTTTGACTTCGGCATCATGACAGAATCGGCATGTGTACCATTTAAAGCATGTTGGACACTCTAGTTTGCAATTTCTTTGATAATGAGCACATCCCATAACTTTAGATTCTTGGTTATAGTATGTTGGCGTTAAATCTTGTTGGGTAAGTTCGACTTCGTCATCCTCAATATCGTTAACTTCATCAACATTATCGCTATATTCTTCTTCTTCTTCCCTGATAATATCATCATTATCATCATCACTTTTGTCGTCCCCAACTTCTAAAACCAAGTGTTCTTGTCTATCAAGAGCAAATGGCTTTGTTCCAGTTTTCTTCTCCATTTTCTCATTCAAATACTTATAGTAGTTCCCCATCATAAGTCTTGTCACGAGTTTATTCTTCAGATGTTGACTAATGGACTTCAACTGTTGGATTTTTTGGATCTTTTTCCGTAGCAAATCTTCCTTATAAAAATCATCTAACGAATCAAGATCCGTAAGAATCGTCACATCTTGGCTTGTTAACCCCTCTATGTCACTGGCATCCACAGCACTTTCTTCTGTCTCTGAATGGAATCTACTTGATCTTAGTCCGTGTTTATGTCTTTTTGAACGGTGAGGGATCCGAAGATTGGGATTTATGATATCATTCAATATCGGTTGGTTCCTATTAACTATGCCACTAACACCCACAGGTTCAGTATTAACTTCTTCATGGCCGTTCAAATCCAGATAATCATCTTCAAAATCTGAAGAATCGTCTACCGGTAAAAGAATCGCCTGATGTACAATATCTTTCAATAATTGTAGTCTTTCCACGGCTGTATTCATGCTGAGACCTAATTGCAAGTCTTTCATAAGATTATTCATTTGAATTCTGGAAGAGATTGCTGTTTTTATGGAATTGACCAAAGTTTCATGGTCTAATGTTCCTTCTTGTTCGGCACCATCATTATCAACAGTACTACTAGCGTTTGAACTCGCTTGGATCAGATGAGGAAGACTCTGTTTGTCTGCTTGGTTATCACTGCTGATATAATGCGCCAAATAGGCTGATAGCTCTTTAGGGAAGTTCTGGATATGAGGCCATTCTAAAGTAGGCATATTTGGAAATTGAAAGCTAGGTCTACTGGCATTTAAATATTTCTTCAATTGGTTCAAGTTATCCAAACTGAAGGACCCAATCCGTTCCAAATCCTCAGTGATGGAATCAGACTCGCTAGACAGTTGGTACCCTTCGGTGGCATTATCATTATTATTGGTATTTTCTTTATTATTATTGTTATGACTATCTTTTGTTGTATTAGGGGTATGAATTCCTAGCATAGTGATGTCGTTTTAAAGGAAGAAGTTTACGCTTGAATAATGTGAAGACTGTTGAATCTGGTACGGGTTTGGGTATGCAACATCAATTCCGCACTACTCTTTAGGCCATGGGCCAATACCAGTACTGCAAACTACAATACTCAACACTATCCTACTTAACAAGGTATAGTCATCACGTAGGTGGTAGGTAAGTAGACGACTAACTGATTCATACGCATGATTTCTACATGATATCATTCCTCTATTGGGCGTTGGTTGTGGAATTATCACTCTTGGATTGGTCGGTCGGTACTGTATATACTCATGTATCGTACCGATGCCGTCGGTACATAGTATTAAAGCTATTCTAATACTCTTTACTACACTATACTATACTATACTATACTTATAGCATCGCTTCAGCATGGACGTACCTCCTGATATTGCAAGTGTGATAAAGAAGACCGCTGCATATGTGTTCAAGAACGGCACAAGCTTTGAGGAAAGATTAAAGAAGAATAGTACTAATGAACAGTTTGAGTTTCTTGATGACCTGAATAAATATTATCCTTACTACCAACAGCAGTTAGCAATTCTTTCAAAGAATTCACAACCTGGTTCTAATGACTCTCTCTCTGAAACTCCTCCAGTTCGGGTTCTACGATCAGAATCCACACCTATCACTGTTCGACCATTAAGATTCATCACCAGATGGGATCAACCTCCGTTGGCATATGACGACCAGATAATGAAGCTAACAGCGATGTTTGTGGCTAAGAATGGCGATGAATATGGCTCAGCATTGTATGAGCATAAGAAGTCAGATGGCAATGGACCTCAGTTTGCCTTTATGGATACAGGCCACACCTATTACCCAAACTATATCAACTATGTTGAAAGCTATCGCAAGATTATCAAGTATATGGAGGAAGGAGAAGATAACATGGAAGAGCTATTGGATATCAATGATGATCAAGAACCCCTCCAACGAGGAATACTTCGAGCGTTGTATAAAAAACACAATAGACAAGCCAAAAAGGCTTCAAAAGAGAAGGAAAAACAACAGAAGTTGAATTTTGCTTCAATAGATTGGCAAGACTTTGTGTTTGTTGCTCGGATTGAATTTGATTTAATTGATCAAGTGAAAGAGTTGGCTGTTCCCGTCACTCGAGATAGTTTGATCAACAGATCATTACAAGCCAAATCAGAGGAGGTGGAGCCGAAGAAAAAGGAAGAAATGGTACCAGAAACAACGGAACCAGAAACAAAGGACGATCCACAGCGAAACGACGACACGCAATCAAAGGTATTTAAAGGAATGAAGATTAAAGCCGCTGGAGAATCGAGATTAAAGAAGCCACTTAGCTCAACTAGAACTATCACTTGTCCACTCACAGGGAGACAAATACCAGAGCACCAATTTGAAAGCCATATACAAGTGCTACTTCGTGACCCCAGATATAAAGAACAACAAGATAATTACATTAAGAAGAACTTCTCTCACAGTTCAAACATCACCACTGATCAAGTGTATGAGAATATTGTTCGACTCACAAGCAAGAAGAGACCCGCACAAGAACAAGAGCAAGACCGGAAAAAGGTTCAACAAGGTCAGGTCCATATTGGACCAACAACATAACAATGGTAGGTTAATAATATTAATTAAATCAACTACATAATAAGCAGAAGCAAGCCTTATTTTATACAATTTTTTATTCCGTTTATTACTCTCAGATTAGTGATGAAAAGAAAAACATGATATACAAACAAGGACTAAAGTTACAAAAGGATGGATGGAAAGTTAAATCCTTTTATTAAAATTAAGCCTTCAAAGAAGAAGCTCTTCTCTTTCTGATTTCAATCTTTTCAGCCTTTCTTTCGTGCAATCTCTTGGCCAACAAGAGAGAGTATTCGGCAGCGGCATCTCTTTGTTCTTGAGCATTCTTAATCTTTTGAGCTCTCAAAGCCTTCTTTCTTTGCAAGGTTTGAGGAGTAACCAATCTTTGGATCTTAGGAGCCTTGGTGTAGGTCTTGTCACCCTTGGTAACTTCTCTTCTGACAACGTAATCTCTGACGTCATCTTCCTTGGTCAAACCGTAGAACTTTCTAATGTTGTTAGCTCTCTTTGGACCTAATCTCTTAGGAACAGTGGTATCGGTCAAACCAGCAATGTCAGCGTCACCTTGCTTGACAATAGCCAAAGACAAGACAGACAAGTCTTGGGCAACAATACAACCTCTAACAGACTTTCTCTTTCTTTCACCATTTCTTCTTGGTCTGTAACAAGAGTGACCCTTAGACAACAACAATCTAACTCTGGTTGGGTGCATAACACCTTGCTTCATAGGGAAACCTTGCTTGTCGTTACCACCGGTAATCTTGAAAATGTAACCCTTGAATTCGTCACCAACAGAGTCACCTTCGACTTCTTGGCCCATTCTCTTCTCGTAGAAGACACGCAACTTGTGCTCGTCATCAATGTCGACACATTTTTGGGTGCCGTTGGCTGGGTAAGAAATGTTTAACTAGTATCAAATGTTAGTAATGCTATTCAATATATCAATATCCATATCAACAAATACACTTGTGGATAGAGCTCATCTGAGATTCTTTTGTATTGCAGTTTTTCACATTCAGTTTTTCATAATCATGAATCTTTCATCAACGTTATATTATGAACTCTTTTGATGATTCCAATTGGCGATTCATATTTATTATTGCACTCATCGAATTTTCAAAAGAGTTTTTATCTTGAAGACATTCTTCGTCATTTACTTGATATAAATTGGTGTCGAAATCCACTTTGTCATAATAAAAGAGTAGTATTCTCTGGATTAACTCTAACTGGGTGTATTGTAATTGGTACCTCTTAACATACCTTCATGTTGACGTGGTCTTTCCTATGCCTATGAACAAGAGTAAGCTAGTATCAAAAGAAATCGATAACAGGGTAAGAGAAAATTTTTATGAAGTAAACCAAATTGGTGAAGAGAATTTTCCAATCACAATGGGTACAGGGAGGACTCCATCGTAGTAGGACTACATAGTAGAGCACACTAAGGTGTCGCACATTGGGTGAAAATTTTTAGATGGCACAAACCTCAGATGTCGCGCGTAAGGAGACATTTGCAGTCACATGATTAATTGGTTGACTTTGAGTCATTAGAGAAGAGCTGGGGTTTACCTATTGTGACGGTATTGGTTTTGTCGTTTTGTCACGTGATAGGGCTGGTACCCTAGTGAGAAATTCATGGTTTGCTTTCAAGACTGTTTATAGTAAACATGGCATTATACATGTATATGTATATGTATATGTATGTATAAGTAACAAAGTTGCAGATCTTGTAGTGACTGCTAGACAGTCCACATACTAATGTTAAATATTTTACGTAAACCTACTTCTATAACAGAGTAGCTTCATTCAATGAGACAGATGTCAATCCAAATCTTTTGCGTGCTCTTTAATTATTCTGTTATTGACTCTACTTCAAGCACTGATGTCATTAATTGATGGCTCATCTGATTAATCTTTTGCCCGACGTTTGTGGCCGTTTTCGCTTATGTCTTATTATTTCCAGAGTGTACAAAAGATGTCATGCTTTCAAAACCCTTTGTTTTCCCACTTCAGTTTCTAAAAATACATTGCCAATGTTGATCTTGGATCGGACTTAAATCTTAACGGGTCTAAGTTACACGCAGGCAAAAGTAAAGCATAACGGCGTAAGTCTTAACATATTCAACCGTGCAGTGTACGGGCAAATTAGCATTGGTTAAACTATAATACATAAAGAAAATTTATTTATACGGGCACGCTCAAACAAGAATAATAAGAATAGGAATAAGAATTCGAATAATAGAAGTGGTAGTAGTAGTAGTAGTAGTAGTAGTAGTAGTAGTAGTAGCAGAAATGATATTTTGATTCGATTCACTTTGAGTTCTTCCTATCCACAGAAACCCCTCCTCCTGTAGCTTGAGATGCTTCAGTGGCAGGCGTAGTTTGGCTTTGACCTTGAGGAATTGGTGGGAATGAACTCCCTCCTCCTCCTCCTCCTCCCCCGCTTCCACCTCCACCTCCAGTGTTGATACCGCCAGTAACTCCACTGGGAGCTATTGGCGTTAGAAAGGGTGCACTGGTCTGATGAAACGGTGTAAGAACCGATCCGGAGGGCCAATCTTGGGAAGCGTAGAAATTAGATGGAGAAGGGAACATGTCGTGTAGATATCTTGATGGTAAAGCAGATCCTGGCATTTCTTGTTGGTTAGGAGGATGGTAATTACCCGTGTTGAACATCTGGTTTATCACAGGTGTATGGAATGCTCTAGAAGGCTGGTTGGCGTACAGTGATGACGGTGAAGATTGGGATATTGATGTAAAGAAAGCCATTGGTAATTGAGGTGCATTAGGATTGGAAGGTGAAGACGTCTGGGATTTGGTATGAACAGGTAATGGTAAGGCGGGTTTTCTAGAATCTCCAGGTGACCTAAAACTGTTACTACTGACATATTTCGATGTATCTATGGGTAAATTGGGGTTAATAGTTCCCATCACAATTGGGTTCTTGGATTCAACTTTAAGCTTTATATCTCCATTTATATGCGTATTCTGAGTAACACCTCCAACGTTCGTTGAAATTGAAGGCTTTACTTCTGCACTTTGGGAAACATCCACAGCCGTAAGAGTCTTTTCGCTATCCAGTTTCCCATCAATTGGACCACCATTATTCACACTTTTGTTTTCAAGATTACCCTTAATGTTACTTTCTTCTCTATCTATTGAGTTTACAGGGATCTGTACTCTTAATACTGGTCTATGGTTCGATTGCTGAGCCAGATCTTGGAACTGGGGCATTTTGGGATTAGAAAAGGCAGGGCCATATTGGGGGACATTAGTTGTTGTTTGGATATTGTTACCTGAATCAAAATTCAGTATACGTTGTTGTTGGTGTTGTTGTGTTGGAGGATTTGTATTTAATTCGACCTTCCTTTTCTTTGAAGTTGGTTCAGGGGAATCGCTTTCATCATATTCGAAATCGGATTCATTCACATCAATTTCATCACCTAAGGGATCATTCAATTTCTTCATGGTACCATTACTATTAGTAGGAATATAGTTTTGATGGAGGTATTTTCTCTTACGGTAGTTACCATAGTTTTCAGGAGACTTTGATTCATGCGGTTTTAGCTTGCTGCATACGGAAATAAGCTCTTTAGTATCCACCGATGAAAACTCATATAAACGGTTGTTATTCCCTAGTATAATCACTGCCAAATCAACTTGACAAAGAACAGCCAACTCATGGGCCTTTTTAAATAACCCGGCCTTCCGTTTTAAGAAGGTCACTGTCCGGTTTCTATCATCAGCTAAAGGCTGGATCTCGATTTTTCTTCTTCCCATAATAGAAGCACTTAGCGGTGTTTGGTTACGAAGCGTGTCGAATCCTGGAGGGAGGGAGTTATCAAAAGAAAGAGAAGCACAGTAAGAATAATGTTAATTGCTTGGTTTGGTTTGATCCTTAATAAGTCCACACTTTGGTAGAGGGATAATTTTGGCGGTCACCTAAAGGCAAGCTTACGAAAACTGAAGCAAGAAAGGAAGGGCAATTAGTATAAAGTATTTTTCGGGTACCTAATCTGTAACCACCTGAATTAGGGTCTTCTTTGTTTGCCGAATGACCTGCACACACTCTTGAGCAACGGTTTTAATGTTCACAAAGGTCTCTACTCCTACCTGTGAAAAAGAGGTAATTAAGTTGGAGAAGGAAAGAATTGAGGGATCCCAAAATACGGTGAAGAAAATAGGAATAGATGCAGTTGAATTGGATCACTAACGGTAATATTGATAATGTTAATGATGATGGTTTTCTAACGATAAAATAATACTATTATACCACTAAGATAAAAGACAGAACAATCGTATAATAAATCGGGCGCCCACGTTTGCTATAAAGGAATGTAGCTGTCTTATGAGGTTGGCAGTAAGTGATCTATGATGTTTTTTCACTAGTAGCTTAGTAAAGGAGGGGTTAGAGTAGAAGAAATATTCCCACATTTACATGTAAAATAAAAGGACGATCGTGTCGGATATTTATACTTAGTTGAAGGGTAATCATGAAACTACATTCAAGTAAACTGCAATACATAAATAAGGGGTCCCTCTCTTAAGTAACGGATATGTGAATAGATTAATTGCCTTTTTTTTTATCTAATGCTACGACATCAATCACACTGTGCAACATGATTTTATCTAGTATGTGTGCTACCAAACTTACCAGTTTACATCACATTGAAATCAGTTCAGTTTCTAATAATAGAATAATTAGCCACGGCTGAACATTATTCAAATTGTGACGTTCTTTTTATCACGTAAACCCAATTTTAGTCTTAGCACTTTCAATTTTCTTAACCATACTGATGTGCCCCGCTCTTACTTTGAAACCGGTATTTATAAGTGAAGAAGCCCTGTCTACAAAAATAGCCGTTATGCAAGGTGATAAACGGCTGACTGTGTTCATGAAGGCTGTAATGTGATTAAACGTAAATTTAGTTTCAAATGTATTGTGAACGTCACATAGAATGGATTGAATATATTAAGAGTAAGGTAAAGGTATATTGAACAGTATATTGCTTCAAATTTTGTACCATAAGTATTTTATCTTGAATTTCGTATTATTCTGCAGAAATCATACAACAAATTCTCAACTTAAAAGTCACTGTCCCGTTTAGTTTAAAATTGCTTTAGATTACCTTCCTCTCGTAATCTTCATGCTCCATCTCGTAACAGTGTGTTTAGGCACAGAATTCTTTGTTCACTTGCGTCGTAGATTAAATTACTCATGCACGCCGTAAAAATACACGTTCGATTACCATTGCGGTTTACGTAGCAATGAACTGCATTTGGTGGGAAAACAAGTAATGGTCTGGGCCATGCGTCTAAGATAGCAATTAAAATTTTGTAAAACAAGAATAAGTTAATGATGAAGTAAAGGGCCCATAATTGTATTGTTAAAGATGTGAACTAAGCAATCTATTAACACTAGATCATTTATTTTCTCCTTAAGGCTTAGCCTATACAAATAAACGATATCATACTTCATAATCACCTGAGCATAAATTAATTTTTGATATAGATATGGAAGGTTTTGCATTAAAGATATGTGCATTACTACGAAGTTGATGTAATACATAGGTTTCTTTCTAAAAGAATAACATATGCATCAAAAAAAGGACACTTGCACTGAAAAACCATGAATACTCCGGCAAGTGGCTGCGGAGGCAGAGTGGTTTGGTCATGCTCTGAAAGCATAGTATTTTTGCTATTGTTTTAAGCCTGCTTTATTTGGATTGTAAATTATCAATGTGTAGTTCAATTGTGGTTTGTGGTAATTATTAAGATGGCATCACTTTTGCATAGAAATTGAAATGATTTTTTAGGAAAACATAAAACTTCCTGCAATATTTAAATACAAGCTCTATATAAATGAAACTCAGCAAACGTTTAGTAATCTCCCACGTATATCTACTCATGAGAAATTGTAAGAACGATTTTATGACGAAGTTACTTTAACGAAACTGTTATATATCATGGCCCTAAAACGTAAAAAACAACGTCTTCCTTTTCAATAATCCTCATTTCCTTTTCCTCAATATATTTTGGTGCATACTAACTTTCTCCATATGGGCTAAGTATGTTTTTAGTCAACTCTCCTCCAGTTTTAAACCTGTCTTCTCTCCAGAACTAAAGAAATCTGCCAAAGGTCACGTGCCACACATAACTACAAAGAAAAACGCTTTTTGCGTCAAGTTGCGCCAGATCCGCTCAATTCGTCCATATTTTTCTAGTGTGTTTGATCACCAACATTTTCTAATAAGAACACGGTTTTTCTAAGAGAGATCTAAAGTCATCAACACTTACGGGTATATATTACCGAAACGTAGTAGTCTCAAAAATTCAATCGCTATTGCAGCTTTGGCTTTGACTACATACAAAAGAAACATGCTGTCCCGGCTGACCCGAAGGAAACCAGCTAGAGCTCGTTATGTCCCTCCGCCTCAAGGCTTGGAGCCTGAGGTAGATGTAATGGATCCTGCTCTTCAGTCATCTACTGACTCCGGCGCAGATGCACCTCCCCCTCCACCTCCTCCACGCGGTGCGAGAGGAAGCAATGCTTCGCTGTTGAGATTGGACAGTGGTGGTGGTAGTGGTAGTGCGAATCTGTTGCCGTCGTCTCTGCCTTTGGTCGCACCTCCAAGATTGTCAGCTAACTCAAGTGGGAGGACAACTTCAGACAGAATATCTGGTGTTAATATGAATATGACTTCGAACCTAAATCATTCAGGATCTTTCAGTCATATGGGTAGTGAAATTTCACCTCAATTGAAAGCAAATTCACGTCAGAATGACAATATAGTCCCCTTAGAACCGGAGTCTAATGATACTCCTGTCTCCGAGTTTCACTCTCATAAGAACGACAGCAACAGTGATAATATTGGATATCAACAACAACCTACGCCATACGGAGATGATCCGTTCTCTTACGGTAGTGTCAATGCTGAAGAGGGTGCTGGTAAATCTGTTGATGATCCCTCAGGCCATGTCCCATTTGATTTGAAGGAAGATGAAGACGTTGGATGGGCGGATTACGCGGAAGACTTTGATGATGATCAATTGAATTCCCCTCAGAAAGTTGCCCCCTACTCAGAGGAGCAACATCATCAAGATAATGTCTATCAAGAACAAGGGTACGCTCAATATAACCACTTTGAGGTTGAAATTGTGCATCAACAAGATTTAAAACATGATATCGACCACGAGAGCGACCACCAGATCGACAACTACGATGAGCAATCTCAGGCACAAGCATACAAATACCCCCCCACGGATGACCATGTGGAATCAACTGTTTATGAAGATAATGAACATGCTACTATTGATGAATTTTCTCATCAACAGGACCATCAAGAAGAACACGAAGAAATTGAAACAGAGGAACAAAACCTTGAAACGGAGCACATTGATGAACAAAAACCCGACCCAAGTCCTTACTATTGCCAGGATCAAAGTAGGTACAATGGTGAAAAGTCTCCTTTGTCTCATGTTGAAAAATTGCATCTGTATAGTGTTGCCAGCTCACCATTTGAAGGCAAGAATTCAGATTATGACAACATATGTCCTAAGGATACAGACTATTTAGGTTGCCCAGAACAAATTGCATATAACGGACAAGCTGATGAAACTGAGTTGGTGAACAAGTCAGTTGAACAAAATACGACTCAATCTATCGATCTTCAAGAACATGACAAACAAAATTGGCATCAGCAGATTTCCCACGATGAGAGTAACGATTTCTTTTCCAACTTGACTAAAGACACGGTGGTTTATAATCCCCGTTCGAACGACATTCATACTAATGATCCTCAGTCAAAACAAAATCAAGAAGAAGCTCTGAATGAACCTGATGACTTCTTTAGTCTGATCAACAATCCTCAACATCCAAATGAAGTCAAGGAAAACAATCAGCATCAAAATGAAACGCAGCTTGTGTCTCAAGAAAGTCAGCCTGATTATATTAGTGCTGCAGTTCCTGACCAACAGCAGGACCAAGAGTTGTTTGAAGCGCATCATGTAGGTTACACTGAGGGCCCTAATCATTATTCAGATGAACCCTTCTACGCTGAGAAAGAGTCAAATAAATACAATGAACATCAATCCCAAGCACACGATCACGAGAATTCGGAAAGTACTGCATTGCAAGAAGAACACCAAGCACAGGGCGATCTTTATTCACCTCTTTCCCAAGTCATCGAAGATAATAGTCCACAACATGCAAATGAAAATTATTACCAGACTGAGCATGATCATTACGGCTCCCAAGGGTTAAGTAATGTTGTTGCTGAAGAGGGCACAAGCAACCTTGATGATTTGTTTGCTGATGATAACGATTTCATTGTAGAGCAATCACCAAAGAAATCGAGAGCTGACTCACCAGTAGAGCCTACTCCATCTTCTTTGTATGATATTTCCACCAAACTTGAAATGCTAGATTTGGACGACGATTTACTTTTGGATGAAGATCTTGAATTCTCTTCAGAGGAAACTCAAGAGGAAGTGCAACAGGAATCGTTACAAGTACCCAATGAATTGCAGCAAATGCACTCGATGAAATCAAATGACGTGCCTCGCCATCTAGGTGTGAGTAACAAATATGTTCCACAGCCAGGAGTCCCTGGCCAAAGAAGTTCATTTTCCTTAGCATCCCTGGGTCCAATGTTAGCAAAGCACCACACTCCAATTCCCAAACCAACCATAATACAACCTCAACCTCAGTTACAGAGCAATGGGGTGATTTCGTCAGCAGGAATTTCAACCAATGATGAGTTTGTCAGAAAGTTGGAAGAAGAAAAGAAGAAACATGATGCTTATGATTTCCCACAAGGTATGATTCCTACAATTGCAAAGCCAAGTACCAGGAGCTCGATTAAGTATGCTCCTACTCGTACGCCTCAAATGAGTTCACCTTCTCCTAACCCAGTCACTGCTGGCCCTGTCGCTCCTCATAACGTTCTCATTGGAAAACCCTCGGATGATATTAAACAGCAACCTGTGGGTGAGAATGTTTCCAAATCATTCTTTGAAGAATTGCCTTTACCAGACCTATCAAAGAGAGTTAAGCCTGCAAGAACAGCTGCTCCTGTTAAAGTTGCTAATCCTGCTTCTCCAAATATTACTAAGGCCCCCTCATTCTCTCCAATTGAACAAGTGAAGCCTCCAGTGAATCCTTACGCTGTTGATGTCAACATGAAAGCCAAAGCGATTAAGAATAACTACGCTCCTCCAGCAAAATCTTCTTCAATGCCACCGCCAAGTTCTACTGTGCCACCATCACATCCCCCAATGGCTTCCAAATATGCTCCACCTGTCGTCCCTTCGATTTCTGTTCTAGGACAGCCAGGACAGATTTTGAACAATGTTGGGCCACCTCAACAACAGTACCAAGGAACAAATCAGTTTCTTTCTTCTACAAGAATTCAAGCTGCTCCAACAAACCAGTTGCATCCTACTACTCCACAACCCTCTCAGTTTCCTCAAAACCAAAGGGGGTTTCAAGGCAACACAAGCTATTCACCTCAAGTATTCCCTGCAACAGTACCTAACCAGCCCCAAGGAAATGAGATTTCACCTCAGTTTACTCAAAATAACATCTTGAATCCAACTGCTAATCTCCAGACTACTCCTAATCAATTACATTCTCAACCATTCCCCTCTGTTCAAGTAACCTCCTCAAAGCCTACGCTCAATACAAATGTTCCTAAGAGTATATCACAAGGCAGTCCTTACATGCCAAATAGTGGCCGTTATGCACCAAGCAGCCATAAAAGAAACCATTCCAGGGCAAGTTCAATTATTGGAGGTTCAACAAAAGACGGAAACAATCCATATGCTCCTGCTTTACCCTCTGTACCAGATGCGTCTGTCACTACTAGTCCAGTTGGATTGGCTCCTATGAATCTTAATAGGCAAAGAGGGGCTTCTGGTTCGAAGAGTCATCTCAGAAATGTTTCTGGAAAACAAGTAGCCCAGGATCCCAATGCTTTGTTAAGAAGACAGTTCCCCATATTTAATTGGTCAGGCTCAACTAAGGTTGTATGCTTGATTCCTAGAACCAGCCCTAGCTTTACCGCTCAACCTAGTCCAACTTTACAGGTGAAGAGCATCCGAGATATTGTTGATGTTTCAAAGTATGTGATTTTCCCGGGACCTTTGATGAAAGGTAAGACTAAAAAGAAGGATGTTGAGAAGTGGTTAGAAGTTCGAATTGAGAAGATCAAGGTTGACCAAAACAAGCAAGACGAATTGATCTTGTGCAATGCTTTACTTTGCCTACTCAAATTTGATTTATCTGACTTTGAACAAGTTAAAGATTTTGCAAGAAGTATCTGTTCCATTATTAATCCAAACGTAAATTACGATTGTAATATTCCAGTTGAGTACAATGGCTTATTGAGTGTCGCCAATGCTTGCAAGTTAGATAATGCAGGTATTAATACTGTTTTCACTCTTTTGCAATCTGGAAATTCAGAAAAGGCATTGGAGTTTGCAATATCCAAAGGAGATTGGTCAATAGGGCTTGTCATTGCTTATCTGACTGGAAATGATAACTTTGCTAGAATTGCAGCAGATTATGCCAGGGTGGCTTTCCCATTTCAAAGGGCCAATAATAAAGTGCAACATTTGATGCCCTACTTGTTAAAGATCTTCGCTGGAAACGTTCAAAGTGCCGTCAATGATTTGATGACCGTCCCTACTGAGGCAGAATGGGCTTGCCAATACTGGAGAGATTTTGTAAGTGCAGTCCTCATCAGTTGCACCAAGGGTTCTACTGAATTCCTTAGGGAGTTTGGTAAATTCTTGGGTAGCAATGGAAAAGTTGAAGCTGCCGAGATCTGTTTTATATTAGGTGGAACACCTTTGCACCCCATTCCTCCAGCTGGAAGCAATAGCAATGAGACTGTATTCCCTTACATCTCCACTAGCAATATCTATACGGAGATTTATGAATACATCTTGGCTTCTGCGCCTAATTCAACAGTTCCAGCCCTGGGAATGCTCCATTTAGTTGACATAAAGGTCAAGTATGCTTCATATTTGGTTGACTTGGGTTTGGTTAATGAAGGTCAGAAATATATCGACTACCTTGGAGCTATGTTCAAGGGTAATGCCATTCCTGAACACACCAAGATTGCTCTTCAAAAGCTAGTAGTCAGATTAACGGCTTCGGGTTCCGGCGAACAAGGCTGGTTTGGATTGAAAGTTTCAAAGGTTAACCTCGACAAAGTCTGGGGTCAACTTGATAAGTTCATTGGTGGAACAGACCCTGTCCCCAAGCCAGTAGAATCTGGAGTTTTCAGCAAGTTTAGTCCTTCTATTTCAAGATCGACTTCTGTATTAGATTTTACATCTTCAGCTCTACCAATAGGCCAACGTCCTCTTATTGATCATACGTTGTCGTCATCTACTTTACCACCAAGTATGGATTTTGGTGCCAGACATGTTACGCCAATCCAAAGGAATACCACCTTTTTATCACAAGGAATGTCACCTCAACTTCAAGGTCCTCAAACCTCAAACTTCCCTTCACAACCAAGTTACTCACAAGGACATAGCCAAGGCCAAGACCAAGGACAAGGACAAGGCCAAGGACAAGGACAAGGACAAGGACATTTTTCATCCCCTCATTCCAAATATACTCCTTCCAATAGGTCTACCAATCAGTTCCCAACTACAATAGACGAGAATGAGGAAACTTTATCACAATCAGCTGGCAACTCTAGATATGCTCCTGGAGGTAGAAAATCCGTGGGTGGAATCTCTACACAATTGTCTAACGCATCTCTTGCTTCCCATGAAATCGTGCAACCAGCTAAGAACCCACAATATGTTTCTCATGTTAAGAAAATATCAGTGTCTAGTGCCACCTCTGATGCAGGTGTTCTTGAAATTTCTAAGCTTCACAGACCTCCGGTTAAGTATGGCCCTCAATCATTGGAATCGCCCAAGCTGCACGTTCATGAAACTTTTCAAAACAGTCCTAAATTTAACATCAGAGACTCTGAAAAGTCAGAAGTTATGTACATATCTCAAGACACTCACTCAATGCCTCCTCCTCCATCGAGTGAAGGCCGATTTGATGTGACAACCTCAAAAGTGTCTCAACTGGTGGCTGTCTTTGGTTCACCGTCGTCTTATAGCGAGGAACGCCCGCATCATAATGAGCGTCGTCCATCTCATGCCAGCAGCCACTCGTCTCAATCCAGACGTCGTCAATCTCACGCCAGTACTCATAAATCGCAGACCAAGCGTTCATCTACAGACGAAAGCTCATCTCAAAATAAGCGTCCGTCATATTCTGAAGGCCGGTCAACTCAAAGTGAGAGTCGTCCATCACAACTTCAAAGCCATCCCTCTCCTCAAACTGAACGTCTTCCACCAAAAGTGGAACGTCGTAGAGAAACAAATAATAGATATGCACCACCTCCTCGGATTGATGGTTCTCTCGTCGAACCCCCTTTGAAAA
Organism: Lizanozyma spartinae; assembly: GCF_019049425.1. Lineage (NCBI taxonomy): Eukaryota > Fungi > Ascomycota > Pichiomycetes > Serinales > Debaryomycetaceae > Lizanozyma > Lizanozyma spartinae. The sequence continues at coordinate 299,108 of NW_025065054.1, forward strand.
GTGAAAAGGAAGCCGAAAGCCCTGAGAAGCTTGAGCCAATCGATAAACCATCTGGTGAAGTTCAAGTTTTAGAAACTGCAGAACTCATTGAGTCAAAGCAGGTGAACGTAGATAAGCAAAGTTTGCCGGACAACGACACTTCCACTCCTGAACCTCCACAAGAAGAAGAACAAGTACAACAACAGCAACCTGAAGCAGAACTTAGTGAATTAGGAACGAACCAATTTCCAGCTTCATTAAGCAAACCTCCTTCAAGGAATGTTTCTAATGCTCCTCCGAGAGCAGCCAACCCATATGCTCCTCAAGCTGCTAAAAAGCCTTCTGTTGGACGGAACAAGTATGGCCCCCCAACTTCAGTCAAATCTAGGTACCCCATCAATGCACCTGCCAAGGATGTATCTACAGATGCGTCTGGGGACCAAATTAGTATGTTTGATTACGGTGGATATTCCGGTGCAAGTAGGGCCACTCCATCTCAGCATCCAGCTAACAAGGCTTCACAGAGAAACCAAGACGTGGCAGCAGAACAAGGAGAAGCAGAAAAAGAAAAAGAAAAAGAAGCTGAACAGGAGGACTTAACTGAAAAGGACACACTTTTGGCAGAGGACCTGAGTAATAGACCTAATTTTGCTCCTCCTATTCGGAACATGGCTTATGAGGAACTTCGGTCTCCATCAAATGTTATTTCTAGTTCCACAGGCCAAATGCTCAACAATGTTCATGGAATGGATACACAGCTGCATAACGCTAACCCATTAGCAAATTCTACTGCTAACTTTGAGCCCGCTTCACCTATGATTAGGATGAAGAAAACACCAGTTTTGAACCAATTGGGATCCGGAGGTCTTCCTAGAGATACCGGATTTTCTGCTTTTGATTCAAAGGACGAAGTTTTGGATACAAGTTTTGGAGAATTCCCAATTCCTGGATCTCCTGAGTTGACAACCCGTGCCAATTCTGAAATTGGAGGCCCCGGATTGTTCTCCTCCAGGTTATCACAGTCACAACAATCCGAATTATACCAACAATACGAAGTACAAGATGACACTGTTGGAGACTACGTTCCAATTGTTGAGGAAGATGAAGACGATGATGAACCCGTAGTTGTAAAGAGGCCTGCACCAAAGAAACTGGCCACTCCTCCACAGAAAACGAAGCCTGACATCAAAGAGAGAGATGATGACGAGAAGTCCACCACCTCCAAGGGGACTATTGAGGGTAAATGGTTTGGAAGTTGGTTTGGTAGTAAGGAGGAGACAGAAGAGAGACCTAAGGCCATCAGAGCCAAATTAGGAAACAAGAGCCAGTTTTATTATAGTGAAGAGCATAAGAGATGGATTGATGGAAGCAGATCTCTTGAAGAACAACTCAAAAAGGACGCACCGCCTCCACCACCAAAGGCTAAGAGCAGTATTTCAGCCACCCCATCTGTCGGTACAAGTGGTACAAGTGGTCCTGCTATGCCTAATTCTCTTCCCAAGACACCAACAGGAAGAGCACCAAGTGCAGGAGCACCTTCTGGAGCTGGTCCATCACTGGGAGGAGCCAAACCTCCTTCGAAACCAACAGGACCAAGTTTGGCATCTGCGGATTTAGATACCCTTTTGACCATGGGAGGAAACAATCCTTTGGCTAATGCCAGAAGACCCAAGAAGGGTACTCGTCGGTACGTTAGCGTGATGGAGAAGTAGAAGGAACATTAAAATACCCCAAAAGTTACATACACACTTATATACAGAAATCTCATGACAGAGACATCAATACATTTATAACTTAGGTGACTCTATGATATGGGACGGTATAAGAGATACAACTGAGGAAGCTTCCCACTTCTTAGTTTTGGTCTAGGCGAATCAGATGTATATGTGTAACCGTTCTTAAAGTACCACTGAGCAGCTCTGGTGTTATCAGCGAATACAGTCAAGTTTGTGGAAAACAACTGGCCCAATATGCCATTCATTTCCGAGGGTGCATTCTTATGTAGCAGTTTTAGATGAGCACCAAATTGATGGAATGCACTCAATAGAATCGAACCTAAGCCCAAAGATTGGTATTGTTCGACTATGTGTATCTCGTACAAGTAAAGCACAGTTTTATGTGATCCAAAGTGTATTTCATTGACTACTGAAAATGAAACAAACCCCACAATAACTCCGAGCTCATTAGTGTACCATACATAGCACAAGCCTCTATCACGCATTTCTATTCTCTTGTCGTCTTTCCAATCTGCACCCTGCACCGCTATATATAGTTCCGATAAGTTATCATCTATTATGTTAAGAAGACTTGTCAACGTTTCCAGGTCAAGCGTGCTCGAACAGCAGTGATGCAATTGATATTGTGTAAGGACGTCTGACCGTTGCAGAAATACTTGTTCGATTTGACTATCGACATGTTCCACCAACAAGGCAACCACCCGGGAATCTTCCTCATCGAATAGAACGTCTTCACTGCCCATTATATCCAACGTTGTATTGTTATGGATGTTGGTGTGATTCAAGGGAGGATCATCCTCAGATGTAGTCAACATTGTTCGTGACACAAAAACGGACTAAATTTCAAATAGATCTTCCTCAGGTTGAGAAAACGCGTACATATGCAATGGAAGCTTCGGGGTTAAGACTCTCGTTTATTAGCCAATGATACAATGTCATAATGGATATACCCAGTTCTTCTCATAGAAAACAAAACACAGTGGTGCAACTGGTGTCGACCGAATGTTATGAAGGTAGTAGCGTTGAGAATTCCTTAGGTGGATCGAAAGAAACTACGATCGATACTCTTCAGCAGAAACAACAGGATCGATCTAAAAGAATTTATCGTCCCATGTCACATTGTTCACCGTCACCGAGTTATTCCAAGAGTATAAACCGAGATAATACGTTTATCTCATCTCCACGAATATCTGCAACCACTCCACGAAATAAACGTCAGGTTGAGAATCAACGAAGAGCAACAAACCGTGAGACTAATGCTACCAACAGCAGGTCACGGCTAGAAGACTCAAGGAAACACGAATTGTTCCATAAGCAAATGGAAGACGAGTCAAAGCAATGGGAGTTAGATGTAGGTATACTTATTGAAGAAGAAGCTCAAGCTAAGCAAGAGCTAGAACAGTTTGAGATAGGGCAATACGAATTGGAAATGATGTTAAATGACTTGACAATTAGTGATGTAACATAGCAATTTGTCTGGAATTTATGACTGCCCGGATTCTATATTCAATGTGAGGGCCAATGTATGTTCAGAATGTACAGAACAACTGACTACCGTGTTATAGCAGGTATCCAGATACGGTTATAAAATATTGCATAGGGTGCTCTCCAGTACCTGAGGATACTAATGTGGCCAATGAAAAGTCGTGAGCAAGACGAGGAGTGAATAACTTAGTTTGCTACTGTATCAATCGATAGGAACTAAATAGCATCAAACTAGTAGTCCTCGACCTGAAGGTCTATACATTCAGGGAATTGGCCAATTATTCCTGTCGTTTGCACTTTGTAACTGCTTTCCTGATTACTACCATTATCGTATTGAAAGAGATGAAATTACTATATTATTCTCCCGTGTGGACTAGCCTGAGGTTGAGCGACATTTTTTATTGGGTATATTAGCAGACAAAAGCGATTATTACTATAGCGTAAGCATTACTAATTAATTATATGCCCGAACTTCAGTTAACCCGAGTTAGTAAAAGATTTATACACATTACTTCAGGATATATTTCTTAGCAAGTATTAGATACAATGAAGCTTTGTTCAAGTTATAATTTTACCCGAAAGAATTAGCGTATAATTTTCCGCATGCTTAAATAAAACCCGGAGGTAGATATGGCTATACCCAATTTGTTCATGGCTCACCTAAAACAAAGATTGAATTACTAAAAACTGATACAGGCACTCCACATTCCGGCTACTGTACATAGTTCTATTTGATTAATCTGATAATCAGTAAGTGTGCATGTAGAAGATAGTCTACTGAGGTAACTCCCTCTGAAGCTCGGTTACCATAGATGAATTCCCCAAAAATACTCCATGAAGGACCATTCCAAAGACACGAGGTTATATGAAGGCACACAGAGCGAGATTCGGACATGTTTTAGATACTATTGTTCCAAAGACCCCTACGATCAAGGAAAATGGCTTCCTACCATGAATTCTTGATACAGGGCAGATCAATATTCTTCGCTAACGGCGCCGTTTTACTAATTACTATTTTGAAATATTTTGCTCGACTTTAAGCTGTGTGTCACATTTGAAAAATAAAACCAGCCTTGGGGATGCCAAGTCAACACATTTGGGAGAAGCCACCATGGTAAAATTTGAGCTTCTGGTTGACATGCTGGAAAACTTCTTGGCATTTTGAGTATATGTCCGGCAAACGGATATACAGGTAACACAAAAGATCCGTATCTTCTACCTTAACTCATCGATCTTACTTTGATTTGACCATGCACATTAGTAAAAACGGTGGTGTTTTGAAGCCAATCCCTACCAATTGAGGTGAATACATTAGAAATTTCCAACTAAATAGAATTTGGTTTAATCATTTGGTTAAGGATCTAGTTTCGTACTATTGTTCCAATGAACAAACTTGCGTAAACTGCATTTACCACAAGCCTATTGTTCGCGCACCCACTGCAAATTATCTATTCCATCTAGAGCAATCGGATAAATAACGAAGTGTTTGCAGGCAATGGAAATGATTTAGATTACCAAAAAAAAGCTCAAATGATCAATCTCATTCGATTGATACCATTAAGTCCAAATAAGGGCATTAGTCAACCTCCAGAAACTTCTTATTAGGTTGTCTTTCTAGGCTTCATTCTTATCAGATTGATCATATTACTACTGCACCGGGGTGTGCCTACATATACCTATTGTTGATGCGCCTCCTGACCAGAACGGCGTCCTCAAACTGACATTGTATTTTTAAAATCATTTGCGGCCCCTCGTATATGCAAACCAAACAATGCAAAGCTTCTTATTTTTTGAAGAATATACTCTTTTGTGTTGACCTCATTTTGAATGCAAAATCATCTCGATGTGCTCAGGTATGATGAGAGTCTGCCACTGACTATAAAAAATGGCCCAATCCCAGATGATTGAAATCCAAATCTCAACTTAATGGAACAGTTTTTTTCACTTCAGTATACATAAATATATAGTCATATTCAAGAGTTGCAATATACTCGCAATCTATTCTTTGAATACACAGGCAATACAACATGGTATCATTGTCAGTTATCATTGCTGCCACATTGTTGCTGACAGCTGCTGCTCATAAAGTCAACATCATTTATCACAACAGGGACATTGCAGTTAAAGCTTGTTCCACGTACTTAACTAGAACCGCGACATTGCACGGTAAGAAGGACAAGAAAGGCTTTTGCAATGTCAAAGCCCAACAAGCTTTGGGCTCGATGGCTAACTGTTTGCATGTATTAAATCAAACTGGATCTATCGATAGTTTTCTTGATTCATGTAAGCACACCAACTTAACTAGAGCTCAATTTGATGCTGCTTACCTCAATGCCTCCACTCAACTAGTAAATACTACTGCCGTGAAAGGTTTCAACACTACCAAGTTGTTTTATCAACCAATCATTACTCCCAAGAAAAAGATTCGTAACTACAAGGACTCAATTGGTACTCGTTTTATTAATTTCAATTACGCTTCATGGTATGGTATAGTTTTGATTGGATACTGGTTTGCCCTTGTTTTGGTCTCTGGTTTCTTCAACTTTTTAAAGTTTGCTGCTCCTAATTTTGTTCAAAGTCTCAATTCTAGAATTGTCACCAAATACAGAAAATATGTCACCGTACCTGCCACTGGCTCAAAACATCATGCTGAAATCAAAACGTATTTTAAAGTCTTCAGCATGGTTGTACCTACTAGAGCAGAATCATTGATGATTTTTGGTTGGGTAGTTTTAGCTATTATCTTCAACTGTGTCAGCTACCATTCGGTTTCTCCTAACACTGTTTGGAAGTATAAATATGCCGAAATGGGTAGAAAGATTGCTGATAGAACTGGTGTGATGTCTTTGTACTTGATTCCTCCAACTGTTCTCTTTGCTGGTAGAAACAACTTATTGCAATGGATTTCAGGTTGGAAATACCAAAGATTCTTAATCTTGCACAGATGGGTTGCTAGAGTCACTACCCTTTTATTTATTGTCCATGCTGTTGGTATGACCTTTAATGGACGTGGTATTGGAAAGTACCAACAAAGAAATGGTAGACCATATGTCCGTTGGGGTTATGTTGGTACAATTGCTGCATGTCTTATGTGTTTCCAAGGTTTGATCTTTTTGAGAAGGAAGGCCTATGAATACTTTCTTCTTGGGCACATTGTTTTAGGTGTTTTGTACATGGTAGGAGGTTACCTTCATGTTGAAAAAGATGGCTACCATTACTTCTACATGAGTGCCTTCTGTCTTTGGGCTTTGGATAGAGTACTAAGATTGGTAAGATGTGCTACTTTCGGTGTCAAGCCAGCAGAGGTGGAATTAATAGGCGAAGAAATGATGAGAGTTACTGTGGACAAGCCAACATGGTGGAAAGCTTTCCCTGGTTGCCATGCTTTCGTTTCGTTCATGAGACCTTCCTGTTTCTGGCAATCTCATCCATTCACTGTTTTGGACAGTGTGGATGGCAAGCTCGTATTCCTTATTAGGGTTAAAGGAGGTGTAAGCCACGGCCTTTATAAGTTCTTGAGTAAGCAACCTAACCAAAGGGCTACTATCAAGGTTTCTATTGAAGGACCTTATGGTGCCCACAATCCAAGCTCCAGATACAATAATACTGTGTTTGTAGGTGGTGGAAACGGTATTGTTGGGTTGTATTCTATTGCAATGAATATGGCTAAGAAGTCCAAGGCTTCTCAAAGAATTAAGATCCACTGGGGAGTGCGGAACTACCTGAACTTACAATGGTTTTACAACGAATTACAACAATTATCCACTGTTAATGTTGATACTACTATTTACGTTAGTGATTGCCAATGTCCAATCAACACAAGATTCATGGAAAAGAACAGTGACTCTGAAGAAGATGAAAAGAGTAGCGGTGATGAAAAATCCGGATCGGATCATGTTAGCAGTTTGAAGGCATCCCTTCCGCACATTGAATTTGTTGAAGGAAGACCCAATGCTGAACAAATTGTACAGAATGAAATAAGTCAAACCATTTCCCCCATTGCATTCACAACTTGTGCCCATCCCGCATTTGTGGACGACGTTAGAAAGGCTGTGGTGAACAACATGGATAAGACTAAACAGAGAGTCGACTTGTTTGAAGAAATTCAAGTCTGGTAAACACATTTATAGAACCCATACATTTGAAACAAACTACGACGAGACCAAGTCCAAAACATGTAATAATACAGGCGTATAGAAGTCTGTATATGCCACTACGTACAATAGAAAGTGCTGCAGATAACCGCTCCATGCCAGAACATCAATTAAATGTGCACGAATTATATCCTGGGTATATTCACTAGTATAGTACGAGAGGATACGGCCTGTGGATCTATTGGTTAGAAACACGTCTAGTGCTGTTAGTTTTATGTTTAAGAGTCTTTGCATTGAGCTGAAATATATTTAAGTGTGTGTCACGTGATGCGCAAAGTAGACTCACTATTAACTCAGAACAGAATAAAATAAAGCCCATATTACTATTTTTATAAGCCTGAATTAACTCTAATTAAAGTATTCCCATACCGCTGCCGTGACTATCCTATTGATCCGGCGATTTTTTAAGCGATACATATGGCTATTCTTAAATCCATTTCCTGTGGGTCGTGTCATGGTTACGTGTTTTTGTCCCCATTAAACTTTTCACTACCTTACTACAAAAACAAAATCAAACACATCGTATTAACAAAGGATCAACAGTTTGCGCTACTATAAGGTGTTTGGGGCTTCTTATTGGTGACACTGATTCGCTTGGTATCACTTTTATTTTTTTATTCACTGTTCTTGGTTTTTATACTCGTACTGGCTGGGGTCAGACACAGACAGACACACAATCGTTATATATGAATAAGTATGGTGTACTTGAAGCCAACTAGATCACTTCGAGAAGCAGCGGAAAAAGCTGCTAAATCAGTGGATATCCATGTACGGGCCGCGTCTTCTTCATCCAGCAAATGCTCCGGTAAGAACAGTAATGATCCTTCTTGTCAGAAACCTGTTAGTGAAAATGCAGTGGTCATTGCAGTTAGTGTAGTGGTACCGATTGTGGTGATTTGTATGGTTTTAGGATACTTTTGGTATCGTAATTATCGGAAGTATAAGAAGGAAGAATTAGATCAAGATCCAGACTTTTTTGAGAATGGCGAAGCAACTGCTCTCCCAGATCTTAGCAAACAATACGAATTGGAGAATCCATTTGAAGCAGATGATACTGCTAAATTCCCTCGTCCTCGTCCAGGTTCAAGAGCTGTATATGGCTCCAATGGCCACAACCATTCGGAGGTCTCTTTACCTCAATCGTATACTAACGAAAAACGGTTTGATTCATTTGTTCTTCCGTATTCAAATCAAACAGCTTCCAAGGCAGATCTTGATGAGTTTGCAAGACATATTGGAGTAACCGATAGAGCCTCAACATTATATTTGGATAGCAGAAACTCTAGCGTGACCAATCTAGACGGTGGTGCTGCTAGCTCTTACATTTCTCCTACAAAGAAGAACCACAAGCACAACCAATTACCTTCTCCGACGGTGATGACTTCTCCAAGTCCTAAAAAGAAACCTAGAGACTATGCTCATTTGCCTAATCTGTCCGAAACAGCTTTAGCCTTAGGATCTGCACCTGTTGTGGAACGTCTAGCAGATGATGGTGATTCTTCATCATCTTCAACCAATGACTTTGATATTAAATATGAGAATAACAACTCTCGATCTGCCTTGGTTGAAGAACGCGATGATGATACCGCGACTTCATCAAGAGTGGTTAGTGACAAGACCAAAATGGAGACTGAGACAACTTTGAACACTACAATGGAGTCTCCTTTCGTTGAGTCCAAGGACATCAACAATAGAAATGATAACGAAAATAACCATGATAACGACAAAACAGTAACAGCAAAGAAATCTGTGAGAATATCAGATTTTAATATGCTTTTAAATGATAGCTCTGCAGCTGAACTCTCTAACATGGATCCTGAGGAGGAGGAAGTGCTTGCCCAACAAGAAGAAGAAGTCAAGAGAATGAAATCCATATATCAAGTGTATTTTGACAGAAATAAGTCAATGAAGGTCAACAATAAGGAAAATAACAATAGTAATGATGTTGAAAATCACCCTCCCATGCCACAAATCGTCTTACCTGAAGAAGCTGGTGAGGATTCTTCATCATTAACACCAAACGAAGAAGATCCTGATGGTCATTTGAAAATCAACAAGGAGCTCAAAGCAAATAATGATTATGAAAAAAGATTCACCACTGCATCCTCCATTTATACGGAGAATGTGCTTTTCAACGCTGATGAAGGTAATAATACACAATATCCTCACCAGCAACAATTTGAGTACCAAAACTACAACCAATATCCTGTTTATGATCAATACGGACAACCTATTCAATATCAATATCAACTTGATCCTAATTATCCGGTTCAGAGTGACCAATATGGTCAAGAATATATTCCACCTTCGGAATTACCTCCATTACAAAAGCTTAAGAATGCCTCTGACATTAGAAAATCAACTCTTCAGACTTACACTGATTTTGAACCTCATTTGAAAGGGTCTGCATTGGTAGGTCAAAAGTCTGCATTTGATCCTGTCACTCAACCGGAAGTATGGTCATCTCCAGCCATAAGTCAGGAGACATTCGCTAAACCAAATGAATCTGTGGCCAGCTTGCCATCTTCATCATTAGGTACTACCCCATCAGCATCTCAATTGGCAAGACAATCGGTTGTCATGACTAACCCCACAGCCATTCCCAAAAAGACCAAGTTTAGACCAGCAGGACGAATCAATGTTCCAGCCCCAGTACAACAAGCATACGGTAGTCCTTATCAGCAGCATCAGTTCGATGGTAGTAACGAACAATTTCTAGATGTGACAGGTTCAGACAGTGACCTTATACCTGGTAACAGAAAGAGTGATATTAGAAGGATGATGAACTCAAGTTTTTGAATACTAGTCTAGATTACAATATAGTTAATCCCCATATTATACTTGTATTATGTTTCTAAACTGTACTATATATTATATAAAAAGTCCCAGGCATTTTGTTCAAGCCAAATCGTAGTCATCGATCTTGTTCTTATACTTAAGAATGTTCTTCTTTATCTTTGACGTATCAACCCAAGTCAAGTAGTCTTCCAAGTTTCTAGTGACCAAATACGCAGGATCGGTGATAATGTTAGGTCCAACTCGGACATGGCCTTGTTCAATGAAAGTGACTGCGTCTTTCACAGTTTCAGCCATCTTCAATCGGCACATAACCACTCCTATTCTCCTTCTGCAAAAGGCGCTAACAGTGATTTTATTTTCCAAGTCTGAAATCTTGGACTTAGAAGCAAGCACTCCCATCGCATACAACTTCTCGAGTAAAAGTTGCTCATGCTTGACTCTGAAAGGGTCCGTGGGTTGTAATAGCGATAACTGATGTGCTAGTTTCCGAATATCCCCACACATTCGGTTATACTTATGATAGTCTTCTCTATTCTGGATATGATATGTTCTCATCACTTGGGTGTCGCGATGACCTTGGTCTTGCTTCCAGTCGAGGAAGTCGACTTTCTTCAACAACTTTTGTTCATGATGCTTCAAAGCTCTAACCATTGTAATCAGGATTCAGTAGTATATGAGTGTTATGGAATGGATATGAGTGTTTGGTTTAATGAATAGGATAGTCATACTATGATTAGCTTCATCTCTTCTCACTACCAGTGTGTAGTGTTCTATGCAGACAGTTTTTCTCGGATAAATATATGCAGACGAAAAATTTTCGAGATTCATACGCCAAATTGATAGACTCCAGACAGACACAGTACTAAAACCTGAGTTCCATCATAGCATTACTGGTCCAACATAGTTTAGTCTTAAATATGTTGTCTTCCAGATTGGCGTTGTTGGGATCGTCATCATTGTCCTTTACGCGGACGTTTGCATCGTCATCAATCCACTTGTCTAATATCGGTAAGGTCCCAGTAAGATTATCTGAAGGAGTTGAGTGCTATACAGAAGATCTTCCTAAAGAATTCGCTAGAAAGTTCCGTAAAGGTAAAGACATACACTATTTGGATCGGTTGATTGTCGTAAAGGGACCTAAAGGAGAATTAAAAGCCGAAGTACCCAGTTTTGTCAACTTGCAAAACGAAAACAACCATGTCACAGTTACTGTCGCAAACCCTCAAGATAAACTTCAAAGATCCATGTGGGGTACTGCCAGATCGATTGTTCAGAATAATATGATTGGTTTAACAGAAGGTCACTTGGCTTTTGTCAAATTTGTTGGAACTGGTTACAGGGCAGTGTTGGAAAAGGATGCAAAGGGGAAAGATGTTATAGCACTTAAAGTTGGTCAAAAGTTCACTCCAAGATTACCAGTTCCAAGTTATTTGACGGTTTCACTTCCTAATCCTGCTAGATTATTGATTGAAGGCGCTGATAAGCAAAAGGTCTTTGAGTTTGCTGCGGCTATCAGAGCTTATAAGAAGCCTGAACCTTATAAAGGTAAGGGTATCTTTATTAATAATGAGACCATCAGAATGAAGGAGAAGAAGCTTAAATAAGCTTAGTTAAGTTATTATTCTTGTATATACTAATGGTGACAGCGTCATGAAGAAGAACAATTGGAATATAACTGTAGGTACAACTATAGACACAGCTACTGTGGTACGGAGAAGTAAAATATTTTAGTCACTGAAAATATGAACCACACACGACTTGAAAGATTTTCAGTTTCGGTACTAATTTTTCAGCTCAAAAGCCTAACAATAATCAACTATACTACTTATTAAGAATCAGTATGATGTTAAAAAGTGCGTGGCCTGTGACTCGTTCAGGGAACCCTTTGGCGTTTGTGCGGAATATTGCTCAGCTCACGTCTTTGCGGTCTATTCCAGCAGCCAGAACCGAACCTAAGCCGGTGAACCATTCATTGGAATTATCCAATCAACGAAAGAAGCTTTTGGCCCGTCCAGGGTTATTAGGCACCAAAAGAGGTATGATTTCATGGTTTACTGATGATGGGAAACACTATGCAGCCACTGTTATTGAGATAGAATCGTGTGAAGTGCTTGCAAACAAAACAGTTGATTCTGATGGATACACCTCTGTACTTTTAGGACAAATAGACAAGATGAAGAACATATCAAATGGAAGATTGAAACTCTTTGAAAACGCTGGTGTATCACCTAAACGGAATATTGGAGAGTTCAGAGTTAGAGATGAATCAGGATTAATGGAACCAGGTACAGAATTAACTGCTGATTATTTTGCTGTTGGACAAATGGTTGATGTTATGGGAGTTACTAAAGGGAAGGGATTTGCTGGTGTAATGAAGAGACATGGATTTAAAGGTTTAAGAGCTACGCATGGTGTTTCTAAAGCCCATAGATCTGCAGGTTCTACTGGTCCTTCCCAAGATCCAGGAAGAGTTCTCCCTTTAAAGAAAATGGCCGGTAGAATGGGTGGAAAGAATTCAACTGCTCAAAACTTAGAAGTTTTATATGCTAATGGTGAAGCAGGTATTTTAGTGGTTAAAGGTCAAATCCCAGGTCCTAATAAAGCATTTATCAAAATTAGAGACTCAAAGTCTTTATATGGAAAGTCATTGATTCAAGTTGGACTTGAAAATCAATAGATTATCATTCTTCGTCTTTACTTGTATATATATTAATTTACTCAAACAAAATCTGTTAATCCTTCTAATCATCAATCTGATCTCAGTTTGATAACTAGAAAAATGTAACACATTTTTCCAACTATAAGTTAATCAATGAATAAACTTATTGGTAGTTGATAATGGGGGTTCCAAAAAATATACGGTACACCATTGACAAAGACAACTCCCGGATGGTTCTGGTAAAAGGCAAGAACCATGTACGATTAAGAAGCTGATCTTCTGGCGACAAAGAGCAAAATCAATTGTAGGCATCGCAAATTTTCGGGGGACAACTGCCTTTTATAGTTTTATTTTAGTAGTCCGGGTAACCCCTGTTCAATTCACTGTACCAACTAACATTACAATAACTAGCTTTACACATAGTCATACACATATAATCATATAGCATATAAATATATCTATGTACAAGTATTGGATGTGTCTATTAATCAGCTTTTGTGCTGTGTTCACTTCGATCTGGTCAAGATGGAATTTGTAAGAAATTCCAATGCACTTCTAGCATCTGATTCAGGCAATACTCTTAAATTCTCCAAAGCCTTTTGACAATACTCTTGAGCCATTAGTCTTGTTTTACCAACACCATCACATTCAATAACTGCTTTTCTTGCCAATTCGATATCGTTTGGTTCGCTGAACTTTCTTCCGATCATTGCACCTAATTCTGGTCTTTCCATCCAAGCAAATAATACTGGAGCTGTAGCTAAGCCTAATTTCAAATCTGCTTGACTGGGTTTCCCAAAAGCAGCATCACTTGAAGTGTAATCCAACATATCATCCACAATTTGGAAGCATAACCCCAAGTTTCTACCGAATTGATAACAATTCTCAATAACATCATCATGTGATCCACTAAGAACAGCAGCTGCTCTAGAGGATTTGGACATCAAAGCAGCAGTCTTTAAATAAGTTTTGTGTAAATAATATTCGAAAGCAGCTTCAACATTGGTTTTATGGTCTATACCTGGTGGAGGTGTCACTCTATATTCATGCATTTCAGTGGGAACTTTACCAGAAGGTTGAGGAACCACTTTCAATTCCCCGTCATTATTTATTGAATCCAGTGGTTCGTTACTGACAACTGTATTTTTCAATTGCATGAATTCACCTTCTACCAAATTGGCGATGGTGGTTGAAAGTAATTCAATCACTTCAGGGTTTCTTAATCTGGCAATTGCAACTGAAGCTCTACCCAACAAAAAATCACCAGCAAGAACAGCCATCTTGTTGGTGAATGCATAGTTCCCACTTGGCCTGCCTCTTCTGGAATCGGATAAATCAATAACATCATCATGTAATAAAGAGGCAGTATGAATCATTTCAACGATTTCAGCAAGACGACGTTGTTTGGGTAAGATCCCATTAACGGAATCAAATTGAGGCAATGCATCCATTGGTTTAGAAAGTGGATCTAAAATCACTTTTGGGTTTATCCCATGTAAGATTCTTAACGGACTAATGGAATCATCAACAGATTTCCCTGCCAATGAAGTGGCTGTAGGAGTTCCCGAATACGATGGTTGTTCGGTAACATCATAAGTATCTATGGTTATTCTATCTCTTTGTTCCACTGGGATCTTCAGTAAACTTTTGGACAAAAGTAACACCAAAAGCGGCCTAACATTTTTACCCTCGGCTTCAAAATAATAAGATGATACTCGGTTCAATGTAGGATGGCCTGACCCTATTAAGTTTGCAATCGATTTGGCCAAATTGGTCATCTCATAACTCACTATAGAAAATGGATCTTGGAAACTTCCTTGTTGATTTGGTTGAACCAACTTTTCACCGGCTTCCATTGCAGTTTTAAAACTGTCCACTGGTTTAGTGCCGCTTGCAGTGGAGTATGATGAAGGATACGAATGCTTTCCCAAAAAGGAAACTGCCCTTAGTAACTGGCCTCTTCGGCATTGTCTCAACAATGAACCACTATGACTACACTTCAACATCGTTAATGGTATAAGTTGATGCTTTACTTGTGGATGTTTCTTCTTAATGGGTGAAAAAAAGTCTACGCTCATGAGGTAAAAGATGAGCCGCGCACGACACTCTTATAAGAGTATAACCTAGGGTATATTGAAATGGAAACTACTATAACACTTATGTATATCATGACGTATACTAAACACTCTATAACTTAAAAGGTAACAAAAATTTAGAAATGAAATAATATAATATAATGTATACTATCTAAACAACTTTATTCATACAATACTCTTTGAGTTGAATTCAAGTTTGACAAAAACACATCCGGTGGTGTTAAGACTCCCAAAGACCGTTTGGCATGTTCATTTAAAAAGGTTAAACCCACCAAATATGAAGCATTGGCCCAACCAAACCCTTCAGTTGCAACGCATTTAAAATCTGTACCTTGGTTACCGTATTCGGCATCAACCTTATGCGGGTTTCTCTTGTTGGTTACGTCATACTTTTCAACCACCACTCCATTGTAATCAACAAAGGCTTTGGTCATGAGGAACAACCATCTGTAGGCAACTCTTCTGGCAATACCATTGTAACCATAGTTGGAAAGACCTAACCAAGCTAAGATTTGTTGCGGTGACCATCCATATGGATAATCCCATTGACGAGATGGTCTATGCAATGAAACCTCACCTCGAGATCTTAAAGTACCGGAGACTAAACCACCATACTCTTCAAATTTCGATAAAGAGTGTGTAACCAATTTCTCAGCTTGTTCTGGAGTAGCCAATTTGGACCAAAGAGGCCAAAAACTGGTGACTGATTCATAATTGATTTGCTCCTTGGTACGAATATTCCAATCGTAAAAGATCTTATCTTCTTCATTCCATAAGTATTTGGTAACAGCATCCTTTCTCTTTGCTGCTCTCTCATTCCAAACTGCACTGCTTTCATATAATTCACCAGTTTCAGGATTAACCAACTTGTCCTGGAAGAAACTCTCCAAAATAAAGGCAATATCAGTTTCATATTTATAGATAAGGGAATTCAAATCAATAGTGGCCAAATCAGCACAACATCCTTCAAATCTGTATGTTGTATCCAAACCAGATTCTCTTAATGCACGATCATGAACAAAATAACGGTCCAAATCAGGTTCTTCAATCTCCCCAGAATTATACTTTTCAATGAATTCCTTTTTGGAAATGTTATGTTTCAAAGAGTATGGATTCAAAACTGTATCGAAATGGGTAGATTCTGTTTCTGGTGGAACTCCTAAACCTTCGGGATGATAACATGATAAACCTGTTTCTTCATCTAATCTTGGTTTTGCAGTCCAGATTGTTTTATATTCTTTAATAGCAGCAATAATGGCTCTCTTTAAGAAATCAATACCTTCTTCAATCTTATCTGGATTAACTTCGATGAACTTATTGAATACACGAAGTGCCATATCTGTTAAAAATGGCGGCTGTGAACGTCCCAAATAGTACGATCTATTGGCATTTAGACATTTCCCATAATATTTGATGGAGTAAATGAAATTTTCAGTCATACCTTTGGCAATCTTTAAATTGGTTTGATCTTCAGGTGTAACGTTCAATAATAAACCCAACGTAATCATATAAGAATCCCAATCATAAAACTCATTAAATCTTCCACCAGGAACAATGTAAGGTTCATGTATCAAGTTCTTAGGATCCAGAGGGTCCTTTTCATATGCCAAAGCCAATAATCCTGGTTTATTATTAAGGGATTTAATGAAAGTGGCATCAATTTTCAGGGGTAATCGTTCAACTTCCAAACCGGGGTTACGCTTCTTCAATGTTTGAAAGTATTCATATTGTTCAGTTAGTTCAGCAGGAACATAGATTCTATGGGTTTCGTTCTTCCTTTGGATGTTACCATTCTCATCAATATATTCTTCCTTGATCTTTGTATCTTTGGTCATCAACATGATGTTCTCAGGAGTCACTTGTCTAGTAAGAGATTTCCAAAAAATGGTGGTGATAAACCTCTTCATTCTATCAACAGGGTTCTCATTCAATCTTCTTTCGTCCAACACAACAGACAGTCTTCCTTGGCCCTTAGCCAACGTTAATTCTTGTAACAAGTTAGCCAACATGTAGTTGCCGGAGACAGTGGCTGTCTTGTAGCCTTGAGAACCAGAAGTACCCAACTTCAAGACCTTGGGACCTCCATCGTCGATGGTGATCTGCTGATTGTGGTCGGTGTCTTCGTTACGCAACAACTCATCCAAAGTTGAGTCGATATCATTGATGAAGAATTTCTTGGGTCTACTTCTGGTTCCGTCAATCGACAGTCTTCTCTGAGGGATCGAGTTATTGAGATTGATATTCTTTAAGGCCCAGTTCAACTTCTCCGGTTGCATAGTATTGTTGTTATTACTACCATTTGCACCCAGAGGATCAAAGTCTTCGTCAGTAGGGGGGGTTTCCACTCTGGAGTTGTTCTCAGAGTAAATCGGAACAATGTTATCTTTGATTTGTTCCAAAGTCACGAAACGGTCTTTGTTATCATCGTTATCAGGGGAAGTGCTTGGAGATGTGTGATCTTCTTCCTCGGCATCAGATTCAACAGCAATGGCCGATGGATCAATAAGGATAGATGATTCGAATCCAAACGTAGGATCATTAAAGTACCTCTTTATTTCTACCAATGATTGGGCACGAGGCTTGGTACCCTTTGTTTTGGCTTGTGTGTCATTGGAGTAGTAGTTTTCAGCAATATCAAGGGGGTCTGGATCCTCACTTGAGAATGAAAATACCGATCCACTTCTGTTCATTATAACTGTTGGGGATGGGGTATAGCGGTACTCTTTACAAGTATAAAGTAAGTAAGGCGATATCAGACAAAGGATGTCACTTTAAAAATAATAAAGGGGTTCCTTAGGATTAACTGTTGATTATCAAGAGATACGCACAACTGGTGTACCCAGCAAACTGCTAGAGAATAATAAATAGATTTAGTCTGCAAAGACAGAACAAGAGACGTGACGACTTTATTTTACAGAAAAGAAAAGAAAAAAAGATTTCTGGTGATGAAAGGTATTTATATGAGACTACTATTGATGGTTATTATAAGATGGTTGGGAGTGAGTGGGAAGATGACATGGGGTCGGTTCTTTTGTGTATCGTTGTGTTTTTTTTCTTTTCTTCGTGACGGAAAAATGACAAAAAACGATGAAGGCTAACATCTCCCTTTTTTTTTTGTCTGAAAATGAAACAGAGTACTGTTTCGTGCATCCATACTGAAACAGATGGTTTGGGGGCTGACCAATTACCTAGCACTTGTTCTACTCTTTGCTTCCCTCACTGTTCTTCAATGGCAAATTTATCGCAACTTGAGGGTGTCTGTTTGATACGTAGAAGTGATAGTGTCTGTGGTCGATAACCTTGATTACGTCTGAGATCTGTTTTAACCTAACTGGGACAACACAGACACAAACAGCGCATGATTAAATGACAAGAATGTAACAAAACTTCTGCTTGCCAAAAAGAAACGATCAATAAGAGCCACGGTTTGACCAAAATTCATCGCCTCATACCATAAACGTCATATTTCCTGTAAACGTCATATATCCCCTCTGCCATATGAAGATATGAAACAAATGTCGGGGAATCTGGGGGAACCTCTTTCAGATACTTTCTGTAGAAGGTGTGGCCGCTGCTATTTGTTTATGCTGTCGGAAAATTTATACCCCACAATTGTTACAAAGTAATTGCGAACAGCCAATAAGCATTTCGTCCAAGAACAAACGTTCATTATTAAGGTTCCAAGGCGACATGTTTTATTATTGTTAAAGATGCAGACACGAAAAGACTTTTCTTCGGAGAAGGTGGGGCGTTATAGATATTAGTTGAAAAATAGACAAACCTCTTTCACAGTGAACACATTCCCTAAAAGTTATTTAAAAAATTGTTGAGTAAATTTAATTTGGTATCATGAATGGAAGACTATTCTGCAATGATGCTCTTTTGTCGATGCATACAAGGCAGAGAAAGACGAAGACAGACATTGGGTGCAAAAGTTGATATCTGGAAGAAACTTTAAGACCGTTTGCGTCAAAGCGTTGTCAGCCACTGGCCTATAGTTTAAAAATAAAGCACACTAACCCAAACGTAAACATCTACTGAGCATGTCAAGTAGGTTGTTGTTCATGCTATTGATCGGGGTACTGAACAACATTCTTCCCGCGCTACCAATAGAGATTGGAACACTAATATCGTAACCCATTAATACAAAATAATCTATACTCTTATCTATATCCTCTGCAATCAGTATGGTAGTTAAATGAAAATTATTATTAATTGAGTTCACTACTACTACTACTACTACCACCATCAGCCGTTTGTTTCACGATTATGTAACCATGCTATTGAACTAACACTTTTTGATAGATACATAGAGTTGTTCCGACTATTGTCTGAGCTTAAGATCATAAGTAGATGCGTTGTAAAAATTTTAGCAGTTCATTTTCCCACAAGAAACTTTCTCAATTCGTATCACGTTGCCTATTACCAGATATCAAGACGGTTCAGACCGGAACTACCTGATTACGATAGCCCTGTAGTTGTACAAGGTACTTTAGTGTTGGTTATCAAGTCCGAGCTGGCCGATGCAATCAGCCGCAGCGCGATTGCATCTGACGGTTGATATAAGAGGGGTTGAAATTTTACTTCATCTCCTCCACGAAACAGGGATGGTTCCGAAATCACCCGTTTTGTGCGCTTTCATTTATATTTACAAAAGTTTATCCGTGTTGAACTACGTTACAAACGGAATAACTATCATCACAAGACACATAAAGAAAATTATGTATATATTCAATTAAAAGGGCAGTTCAGTCATAGCTCAATAAAGTACACCTAGAAGCATTTTAAAGTGTTCATGGTTTACTTGGTAACTATTTTTAAAACTAGCCGTAGCTGCTGGTGCGTGTCTTATGTGCAAAAGTACGGCATGGGGCTTTTTGTTGTATGTATGTATCTTATACACCCAAAAGACACCCCGCTCAATCCAAGATGTTTACTGTTGGGGGCAGCTCCGAAATGCCTTGCAGTTTTAAATATGCGTTTGACATAAGTGGATGTCTTGACCTCTATGTAGTCTACTTAAGATTATAAAAGTAGTGTAGCTCATTGGTAACTTGATATAGTTAAGGCACTTGCTTGGTTCCATTTGTAATACTTTATTGATTTATTACTTTACTGCGCTTTGCTTAGCTTTCTTACATTGTAGAGCTCTATAATCGAATATCCTCTAACGAGGGGAATAAAAAACAAAGTCGGGAGTTCACGGAAACGTCAAAAGAAAAACGAAAATGGAAAGCACCGGAACACAAAACGTAGCGAACCATTAGGGAGGGGAACTAAAGGAGGAGAAGTACCCTCGATAAAAACATTCAGATCCGAGGGTTTACAGTTGGGATCTTCATTGAAGGGGTCATCTCATATTGAAGTCTAAGATTGATATGGTAGAGTGGTCTTAATCTAGTTGCAATTTGAGAGGAAGAAGATATATATAGGTATTGGCATTATTTGAATATTCATGTGATGCAATATGTACCTGGTACGATACTGTGTTATGTTACTAGGTTGTATTTCAGAATAACCGGGCCGGTAAAGGAGTATACAGGTGGAAATTTATCATGGTAGCGCGCAGTAATAGTATGTCTGTTCGTAAATTATAATAGAAGTTCCCATGTATTTGCTAAAGACCCATGGATTAGTTGAGAAGGGATCCTTTACATACAATATCTCTGCATCAAGTAGCATCCTTCTGCTCATTTGTTATCTTAGAATACCTGACTTCTAAACTCAATGCCTATACTGGTTTATATAGTTCCGGGCCGCTTGTCCGGTAATGCGATTTCGTACATAGGTACTATATAAAACTATATGCGCGTAATCTTACTATGGCCCCACCGAGTATTCCCTCGTTCATGCCCTCGGGAAGATCTCATATCTCCTCATTGCTCAAGGGTCTGGTCGGAAGAAGTGCACCTACAATACCATTTTAGCTCATCCTGCCGTTTACACTACCCGATTTATAAATTCCCAACAATAAGATTACCAAACACGAGTAGCAACAACCACAAAAACAAGATAAAGAAACCTATTATTACCATATCCCGATGAGGACCAGGCTTTTTCGTTGCTAAACTATATCTGAAGACCACCCGCTAAAATGTATAAGTACTAAATCAATTAATATAAATAGATTGGGTAATATCCTCAAAGGGAAAAAAGTCTAGTGTAGGATCTTTGATTGTACATTGTTTCTTTCCGTTCTTCAATCAAGTCAATATGATGAGATCATCAGTACAAGTACAAAGGTCGGCCGCGGGGTTAGTTAGACTTTATTCTACAGCTGCCGCCGCAAACGGTACATCATCAGGCTCTTCTTCTTCTGCTGCTGCACCACAATATCATTCATCTTCTGGATCTAAAGTTGGTGCTAATCTTCATACTCATACAGTCAAAACCCCTGTGGGGATTAAAGCGGCTATTGCTTCATTGAAGCCTAAAACCACCAGATTGTCCAATGAAGGTCCTATTGAATGTGATTTACATGGTTTCCAATTATTAAACTCACCAGTGTTCAATAAAGGTTCCGCTTTCTCCTTAGAGGAGCGCAAGGCTTTCGGGTTGGATGGGTTGTTACCCTCCCAAGTTAATACTTTGGATGAGCAAGTTGACAGAGCTTACAAACAATTCAAATACTTGAAGACCCCCTTAGCTAAGAATGATTTCTTAACTAGTATGAGAATCCAAAACAAAGTCTTGTACTATGAATTGGTCAGAAGACATATAAGAGAAATGTTGCCAATCATTTATACTCCAACTGAAGGTGATGCTATTGCTCTGTATTCTCATAGATTTAGAAAACCAGAAGGTTGTTTCCTTGACATCACCGACCCTGATTCTATCGACAAAAGATTGGCTGTCTATGGTGAAGACAAGGATATCGACTACATTGTTGTTTCCGATGGTGAAGCTATATTGGGTATCGGTGACCAAGGTGTTGGTGGTGTGAGAATTTCCATTGCCAAATTGGGTTTAATGACTCTTTGTGGTGGTATTCACCCAGGTAGAGTTTTACCGATAGTCTTGGATGTGGGTACTAATAACGAAACTTTACTTAACGATGACTTGTACATGGGTAACAAGTTTCCAAGAGTCAGAGGTGAACAATATTGGGACTTTATCGATAAGTTTATACATTCTCTTAAAAAGAGATTCCCCTCTGCAGTTTTGCATTATGAAGACTTTGGTACCTTTACTGGTAGGGACATGTTATACAAATACAGAGACTTTATCCCATCTTTCAATGATGATATTCAAGGTACCGGTGCTGTTGTGATGGCATCTATTACTGCTGGTTTGAAATACACAAACCGTAAACTTTTGGACACCAAAGTGGTTATCTACGGAGCTGGTTCTGCTGGGTTAGGTGTAGCTGATCAAATTGTTAACCATATGGTGAGTCATGGTGCTACTCCTGAACAAGCTAGACTGAAGATTGTTTGTATGGATAGAAGAGGAGTTATTTTGAAGTCCATGGAATCTCCAGAACATCAAGCTCTTTATAGTGAAGACGACAAGGAATGGGAAGGGATAGATACTAAGAATTTGGTTGAAGTTGTTAGAAAAGTTCAACCAACTGTTTTGGTAGGTACTTCTACTCAAGCTGGTGCTTTCACTGAACAAGTTATCAGGGAAATGTACAAGTACAATCCTAATCCGTTTGTTTTCCCCTTATCTAACCCTACCAGATTGCATGAAGCTTTCCCCGTTGATATCATGAAATGGACAGACAACAATGCATTGATTGCGACAGGGTCTCCCTTCCCACCTGTTGATGGTTACTACATTTCCGAAAACAACAATTGCTTCACATTCCCAGGTATTGGGTTGGGTGCTGTTTTATCTAGAACAACTACTATCACCGACACCATGATTTCTGCTGCTGTTGATCAATTGGCTTCTATGTCACCCAAGATGAAAAATCCTAAGAATGGGTTGTTGCCAAGATTGGAAGAAGTTGATGAGGTTTCTGCTTATATTGCAACTGCGGTTGTCTTACAAGCTTTAAAGGAAGGGAATGCTCAAGTGGAAAAGGAACAAAGACCTGATGGTGGGTTTGTGTCTGTTCCACGTAACTTTGATGAATGTTTGAAATGGGTTCAATCCCAATTATGGAGACCCGTTTACAGACCAATGGTTAGTGTTGAACATATTCCTGAAATCCATACATTCCAACACTAAGCTGCAATTATAACAATAATATATTCTGGGGTCTTATACATTTTTTATCTTATACCATGCATTTATTTAATAGGGTGATTCTATAGAAATTTTTTCAATACACTAATTTAATCATACTTCTACTTCTCCTTCTTCTCCGAAAACAGTATCCAAGAACATGGCCACCTTGACCACTGCAAAGTACTTTGAAGGATCTAAGTTGTCATATGTGAGTTGTTTTCCCTTTTTACCTTTAACCTTCCCAATAACTGAGTCTTCAAGGAAAAAGAGTGAATCGTGTATTCCCTTTGGTTCCATATAGAGATAAATATCTGGGCCTTGCTTGTTGTTTTCCAAAGTGTATTGGTAGTTTTTTTTAGGTTCAATGGTTCCCTTAGGCACTTCAAGAGCATGAGTACACCACTCAATGATATCATCTCTAAAAGATTCATCTTCACCCCAGATAACCAATAAGGAGCTGCCATTCTGGAAACTGGGGACTCGCAGCCATTCCTTAGTGTTGGTATAGCCGTGATTACCGGGAGAGACCATTATATCCGACATCGATAATGCTGAAGATACAATGTGATGGTATTCAAATGGGTTAGAAAACTGAATAATATCGTATGGTTCATTATCGTGCCACGAGTTGCCTTCTGTGGCACCATCTTCTGGATTAGGTTTCATTTTCACCCATGGTGATATAAGGATCTGGGTTTTGGGGTAAATGTGTGGAGTGGTACTTTGAAGTGGAGGTAATAGTTCAACTATGGGATGCGGAATACTATTATAATAATGGTATAATAATTGAGTGAAGGTAATAGACAAGTGACCACCGGCTGAATCACCAAAGAACCCAATGTTCGTATAGCCTAATGTAGTTAACTTCAAATAAGCAGCAAACAACTGTTCTAATTGAGTAGGGACAGGATACCCATCACTGGCTAAACTATAGTCCAATAGTAAAATATTGAGTTTAGCTTGAACTTTAGCACTAGTTAATTTATATATGGATAACACCACTCCCAACTGTTCAGGTATAGTTTGCATGTAGTAGCCACCTCCATGGAAGTATATAAGTATAGGACTGTCACTTGAAATGTCTTGATGTTTCACAAGCCATATAGAGTGCTCTTCATGCTGTTCTCCGTAACCGGGCAAACTACTCACAAGACTGCGATGGAGGAACCACATAATGTGTCTTACTAAAGTGGAATTCGAGAACAACGTAAGGTTTCTAGCCTCTCCAACAGATATTTGAAGTCCTGTCTTGCAAAGAGTCATCTTAAGTGCATTCCGAAGACTTTCGGATCCTTTTCGATAAGGTAATTGACCAACACTATACTGATAAATTGTTCTTATTATGTTGCCCAACAACTTGAAAAGGAACCCTATTAGCCCAAACACCGACATTATCTTGTTCATCAAAATCTTGTCACAGTTAAGTATGCTAAAGCCCTTTTAGAAAAGAAGAGATAACTGTACGACGTATTTGACAGAGGAGAAGCGGCATCTACGCTCCATGTTCAACTGTGGGGGGAACAGTGGGAGAGTTAAGCCTCTTTGTTGGTTGTGAACGAGCCTCATCGTCCAGCCTCGAAATTTCGCTTTTCAACCCCGCAAGGTAGCGCCGGATTCAATTTGACAGGTGTTAACTAAACCTAATTCAACTTGACAGAACTTACACTAAGTCAAACTTGTACAATCATATTCTAAGACTACTATAATTTATATTCACTCAAAATGACGGTTAACAAAATCAACTACCCTAGTAAGCCCATAATATTTGTTGATATCAAGTGGTTTCTTTTGTCGTAAGGCTATTGCGGCATCATCTTCAAAGAAAAACAATGAATCGTGAATTCCGTAGGGTTCCATGTGAATTTCAACTTGACACTTTGACTTGGACTTGTCAAATTTAGTGTATGAATATTGACGGTTTTTAGCAGCAAAGGTTTCAGAAGGTACTCCAAGTGCATTTTCACACCAGTCAATTATATCATCACGGAATGATTCATCTTCTCCAAATAAAACAAATAGTCTCAGTTTAGGGTCCGAGAACAAAGGAATTCGCAGCCAATCTTCAACTTCTGCTTTGGCATTACCCGGACTCACAAGCAAGTGATCTAACTTTGCAGTCTTTACAATGTGTTTGATGCTTTCACCTAGATTGTGTGTGATGATATCATACTTTTCATTATCATGCCATGATTTCCCAGGAGTGTAAATATCTGCAATTTCGGGTAAAAGCTTAACCCATGGAGATACTAATATTAATTCTGATGGATAAATTTGTTTTGATATCTCAAGAGTAGTATTGATATTGGAGTCAGGTAACTTGTTGTACAACATGTACAAGTATTGAGTAAAACAGATCGCTATATTACCACCAGCTGAGTCACCAAGTAGTTGGATGTCTTCATAACCTGCGTTAACCAAGTTGACATATGTCTTATACAATTCAACTACCTGGTAAGGAAGTGGGTATTCACCTTCGGAAACTAATTTATAGTCCAAGAATAAAATATTCAAATTAGATCTTGTAGCCTTGTTCACCAGCTTATATAAGGTACAGATCATTGCTAGTTGCATTGGTTGCGTTTGTAGAAAGTATCCTCCACCATGTAAATAAACTATTACGGAGCTCTTAGGGGTCTTTGTTTCTTGTTTGGCCAACCACATTGATCTTTCATCAAACTGTTCTCCATAGTTTGGCATATCATTAACAACATCCTTGTACATCGCAGGCATTACCTTTCGCACTAGCGTTTTATTAGAGAAAAAATTCACATAGTATGCATGTTTGGGACCTAATTCAAGTGAAGTCTTATATATGGCCATTTTCAAATTTCTGATAAGGCCGCCATGGCATTTTCTAGTTGGAAGTGTTTTAGTGAAATACTTGATGAGCACAACAGCTATTCTCCAGTTTAATTTGATGAGAAAAATTAACACTGGAATCATGGTGAATTTAAACTTATAAACGCAACTACCTTTACTCATGATATTGATCTTAGGCAAATATGACCTCATATAAATAATCTTTCAATCATTATCATGTGAAGTTGCACTACAAAGCGAGGATACTTCAAACCAAGTGGGGATTCCTTCCGCGCTACCATCTATATCCCAAAAGGGTAATTTCTCTGGGGTATAATCGGGTACTTTTATAACCCATATAAAATAAATACCTATACTCTAGGTAAAGTCGGTTAAGAAGTAAACTTAAACTAGATAGTAGAGTGAAACAAGGCATATTGAGACATATAATGAAACCAGGCCCATTGAGACATAAGTATGTACAAGTTAACAAAATGCCCCTGTCCACATAGTCAGCACTTTCCTAATGGAGAAAAAACGTGAACAAACAGCACAGTTTCATATTACTGACGATGAAAGTCAAAGTTTGGTGTTTTCTTCAGCAACTCATAAATGAATGTAAAGCTTCATTACTACCTTAACGTTCTGGCAATAGGAATATAGAGTACTATAAATGAATATTCATCAAAGAGTACATTTAATTGTCAAATGACGTCTTTCACGTGTTAATTGTTGGCCAATCACAGTTGTTCATATTGGACCAATGATAGTGAGACCACGTACAGCCAAACGAAATTAATTTCGTATCAGCGGAACTAATAATAATCTCCGAGAGAAAAAGCACGAATTTTGTGGTTTTAAATTGACTATCTGCCACGTATATGCTGAATATTAAATTATTATGTGGGGTTGGCTATGTTCCTCCTTATCCTACTACGACATTCGTTCATATCCCCGGACAATGCAGGAATGGCCCACCACCTAATTCCGGATAGCTCCTATACGTTGGAAAAAATGTCGATCTTTGTTGGAAGTTTGTCCGGGTAACTGATGGAAAATTTGGGTTTTTTTCTACTTAAACTTTTGACAAGCCTGTGGGGTCCGACGACCGGCCCAAAGTTAAGTTTGAAAATTCATTTTCTTCTTTCAAATTCTAATATTTTGATAAACTAAAACAAACCCTATCACAATGTCCATCGAAGACGTCAAGGCTGCCATTGATAAGTTGCATTCCAGAATCCAAGATTTGGAAAAAAAGGCTGGATTAATTCCAGATGTTCCAAAGTCCATTCGTATGGTTTTGATTGGTCCTCCAGGTAGTGGTAAGGGTACTCAAGCACCAAACTTGAAGGACAAGTTCTGTGCTTGTCATTTGGCCACTGGAGACATGTTGAGAGCACAAGTTGCTGCTAAGACCGCCTTAGGTGTTGAAGCCAAGAAGATTATGGATCAAGGTGGATTGGTTTCTGACGAAATCATGGTTAACATGATTAAATCTGAATTGGAAAACAATAAGGAATGTTCCAATGGGTTCATTTTGGATGGTTTCCCAAGAACCATTCCTCAAGCTGAAAAGTTGGATTCTATGTTGACTGAAAGAAAGACACCATTGGATCAAGCCGTTGAGTTGAAGATTGATGATGAATTGTTGGTTGCTAGAATTACTGGTAGATTGGTTCACCCTGCTTCTGGTAGATCTTACCACAAGTTATTCAACCCCCCAAAGGTTGACATGGTTGACGACATTTCTGGCGAACCTTTGGTTCAAAGATCTGATGACAATGAAGCTGCTTTGAAAAAGAGATTGGTTACTTACCACAATCAAACAGAACCAATTGTTGCATACTACCAAAAGAGTGGTATTTGGTCTGGTATTGATGCTTCCCAAAAGCCAACTAAGGTTTGGGATGACATCTTGAAGTGTTTGGGTCAAAAATAAACCTCAGACCTTCTTCTTGTAAGTAGTAAATAAGGCTAAAAAAATGATTCTATTTATTCAACAATAATACCTTGTATTTTTATATATTAATATTTACCACGTTTCGACTTAATTGGTGAGTCTTGATCACCACTTCTCTTCTTACTATTAGCTTCATTAAAGCATGAAACATGAACAATCTTTCGCGGGTTGTCACTTCCTGGTACTTGAATACAATTCATCCAACACCAGTCCCCAACACTATCATTGAAAGTCGCATTCACATGTTCACGACATATACTACAGTTGTTGCTCAGGTCCCCCACCACAACAACATACGATATCTTTTCTGGAACAGCTGGTAGTTCAGCTTCTCCTCCTGACTTGTTTGTCGTACCCTTGTTGGTGTCTGTTGAAGTCTCCAATAGCTCTGAGTCTCTAAAGTCTACCCATTCATAATCATTCAAGTACCAATTCCGAGATTGAATTACACTATTGTTGGCTCCAGAAGTATTACCGCTACTTCCCAACTTCTTGTTCAACCGGAAATGCCAGTCCAAGTGTAAAGTTTGGAGTCTTTTCCCTTCAGGATCTGAGGAGAACCGTTTCCCACAAAGTGCACAGGGGGCACCCTTGGCACCATATAAAAGTCCTAACAATTTAATGTTCTTACCCGAATACGGGTTATAGGTCTTTAAGAAATTCTGTGGATTGTCATTGATAGAGCTTTGTATTTTGGCTAATTCCGTAAACTTCTTTTGTTCATATAACGTTGTGTTGGATAATTGGGGGTATTGTTGAGCTATCAATTGGTAAGACATATCGTTGGTGACGGTGTATTTGTTTCTAGGAAACACAAGTTTATAAACTAGTTCTGAGCCTGTTTTCAAAGGCTTATCCGCAAATATTAATCCCACGTTAATCAAGTTATTGAATAATTCATTTGCTGGATCCATTACATCACTAATAGGTGATAGTCTTTGGATATTATTATTGTTATTATCATTATTATTGGACAAAACAGGAGTACTACTTCCCGTTACATTAATCACAGCAGGTGTTGGAGAAGGAGAGGCATTGTATTGTTGTTTGATCGTTCTAAGCTGTGCTTGAATGGCTTGAAGTTCATTCCCTTGTAGCTTTTGACTAGATAAAATGGCCCGTAAGGCATCTAAAGCATTTAACTTTTCAGATAATCTAACTTCATCAGGAGACTCTTTTCTCTTCCTACGCAATATAGGAATTAATACATCAATTTGCTTAATTAATGCTTGATTAGAAAGTGGTTGAGAATCTATATCTTTAACCTTAGAGTCTTGAGTTCGTAATGCACTTGCTTTCTTATAATTGGCTAAAAACTTTGCTATTTTATCCATTTCCAGAGAACTAAATAAATTTGAACCATTTTTCAACTTCGTTTGCTTCCAAGTTTCAAACAAGTTCATCATTTTATTTCGACTGAAATCATCAACCAAAGTGAAAACTTCAGTGTATAATTTGAAGATCTCATCTTCTATTAAGATATTATAAGGATTACCCACATATTTGCAAATAGAATCAAGTAAATAAAGAGCAAATAACTTGTGTTGAGGTATAGCTTTCTTGATTCTTCCCTTGACAGCTTCAAGTATTCCTTCAGCTTCATCTTTATTCTCTTGCGCAATATTGGTTAAGTTCTCGATTATCGGACGAGAATTAAACGTCAAATCACTAAGTGATTGCGAGTAATCCTCTACAATTGTTGAAGTGGTCACCATTCCCACCTGCGCTGATTAATAATGGTACGCCGATTAAATAATATATCTTTGATGATCACTGAAGACATTTTACTTTAGAACGGCAAACCTCGCAAATCAATACCTTTTTATTAGGTAAGCTTGAGACAAGACAGGTTTGCTACTTTTGACTCATATTTCCTATTAAAGTAATATCCATAATCTAACCGCGGTGGGAGAAAATTTTTCCTCCCATCCTTCATGGTTTGATATCAAAAAATTTTCCCAATCTATTTACCATCTTTATACTCTCTTTGATTGTATAAACATCGTCAAACATGTCTCCTCCGTCTTCTAGTGATAAAAAACAATCTGGTATTGCCAGAGTCCTTGGATCAGCTTCCGCTGGTATCTTGGAAATTGGTGTGTTCCATCCAGTGGATACTATCTCAAAAAGATTAATGTCTAATCAAACCAAGGTCACCAACTTAACTCAATTAAATAGTGTTATTTTCCGTGAACATGCTACTGATGCACTTGGTAAGAGATTATTCACTTTGTTCCCTGGTTTAGGATATGCTGCTTGCTACAAGATCTTACAAAGAGTTTATAAATATGGTGGACAACCATTTGCTAATGAATTCTTAACTAAGAATTTTAAGGATGGTTATGACACTGCTTTTGGTCCTAAGACTGGTAAGGCCATGTTAAGTGCTACTGCTGGTTCCTTAATTGGTATTGGTGAAGTTGTTTTATTACCATTGGATGTGTTAAAGATTAAAAGACAAACCAACCCTGAATCCTTCAAAGGAAGAGGGTTCTTGAAGATCATTACTGATGAAGGATTTGGTTTATACAGAGGTTGGGGTTGGACCATGGCTCGTAATGCTCCTGGTTCTTTTGCATTATTTGGTGGTAACTCATTTGCTAAGGAATATATTTTCCATTTACAAGATTATAGTCAAGCTACTTGGGCTCAAAACTTTATTACATCCATTGTTGGTGCTAGTGCTTCTTTAATAGTTTCTGCTCCTTTAGATGTGATTAAGACAAGAATTCAAAATAAGAACTTTGATAACCCAGAATCTGGTTTCACTATTTTAAAGAATATGGCTAAAAATGAAGGTATCTCAGCTTTCTTCAAAGGTTTGACTCCTAAATTGTTGACTACTGGTCCAAAGTTGGTGTTCTCATTTGCACTTGCACAAACATTGATTCCTGCCTTTGACAAAATGTTGAAGTAGATAAATAGATAGAGTGTCTTGTAAATAGAGGAACGAAATTATTCAAGTTAATAATAGTAATTGTAGCGTTCTAAAGATTCATTGATTAAGTAACTATGGTTGTAGTGCTAGTGCTTGATGGCCTTTGACAAAGCGCACATACCAATCGCAACTGAAGGAGTTTGAAGTCTTACGTTTTAAGCGTAGTCCTTATTATTTATACACGTCAATGAGGTTTAAATGCATGAAATTATGAATAGTTGTGGACCGTCTACTTATACTGATGCTACTGACACAAATACAATGTCGGGAAACAAAGAAGGCAGTACTTCTCAATTGCTATGGCTTTATCGCTGGATCGTATCTCTACTGATACAAGACAAAAGTAGTGCGCGTGTAAACTGAACTCAGTCGGTATTAACGGTCTACATTTTAAATGAAATGAAGGGTAGCCTATTACAGATAGACAAATCTGGATAAGTAAAATCATTCATCATGATAATATTATTCATCAGCGTCCTTCTTTGAACATTAATGAACGTCATTTGGTATCACATTTTTGCTGCTACCATGTGATCTGGATCCTAAATCGTTACTAAGCAATTGTGGTAGTACACGACTATAATTGATAAATGCTGTAGTACCACCTTTGAGCTTATTCCGTAAATTGACGTTCACACGACTAAGGGCACATGGCGACATTTGATTATCATATGCGGGTTTTGAATGACTCGATTAGTTATTACTACAACCTTAACTTTCAAATATATAACGAGATTAAGACGACATCAGAATGAATATATAGTATACAATTATATAAACTAATTTTCATCCATCATGAGAGCTATTTTATGGTTGATGTATGCTCTTAAAGTCAATGTTCTCAATATAATTGTTCAGAATAGTAGGTCGTTCTCAATATCCTTACAATATATCCTGTCACCAGTGTTTGAAGCATGTGCTTCAACCTCTGAACCAGAATACGTTTACGCTGATAGTTCGTTTGACTATTCCAATTTAACAGATGTCCCCATCATATGACACTAATAGTACGGTACTGACGGTGTATCGTTTTGTCATATGATGTAGTATAATGAGTGAATTGTTTTGGGTTATAGATATTTATATAGGTTAATTAAAGTCTTAATATTATGGTTATTATTCAAACATATCCAATTCTTCCTTCCAATCATCTCCAAATACGAAAACTAATTCTGCTTCTGTTACTGTACCGTCAAGAATTTTCAATTTAGTTGACGCTTCTTTTGCCTTCCTTTGTCGTTGTAACTTGTCAATAATTCTTTCTCTTAATCCTCCAGATCTTTGAGCGTATGTAATGGCGTTCTTATAGTAAGCGATTCCGTTATTCTTTAGTAATTCATCTACCTCTTGTTTATATGGTACTTGTCTTCTTTCCATTTCCAAATCTCCTCGGCTGATCATTAACCCACTCATTTGCACCAAAGCATTTCCTAACCCACCATCGTCTCCCTTGGCCTCTGTGGTCAACCGTTGGTTCACTAGTGCTTGTTGGCACTTGTAAAGTTCATTGATGAAGCTAAGCAACTCCCATTCTTGTTCAGGAGAAATAGTCTCGTCGTTCATACTTAAATACAGCTCAATACATCCAATAATGATCTCATGGCTGTTAAAGTTGAGTGAAGGCTCGTTTATAACATCCTTCCAATATTCTATTGGGTCCTCCTCAATACTTCTGATGGCAAGTACCAAGATCTTCCACTTCTGAACTTGTTCTTCACTAATTGTTGCAAGCATCGCAGTATTAGTATCAGTGTTGTTGGTCTCATAGTACCGGTGTAACTTGGTTTCAAATAGATACAATTGGTCACACATCAGTTCAACGTCAATATCAATAGATTGATGCTGCTGTTGCTTCTTTTCAAGTACCACTTGTATGAACTCAAGAGCAACAATCAAACTATCATAAATATCAGGTGGTTGTACTGCTGATTCTGTTGTTACTTCCTGATGACTCTGGGTGGCGGTGGCATCGTATTGAGCCTCAGTAATATTACTCGACCTTCCTTCGTTCAATTGTGACTCCAATGAATTGATTTCAGTATATTGACGTTCAAGTAGCTCCATGACGATCGCTTTCGTATCAGATACTATTCTAATCACATCATGACTATTATTATCACCATCCATGATTTCTAGTTGTTCAGTTAAAACAACGACGCAGTTATAAAGCAAATCTAACGGTACGACACACCCCATGCCCAAAATTCTGGAAATAACTGTCTGATGCATCTTGGCTATATCTTGAATTCTCGATACTAAAACACTATTACTGCTTCCTAGCACTTCTTCAACACTAGTAAGTTCACTCACATCTACTCCTTCCAACTTCACATAGTGATTGTGTACATGGTACACCAATCGGCAACCATTGTATGAAGCATCCACATAAACGTCATTGGCACATCCTGGAAAACTCAATGTTTGTATATAAGCATCATATGCTTTCTGATAGAATCTAAGTGCCTTGGAGAGATCAGCTGATAGCCATCTATCACCACTTTCTTCATCGATTGAGCCTTGTTCAAGAGACTCTTCTGGTGAACTAGGGATTGATGATACTTTAGCCTTCTGCTTCTTAGGGAACCCTAACTGTGGGTTAGTATTGATCTAGGTATGCTTACGTAACTATGTATACATACTCTTTCTTTGGAACAGCATTGAATTGAGAGAAGGCATCATCACCTTCAAATGTGGAGTAATTTTCCGTGCAATTTTAGACCTCGTACAAACACTCGGATACTGTTACCCAACTTACTACAGAACTGCTGTATTTGGTATGCTCAATGACATTAGTGACATGTCTATCCAGTATTCCCACTACACCTCATCTTTGTCGAACTGAATTTGAACTCTCGTGTCCAGTGTACTTGTTGCTGTTATGGAAAGATGATGAGCATGGTAACGCAATCATCTTCACAGACCTTCAACTGGTCACTGACGCATCCATAGCCAACGAAGAACGAGTTCGGTGCTCTACAGAATACGATGCCCTAATCAGCGGTGGGTGTCCGGGTCCTATGGTTCCAAGGAACAAACTCTTCTTAGCTACTGTCCCCGATGATGAGCTCTTTAGTCTGATTTGCAAGACAGTGAGAAACATAGTTCAAGATCAACATATGGATTTCGGTGACCCACAAAGGTGTCGGGTCTATCAATATGGAGTTCTAGCTAAGATTGAAGCAAGGCTACAAGTGCTTCCATCCTCAAGATTAGTAGAAGGAACTTTAACACTGTGCGTTTGCATTGCCCCAAAGAACGTTGATATGGTTTGTCCCAATGAATCAGAACAAAGGCAAAGATTAGTCCAGCTTTTAAAGCGTTTGAAGCATTCATTAAAGAGGGATATTCTTGATTTTATCAGTGATAGGCTTCATATCAACGATATCATTGAACAGAGCAGGTTCAACAAGGGACAAAATAAAATAGTAACACGTCCAAAGGGAGCAGAGTTAGTATTTGGACATCATTTTGATTCCCCAACTCAAATGACTCAACTGATACAAAGACCTACTACAGAGTCGAGTCAAGAAGGTTCATCCACCATAAGCTCTTCACTGTCGGAGAAAAGCTTATCACCAGTACTGTCCAAAATCAGTATTAATTCTGAGGGAGAGGAGGAGAATGAACTGAATGCAGAAGATATCGAGTTATCTGATCTATACCCTGGTCATTTGGTCAAACGAGCGACAGTCGAATCCCTTGCTACCATAGAGAATGAATATCATCGTGAATGTCAACTTGATTCTACATTGGTATATAATGTTGAAGCTTTTATAATTGGTCTTCTACCAGATATACCATTTGTTGTCAAACCGTATGGAAGAACAGTTAAATTGGCACCTTTCAAATTGGTGATTCGAGATGTTGAAGGACCTGCAATCATTATGGTTGAGTTTAGAACCTCACAAGAAATACAAAGGTTTCTCTCATTACCTGAACCAGAGGATTCCCTTTGTCATTTGACAGCTATTAACCAAAAGATGAATGCCATGGTGGGCACTGTCAAACAGTTAAGCGTACAGGTTATGACAACAGACACACAGTACCCCAGAATGTATTGGCGATGTATGAATGTGTTAAAGGATATGACATAGTACAAGCGAATAGTGCTGTACTATACAGTAATATAACAATAAGTGTACGTGTGCACGCATTCTCAATGGTTCAGCCTCAAAGTCAGATCACAGTGCCCCTTGAAACGGCCGTGTTTGCTATTTTTATAGTGCGAATGGGCTATGGGAAATTTGTTTATAAGACGTGTGGCACCTTACTATAGAGCTCAGTTTAGTACACCAACAGCAAGTACATAGCCAATATGTTCATTTCATCTTCCGACAGTTTCTGTTATAAGAAGGCTCTTTTCGCAAGAGATACAGCATCATCAGTGAAATCAACTGCTCAATCATTCAAATCATGGGACACTTGTATGGACAATAGAGTATGTAAAATCGTTGCTATAGTTGGGATAGTGTTCGGGGTTTTGATTGTGTTTTGGGTCTTAAGTACACTCATCAGATGTGTATGTTTGGGATTCCAATGTATTGAGGCCTGTTGTTGTTGTTGTGGCCGTAGTTCTGGTTCAAGAGGTCAAACAGTCATTGTTCAAGCACCAAATCAAGATTCCTCTTATGGTAATCCTAATATGTATCCGCCAACGTATGCTCCCACGTTTTATCCCAATCCACAAAGAGATGCCAGTGGAGGAGGCACCGCTCCTCCTCAACAAGCATACTTCACCAATAGACAAGGCTATGAAAGTGTTTATACTCCTCATAATAATGCTGGTTCAAAGTATGATGATAGACCCATGTACACGGATGAAATTGAAAAGTATGATAATAACACTGCTTACAGGGGATACTAGATATTTATATAATGATAATGTTTATTAATTACAATCATCTTAAGTTATCAAAATTGTAGATAGAAAAGTACATGATGTATATTTTTTTTTGATGGAATGCGATGATGGAATATATTTATATATGTGTGTGGATAGGTGAGATGATGGTTTGAAAATGTATTGTTAAAATTGATGGAAATGAAATTTTGGAGAATGCTGTGAATTCAGTTTCAATTAACCAACAAGCAAGGTTTCTTCGTCACTGAATTCATACTGAGGAATTTCCAAATTCAAAGGAGCTGGTCCTCTTCTAATTCTACCAGAGATATCATAGTGGGAACCGTGACAAGGACAGAACCAACCACCAAAATCACCAGCTTCACCAATTGGAACACAACCCAAGTGAGTACAAATACCCAACATGACCAACCATTCGGGCTTAAGAACTCTAGCGCTATCAGTTTGAGGGTCTCTTAAACTTGAAATATCAACATCATTGGCTTCTTCAATTTCTTCAGGAGTTCTATGTCTGATGAAAACTGGCTTACCTTGCCACTTAACAACAACATTCTTACCTTCAGGAATAGCGCTCAACTTGACTTCAACCTTAGCCATAGCCAAAACATCGGCAGAAGCTGACATAGAAGACAAAAAGGCTTCAACAGTGGACTTGGCACCAGCAGCACTCAATAAACCTAATGAACCCACCATAAAATACGAAATGTTTCTGTTGTGAGTTTCTGACTTGTTGTTAACATAGTGAGAGAAGTCAGGGTGTTCGTAATTGTTACTCAATCTAAGAGAAGTTGATGATAAAGCTCTAATAGAGGCTAAAAATGAACTCCATGTTAGTAATTATGGTTCAGTCGACAGCAATTGAATGAACAACCGTAGTCTTGTAACATACTCTTCAAACTGTTAGTCTTCAATGATCTGAAAGCCAACATAGTTAGATATAAACTTAGGAATAATTAACGGACAATCTCTAAGGGTCTGACACCTATCAACTTAAGTTATTTAGAAAACTATAAGGTAAGGTTTGTTGCCTAAAACTTTTCTCACTCATCAATTTCCACAAAGTCAACCACCAATTTCTCTCCAATTAAAATTCCTCAATAAACAAAACATCATTGCACGTATGGTTTTGTGTTCTATTGAGTGTTTTGAAGGAACGCACTACTTGAACGTAGACATTGTTGAAGCCGTTTGCTTGGAATATGATTGGCCAGAATGACGTTTGGTAGCACGGGATCCAAAGAGGGATAACGGTTTTAATCTAAT
This sequence comes from Lizanozyma spartinae, assembly GCF_019049425.1. NCBI lineage: Eukaryota > Fungi > Ascomycota > Pichiomycetes > Serinales > Debaryomycetaceae > Lizanozyma > Lizanozyma spartinae. Next base: position 336,012 of record NW_025065054.1, read on the forward strand.
GGTTGCAAATAATAAGCAGTCAATGAAATAAACATTTAGGTAAAGCAAAGAATGGCTAGAACAAATTAGTAGTATTAACTGAATGCAATGTGACGTGTTACATTTTGAAGTATTATATTGTGGAATCATAGAGTTCCTCGTATCAGAATATCCTTGACTTCTCTTGCTTATACAAATGATAGATATGTGTGATAGGTAAGCGTCAACCAATTAACATATTTACATTGCAATATTTATACTTATTGATAGTACAGAAAACGGGAGCAAATGTTTTCAGTGGAACTAAAATAATGCATAGCTGCAAAACACCCATCAAAAGTCGTGTACCACGGCCAGTAATATCAAGACGACATGGCATACGACATTAGTCGATAGAGCTTTTGTTGGAGTACATACCAATGGAATAAGTATATATAAGCGAACGGTTGTATGTGTATACAAGTTTATGAGTAAGTATATATTTATGATTAAGTACGTATTTGAATTAGTGTTCGAGTGTATACTTACGTATCCTTTCCCGAAGTCAATACTTTTCCGTTGAAAAGTATTTGTTTACTGTAAGAAATATACCTTATAAACTTTTTTGCACCTCTAAAATATAACCATTTCGATACCTTTTTTTACTTTATCCCAAAACCAGCACTTTCATTGAAGGCAACTTGTAATTTCTGAATCAATTTTTCACTGGTTGAATATTCATATAAGCAAAGCTCATTAAAACATGTATGAGCAATTGGTAATCTGTTACTATTAGAGCCAAGTCTTGTTACTTTAAACGATAGATTTTGAATACCTGTGGCAGGAATTCTATCTGAACCCGTAACAAACAATAAGAACTTTTTCTGTTGTGAATTGGACAACCCTTCCAAATATTCCCATAACCACACTATTATAGGACTTTCCTTAGTAAAACCTCCAGTATATTTAGTTATTGATTGCCATATGGTCAAATCGATTTTCCCATCATCACTTCCACATAACATCAACTGAATCTCTTCCGCATCGAACAAGGAGAGTGCATTACCCCCAACAACAGAATTAAATCCCCTTCGAAAGCTTTGTAATTGTTGATAAATACCTTCTCCCATATAGAATTGATAGTATTTCTTAATGTATAGGTTGACGTTCCCCTTATCAACAGAAACATTACTACCATTAGGGATAAGTTGATATTTGATATCGTTTTCTTTGAAAATTTCATCATGAAGATCCAACTCAAATTTTAATTCCATTAATTTCAATTCCTCTTCATTGAAAGATGTCAATTTAAGTAAATTGGACGCTATTTCAGGTTGAAGTTCTTTGAAATCATTGAAACCAACAGTTTCATTCAATAAAAGTTTGTAGAATGATTTGGGAAACTTCAAATCTAATATTACAGAATTGTAAATCGCCAATCCTAATACAGCACCAAGTAGATAATACATTTGACAATCCTCTTGCGGGATCATGTTAAACCAAACGTAATTTGACAGTTCCACATACGATATCATTCCAGCAATGGGTCTGAAAAGTAATCTTGTAAGTAATAAAAACCATTCTTTACGTAACCCCCCAGCATCGATCCCTGGCTCACCTATGAATGTTACTTTCAATGATTTCTTCAAATTCTTTTCATTTTGTTCAATGCATCTTAAGGAGTCTTGAACAATATACTCTCGTCTAACTTGGACTCGAAAATAAACTTCAAAGGTGATTCTTTTGTCTAAAGAATTGATGAAAGCTTCTTCGGCTTTTCTTTCCATTTGACGATGGGCTTCATATTCTAACATGCCAATCTTATTCCCCAAAGAAATCAATAAAGGATATTGACAGAAAAAAAATGAATCCAGTTCAAACGTCAGTTTTCCTGTAATATACTTGATAGCATTTCTTAACTCTTCGGGCTGTGAATCTTTCAATGCTGATGTAGCGGCGGTGGCTTCACTATCATTTAAAGTCAGCTGCCAAGCATCAAAGTCAATTCTCATATTCACAAAATCAACAAGAGAGTTATAGAAATTGCTACATGGCAAGGCATCCATTTCATCTCTTCTTTTGTTTGCTCTGTAGAATAATGACATGACAATTGCCGCTGTTTTCAAAAGCCAATCGTTATTATACTGTTGAATTCTGATCTTAGGATTCTGATTCTTCTTCTTGGTCTTCAAGCTTGAAGTTCTGTTTATAGTATCATCATCTTCCTTAGAACTGGTAAATGTATTAGTATTGCTATGATGATGTTGAATTGAGCTGGATACGCCCCCCATCGAGCTTCTTCGTTGCAAGAAACCTTCAGAGATCCTATAATAAGATTGTAAGTGGAAGGTGATGTACAAATTAATTAGGTCGACTTTTTTAACAAAGAGGTCCCTCCTTAACTTGGTAAAGTACATAGCAAATGAGTTAGCTACTTTTACTGACTTTATGTGAGCCAATAACCCCACTGCCCGTTTAAATATTTCATAGGTCAAGGCTTTAATCTCTGGATTAGAAATCATGGAAGTGGCATATTTCTCTCTATTAATCATTACCGCATGATCTAAGAAGGGGATTTCCAAGAGCACCAAAAGCCATCTATGCTCCTTAGGATCATCTGAGAATGCAAGAGGGATTCGTTTAAGACACTCACAAGCTCCTGAAAGTGCTTTATATAGGGGCCTTTTGGTAGGAAGTCTAGTTAACATTTGGAACATCATAAGCATCTCTGAGGAGTTGATGTTGTCAATGATGACATTGCCTGAAGCAGACGCCAGTGGGAAAGAATCATTAAGACACTTTTTGTTTCTAAATGCAAGATAAAGATATGACAGTACGGGATGTAGTGTTTCATGAAGCGAAGAAGGACCAACAGCAGGGGGGGTCCCTTCATTGGTAGATAAACAGTTCAGTATAAGACGTTTAACATATTCATATGACAATGCTTCAATTGCACCGTTATCTTCTTCACTATCACCACCCCTTAACAAATGAGTAGTATGACAAACATAACACCTGAACTTTGGTGTATCCAGACGATAAGTCAAGAAAACTCCACAACAGGCACAAGATACCACTACAGTTTCAATAGTATGAGGCATCGGATCAGACCCAGAACTGGATCCAACCGTCCCAGTACCAGTATGTCGTGATCTAGAGCGTGCTCCATTAGGAGATACACCACCGCCTTCATCCCCTGAACTGCCACTACCTCTTCTTCTACCACCACCGTCACTTCCCCTACTATGGAAGGGACCTTCCTTGGCTCCAAAGAGCCTGAATAGTGGCATGGTCTTGGTACCGCTGTGAGCAAGTTGTAAGGCTATGCTCAACCGTGGGGCTGTTTGTATGTCGCGAAATGGGTACAAACAAGACGATAAGAATACAGTGACGTAAGCACACTACAGAAGCACTACAGCACATACGCACTACAGCAAGGGCATTAGAAGTAGGCAGTTGATAGTGATAGTGTTGATAGTAATAGTGTTGAGTGCTGATAGTTGTATTGGGTATGTCTCACTTCCATAAAAAGACCATACGACATCCACTACGGATGAGAGACTGTACTATTGGAAAGTTCATCACCAGTAGCAAGAATGATTTGGTGGTTTCTTATGACAATGAAATTAGAGTAATTGATGACACTACGTTGCCCCGAGCCTTAGATATCCGGACTTTGACCACTTACAAAACGCCGTTTGGATATGACACTGATTTGATCTTGGGGATCTCATCGCAGCTGACGGAGAACCCTCATCTCATAGTAATGAATGTGGCTGGAGAAGTGTTGTCATTGAAACTCAAATCCCGATACATGGTTGATGGTCCTAAGCTTCTTGTTGATCCTACTGATTCAAGGAAGTTGGTGTATGCCGATCTTACTGGGTCATATGAAGTGATTTATATGGAGAAGGAAATGATCGACACTTTAATGCAACTGCACAACATCAACAAGTTGAAGAAATCAAGAAAATTTGGATCTGTAGTGTCCACAATCCATCGTATGCCTTCCAAACGAGCCATTGATATTCAGTTCATATGGGACGGCAGTTTGGTGGGGTTATTTGTTGATTCCATTGATACAGTATTACAGATTATCAGTGCTAAAGGGTCGCAGCTCATACGAGGTAATATCACCACTTTCCAAGGAATCAAGGAAGGTATTTTGGTCATTGATTTAACCAAAGTGACCTTACTTTATAAATCTGATGATAATGACATTGATAGTTGGAAATCAACTACTTTAGCGAATGAACTCCCACTCGAAGAAGGTGAATTGGTGGAACATTCATGTATCATCACAGACCATTTAACGTTGCTAATATCTAATAGAGGTATGACGTTTTTGGTTCAACATAAGTTAGATAAACCAACTGGAATGGTCTCAGAAACTATAAAGTCCTTGGGATTGACCACAATTCCCCATAAGATCATGTATTTAGGTGACTTAACCTTCTATGTGCAATCTTTGAAGAGTTATCTGGTTATATTCAAGATAAACGACCGGAAACCTTATATCTCCATTGTGAAGAGATTTGAAAGTGCCAATCTGTCAACGGATATTAACGTTGGTACCAAGAAATTGACTCAAGACATTTATGTATGTCAAGGAAGTATGTTTAGTGGGGAGTTGGTTAGATATCCACCTTATAAGAACAAGCTTATTATGGCCGGCATGAAGCAAGAAGAATCTAATGAACAAGCCCTAGTAACAAGATACGCTAATAGTCAATGGAGAACTCAAATCCCAGATGACATTAAGAACACCGTCTTGAACATTGATATTAATAACGATATTAAAGTTCTTGTTTGGGATTGTATCAAGGTGGGATGTTCTAGATGGTTAGCTTCAAGAGTTCTTCTGAATTTTGAGGCACAAACTTGGTTCATTGATGATGAACAAGATTCTAAAGTAACTGTTCAACTAGATACATTCATAATGCCCACAGATGCATTTTTAACAGCAGATATTGATAGAAAAGAATCTTTTTACCTTTTGATACTGTTTATGGATGGAACTCTTTGCATTATAAGACCTTTTGATAGTAATAATAATTATCTCAGGTTATCAACAGATACAGGGTCAGTGTTAAAGGTAACCGAATCAAGTTGGGGTGTTTATCTATTGTACAACGAGTATGATCTTTGGATATTCAAAGCATGGAATGGTGGGTGTATTGAACGATGTTCAACAGGGAAAAGACAAAGGATTCGTTCAATTAAAGGCTCAAAGGATCTATTCAATATAGACGTTCAGTTTGATAATGATGATGATGATGATGGTGATGAAGGTTCACCAGAAAGATATCAAATATGTATGGGGATACAAGAATACGAAAGGATCTTCTCCAAATCATACTATTGGAAGTCCATAGTTGTTAACGACTTTATTATAGTTCTTAGTCAGGACTTTAGACTGCTGAAAGTCGATAATTCCTCTTATCATTTAATAGTCGTCGACAGGCTTTCGTTTAAGATCATTGAAACCTTTGATTTTGACGATGATAAGATCCCTATTAACATAATCAATGTGGACCCTAACACCACCATAAGAAATAAGGTTAGCAGTGTTCCATATCTCGAGGAAGAGGTTCAGCTAAACAATAAGTTTATTGTGGCCTTCCAAAGTCTTCCTGTTGCCTTATTGTACTCTGTTGAAGGCGAAGGGATCAAAATTGAACGTCAACAAGGCTGGAAATATGAAAGTATCAAGAAACAACATGGGAAGGAATTGAAGATCTTTGATTTTGTCCAGATAAATCCAAAGGAAGCAACGTTCATGGCAGTTGGGGATTTTAATTTTGTTATGGAATTGAAACACAACCAAATCTTTTATTGGACTTACTACACCAACATGTCATGTACTTTACCACTTCCTATTGTCAGCGCTGGTCTGTTACATGAGTCTCGGAGCATAATTGCATCCACTTGGCTAGGTGACTTGTATTCTATAAAGTTACCCCAATGCATAAGTGATCATGGGTACATCGAGTCTATGGGGAATCTTGAATCATCTAAAAGAGTACAACAAAGTTTCTCCTCCACCAAGTTGTATGCTAGGGCCGGAGTCTTCTTCACGTGCTTAAAGACCCAGGGCAGTGATACAATTGTATTTGGCGATTCTACAGGCAAGATACATGTCAATATTGGATCAAAGTATTACACCGAACAAGTGTGTGATGCTCCTATAAGGTCCATTGGAATTCTACCACAGGATAATGATCATACGGGTGTACAATTCTTGGTTGGTACAAATAAAGGAGGCATTTACATGATCATTTTTAACGACAAAGGAATCAGCAAGGATGCAACATCGTTCTGCATAGTTTAACACTGTAATAAAAAAGGCATAGACAACATAGGTAGAGGTAAAGGTTTATGGATATATATCCATGTCTATATATCCATATACGATTCGGTACACACACGACTTTGTAGATATTTTTCAGTAGATGTCAACAGAAGGAAGAGGGAACCAAACTTACAGTGATTCTTAAGTACTACAGTGATACACAATGACACAGGTTGAGCCAGCCAATGGGAGCTTTGCAGACATTGAGATGCTTGAGATCCCAGATGACGCAAGCAGCGTATCATCGATGACCGAAGGAGTCTCTTCTTCTGAAGCATCAACGAATGAGTTTGAGTTATTCCATTCGTTTATTCCACAAGTTGATCTTAATGAATGGCTTGACTCTGAAGATGCTCTGCTAGACTATGAGTTCCAGGATTCTATTTATACACGGAGCTTAGAGCCTTTGAACAAGTTTTCAGAAGCATATATTGAATATGTCAATCTGCAATATAAAATCTTAGATCAAATGTCACAGTTTTCCCTTTTACCCACAGATGATCCCGACCAACAAGATGAACCAATGGGAGTTGTTTTAGCCACTTACAATAAGAAGGCTACAGACAATTTTACAGATGATTCTCCAACTATAGATGATGCCTTCACCAAGTTCACCCATAATGTAAAGGATTTTATTGGTGCCAATGAAGATGTTGACGTGGACATCGATAGATTCTGTTGCATTGGCAGCATTTTAGACTGTTTGCGAGCCAATTACTTTTATACTGATACAGCACTCAAACCAACTTTGATTTCCAATTGGGTCAATTGGTATGACGAACAACCAGATCAAGATATCGCCGATGAAGTTGTTATCAATACTCCAAAACCATATTTACATCCTCTTTTTTGGAGCAAGTATCTTGCAAAGCTTTTGGTTCGTGGATTGACTCCACAAGCCGTGGAAGCCTTGAACCAATCATTGGTAGAGGAAACCAAAGATTCAGATCCAGTATTCTATCAAGTTGTGGTTGATTTTAAAGTACTTTTAGAAACCTATTCCACTTTAGCATTGAAAGGAGAATTCACCAAGTGGAAGTATCTGTGCAGTGAGTTTAGAGATATGATCCCGAAATTGAAAAGTGAAATCAAAGAGAAGACAAATAGTGATTTATTGGATCAAATATTAGATCTTTTAAGAGTCATTACTGGGTTTTCAATCACTATTGAAAAATACTGTGAAAATTGGTACGAGTATTATCTTTGCTTAAGCTTATACAAGATTAGAGATGATGAACTGATATACAAAGAGTACTATGAGGAAGCAATTCAAAGATTCCCACCCAGTGTTTTGGATCCTTTAGATTATTCATCTGTTTCTGAAAATTGTTTCAGTGATATCTTGAGTGGGAACATGATTAAAGTATTAAATACCATTAATCGATTAGACCCCACTACTACGGCATATGTTTCAAGATTTCTTGAGATAAAGGGGTTACTTCAACCTTATTATTCACCATTAAAAACCATTACAAACGCCGATAAAACCATCAGCGAATATTTCTTAAGTTGTCATGCTTATGATTGTCTCAGTGTTCAAGGACTTTATCCCGTAGGATTTGGAATATTATTGAATCATAATATTTTCAAGAACGAAGAGCGAAGATACCAGAACGAACAAACGATTGCATCTGTTTTAACCAAATTAGATTTCAAAACCAACGACGATTTGGAATGGGCATTAACTGTGTGTGCCAAGTTACATTTAAGATCAACAGCCAAACATATTTATTTGAAATATGGTAAGAAATCTCTTGAAGATGGATTCATTTTCGAGAGTTTGAACATGTTTGTTAAATGCTATGATCCTTATGATATGAAGAACGTTGAAGGGATAAAAGAGATCCACACCATTGTATGGGATTTAATATTCCAAGACAGTTTATTAAACAATAGACCCGTTAAAGATGAATTGATTAATAATGTGGTTAAGCATGAAGCTGAATTTGAAATCCATCCTATTATCAATCAATGCATATCACCTTATGGAGTGTTATATGAATTTTTCAATAGTTTCCAAGGTACGTTATATGGTGAAAATTATAGTGTTAAGCATAAATTGTCGAGGTTAATTCATTTATTGAAGTTTCAATTCATGCCCAAAAAGTTTATACCACTTTTATTAGCTCAAACTCTACCATTTTTCATTGATAAAAGGTATCAGTTTGAACTTCCAGATTTGGTAATCATAATTGAACTTATTGATACCTTTGACCTCAGTGCTAGTGCATTGGAAAAGTCTCAAGGTGAAGAGTTGTATCTCTATTCAATTGATAACATTGAATCAGATACCGAGCCATATGATTGGAGAACCATATTGAGGAGTCAACAGATTGAAATACCGAAGACTTTAAAAGAGTTTATTATCTTATTAAGAAACTATATTACTGTTCATGTTGGAGAGAATTTCATAACCAATAGATTTGTATAATATACTTACCATTGATTATATAAGCTGACAGCATAAGATTTTGGTTGTAGAAATGAATGTTAAATTAGATTAATGAATATCTAACAAGAAACATCTTGAGTAGCCTTGGAGTTCAATAACAAAGCAACAATCAAACCGTACAAACCCAACACTTCGGCGAAAATCAAAATCAAAATCATACCAACAAATAATCTTGGTTGTTGAGCAGTACCTCTAACACCAGCATCACCAACTATACCAATGGCAAATCCAGCAGCCAAACCAGACAAACCCACAGATAAACCAGCACCCAATTGGATGAAACCAGTATATAAAGCTTGTTGTTGTTTCAAAGAATCAGACACCAACACAGAAACAACCAACCCATAAATAGCAATAATACCAGCCATAACAACTGGGACAATGGACTTAACCAACAAATCTGGTCTCAACACACAGGTGGCACAGATACCAATACCGGATTTAGCAGTACCATAAGCAGCACCAAAACAGGTGAAGATGATGGCAGCAGCACAACCAATTGAACCAAAGAATGGAGCGTAAACAGGACTAAACGTTAGTATATAAAATCAATAATGAAAGCTACAATCGTTGACTGTCGGAAGCATATAATTACTGTCGTGATAATTATCATTGACTGTGTGCGTCGGTCATTTCTTATCTGCCATGTGCCACCTCAGTCCACCTCATTCAACAGTGCATTCTTTATTCTCTGTCATCCAATGCCAATCAATCAGACAATTTGTCATACATACCACAAGTCAGACATTGTTGGGATATGCTAATATTTTCTTTAACTAGTGTTAGTTAACGGAAGACAAGTATGTGTGTACTATCAGTTCGTCGAGATAATCCTTTATCAATTTTTCTCTCTCAAATTCGCTTATGCTGTTGTTGAACATGTGCACGACCCGTTCTAAAGATTACTTCGCCGTGAGCGTATATGTGAGTATATTATCGTTTTATTACGTACGCATTCGACTTAGATCCTTTTTTTTCACTCCCTTCACATCTCATCTCAAACCTAAAAGTTTATTCTACCATAATCTTTTCTCTCAGTTTCTTCTTTTCTTTCCTCTTTAATCAACTTACTGGTGAGCTCGTACACAGCAAGGAACCCCAAAATACTTTAATTAATCAATCAATCCAACAAAAATGTCTGCTCCAAACCCTAAGGCTTTCCCATTGGCTGACTCCAGTTTATCTCAACAAATCTTAGATGTTGTTCAACAAGCTCAAGGTTTGAGACAATTGAAGAAAGGTGCTAACGAAGCCACCAAGACTTTGAACAGAGGTATCTCTGAATTCATTATTATGGCTGCTGACACTGAACCAATTGAAATCTTGTTACACTTGCCATTGTTGTGTGAAGATAAGAATGTTCCTTATGTTTTCGTCCCATCCAAGGCTGCTTTAGGTAGAGCTTGTGGTGTTTCCAGACCAGTCATTGCTGCTTCTGTCACCACCAACGATGCTTCTACTATCAAGAACCAAGTTTACGCTATTAAGGATAAGATTGAAACCTTATTGATTTAAGTACAGACTAATATAATTAATATACACTACTGTAAACTTCCGTGACTACTGTAACTACCGTAACTACTGTAACTACTGTAACACACCATTCGCTCTCCTTATCACCATTAACTCACTTTGCCCTTAATACGTAAGCACTCCTTCGTGTTCGCGATGGCATCGCACAAATCAAAATTTTGTACTGTAATCAATTGGTAAACACTTTCTTTATCACCACGATGACTCCGTCCTTCAACTCAGCAGAGGACGTGTCGAAGTTCTTAAGGTCCAAGAATGATATAGATCATATTGTTCAAGCGGCAAGTGACTTGATCCACAACAGGATCGATGTACACTTCCCTCAGAAACAAGTGTTTGTCTTTGAGTTGATCTGCGATAGACTCAACGTCCCCAATAGCCAATGGCATAGCCACAAGGACGTATGGGTTCTATTAATACAAATATGGAATACCCTTGAGCCCAGACTTCGAACCATATTTAAACGAATCAGATTGATAGAGGTATTGGTTCTGGTGCTAACTGATGCAGGTAGTGATACCACCACCATATATGACTCGTCACATTTTGTTCCGATCTTTGAATTTGTTGACTTATTGCTGAAGAATGTGTTTATAGAAGTTGATGATTCAATCATGTTACGTATTTTGACGGCCTATGTTGCTTTCACCAAGTCTCCATCTTTCAGCAGCACTTACTCAATGACTATACACCACTTGTTCAATATCATGGCAACAACTGACTACATCCCTTCCAAAAAGACTATAACAAAGTTTGCCCATGAGTTGTTGATAGATGTTTGTGGATTTTTAGTCGCCCACCCAGAAGATAGAATCACTACAAGCTTGTTTCTTAATGTTTTAGAGGTATTTACCTTATCAGAACACACGTTAAGCCAAACAATAGTTGAACTTGGGAAACTTAAACCTAGAAAGACCATCAATGTCAAAGATCCATTGACTTATTTGTTTGATTTGATGACTTCAAGAACTTCAGAACGTGACTTTAAAACCTTGGAAGATGCTTATAGAGCCATGATTAAATCTGAACCACTTTTAGCAGAGCCATTGCTTTCAATTCTTTCCAAAAAGAACAAATCTCTTTCCTCGGAGTTTATTAGTGGGATCTATTCCCAAAACATATCATCCAACCAAAAGAATTGGGGTTTGCTCATTTATTTGTTGGACATTGACAATGAATTGGCTACAAATAATGCTGTGTCTCTTTTGCAGGTGTTTGAACAAGTTTCTGATGAAAAACTTGTTGAAAGATTTCGAAATGCCTTTGTGGGTGCCTTTGTTAAGGCCAGAGAATTACCTTTGTTCTTTAAAGATATTTGGTACAACCATAGACACCAAGATTCGTGGAGATCAAGTGCTTTGATTCAATTGGTTGCGGAGTACTCAAAAGATTTGACCGTTAATCAAACGAAGGATATTCTTAACTTCTGTTGTGAGAAAGGTACTGTTTCCTCATTACCTTTAATAGCATCAGTAGTGGGTGGATTATTGAAAAGCCCTACAACGAAAACTCAACCCCTTTCAACCGTATTAGTGGAGCAGAACAATACTATTTTCAATGAAATTACGACCAACAATGATGATATCCAAACCTTATGGCAAATCAGATATAGTATCTTGTGTCTTTATACTGAGAGCTCTTTTGAAAGTATTAAGGAACCGTTATACAAATTACTTACAAAAACTTCAGATGATTGCTCTTATTATTTTTATTTCACAATGTTTAGGGCCATTGAATTGTTTGATGAGAGCTATTTGTCAGGTTTCCAGTTTCAAGAAAGGTTTTTACAATTTGCCTCTAGTTGTAAATCCAAAGAATTATTCGATTCCTTATTTTTGAGATGGTCTGTGATTATCAATAATTTGTTCAACAAAGACCAAGTAGATCAATTATTGAAGACTGTGGAAGCTAATTTAGGGTTTACAAGGTTGGTTCAAATAATAAATGAAAGTTCTTGTGTATTATTTGAGTTAAAATCCGTTTCAGATACAATTATCAAACGTACCATTAAAGGGATTACGGGAAAAAATCCTTCATTGATTAATCTCGATTTATTATCCGTTATCCCAGAAGAATGTATTGATAGTCGAGATTATCCACTATTTATTGATAATTTGCAACGTTTATCAAAAGATAGGGCACTCACAAATACATGCATAACCCAATTGAATAGATTTACATTAAATCCTATGTTGAATCTGGATTTCGAACGCAATTTGCAAAAGATGCTAGTGTTTATTCTGAATTGTTGTGAAGATTCTGTCACTACTGGGCTTTCACTTGTTCGTCGGATTTGGAGAACCTATTTCGCTCGTTACAAGGAATTCAGGTCATTTATTGATTCCTCATTTAGCGCATTGACTTCAAGTATAGTTGAAGACAATTTCCCAAGTTTGCAGTTAACGCTGATACTCTTAACACTTAAACCAGAGGTTCAGGATTCAAATTTAAAGACTCTTTTGAACGATTTAGAGTATAAATATGTCATGTTCCTTGAAAAGAGCATGTTGGAGATCTCACTGTCCAATACTGTCAAAGATGTTGAAGTTCTCAACTGGCAACTTCAATCTTTACTTGAATTGGATTACTCTAAATCTGAGAAGGTAAAGAAAGCTGTTATTCAACTCGGAAAGGTCTTCAATAACGACAGTGGTTACGATGACTCTAAGATAGCACTTTTTAAATTAATTACCCATTGGGAACAACCAGAACTTAGAAATGCCACTTATATTGCAGCTTTATATATTGCATTGAAGTCCAAGACGATGTGCTTGAATATTGAAAGCCCATTGGAGAGTTATTTGACAAGGTTCTGCACAAATGCTGATAGTCAATCTCTTGAACAGTTGGCATATTATATTACCGATTCTATTCCATTGGCTACTGAAGAACAGTTCCCTCATATTATTTCCTTACTTGTGATACTCACAGGAACAATGAGACATAAGGATGAAGCCAGTCAAAAGGTATTTACCATTATTTTATCTCAAATTATTGATGTTGTCCATAAGTTGGATATAAGCAGTTTAATTTTAATATTAAACACTATTAAAAGTCAATTGAGTGAATCCACCTGGTTATTCAAACAATATTCCACTGAATTAACCTTATTACTTGTGAGTAAAGTGGCTAACCAATTGAGTAACGACCCAAATGCCACTGAAGAAGTATACATTTTGGTAACACAAGTGTATTCACATTTACTTTTATTCCATCGATTCAAGTTCCAATCCAGACATCATATACTTATTAGGACCATGATAGATTTGTTAGAGCCTTTGACATTGAAAAAACATAATAATAATAAGGTTCTCGGAACTTCAAAAGAATGTGCCAGAGCCTATTCAAGATTAATGGCCAATCTTTGTGAACCTCAAGCAACAAACTCATATAAGGAACTTGCTAATAGCTCATTAACCACTTCCTCTACAATTATTAAGAAAGGGTTACGGAAATACTTGTCCATGCTATTAGTTTCTTACATAGCATTCAATTTGAAGTATAACTTTGACTCCAGTATTAATGATGAATTATTGAGGGCTATATATATGGTGTTTGATGTATTAACAGAACGAGAGTTACAGTTAGTGAACTCGACTCTTGATTTCCCAGGAAAGTCCTTTTATCGTTCATTATATGCCAATTATAAGGATCAAGGTAAATGGAAAGATAATTAATTTAACTAATCGGTCCAGAATCTTGTTTCATTATTGAAGAATAATTTACCCATATTCCTCCAAAACGAACGATTAGTATAATGCATTAAATGCCATATTTTAGCTTCCAAGGCAGCATTGGTTTTGTGATGATTAGGGGTATGATCATGGAATGAATATTCAAACCGTAGAATATCTTTTCTACTTAATATCCCCACTAACTTGCCTTCTTCTTCCACCAAGATATAACTTGGTCCAATCTTAACGAATAAATCTGTTGTATAACTCATGGTAGTGAAAGCCAGGACGACTATTGGTGCATGATTCACATATGGAGCTAAGTTTAACTCCAGTCCATTTGGATTCCCAGAAATGAAGTTGCATTTTGTTGAAGATGTTTCATTATGATGATGATGATTTAAAAAGTATTTGATATCTTCTCTATCAATTATACCCACAATGCTTTGATCATCAATTGACTTTATAATTGGAAAAACAGTATAATTTGTTTTAGTTAAAAGGGAATTCAATTGGCCCAAAGTGAATTGATCTTGAGGTATAACCGAAACCACCGTACTCATGGCCGCAGAAACATATAAATCCCCGAAATGGAAATCTTCCTTTGCATCCAATAAAGGCATTCCATTCAAAATAATCATTTGTTCGGCGATCCCTTTATCACCCCAACTATCCATTATTGCTCTGGTAACAGCAACTACAATCATTGTTGGAATAATGTATCTAACAGCACCAGTTAACTCAAACATGATCACCACTACTGTTACTGTTAAATCTGTGATCCCACTTAAAGCAGCCGCAGCACCTAAAAAGGCATAAGTACCCGGGATAACACATTTTTCATCTTTATTACACGAAACAAACAATGAAGGGTACTTCTGATAAAATAATTCAAATAAGATCCCCACTGCTCTACCGAAAGTTGCACCAGCTGCCATGGAGGGAACAAAGATCCCAGCAGGTACTTTGCATCCATAAGTTATGATCGTCAATCCACATCTTGCTAAGGTTGCAAATAATAAAGACACAATGAATCTTACTTTATTAGAATTTGGATCACATAACCCATGATGATGGAAATTAACTGTACATTCTCTGAATAAGATTTGCATTGATTCAGTCATGTCTAACCTTAGGAATTCGTTGAAATAACAGAAACTGGCAGTTAAAAGTGTTAGATAAATCACTTCTCTTAGAGCAAAATTGGTCAAATAATTCTTCCTGAAGGAAACAACAGCTATATTATATTTGGGTATTAGAATACCATAAATCCCACCAAAGATTCCCAAGATAATGAATAATGGTACTTCAAAATATTGCCAATTGGTATCAAAAGTCACTTCAAACATAACCAATTGTCCCGTTCTAAAGGGGTTTAATGCAGCTAAAGTGGTAACTGCGACAAGAGCACAGAAATAAGACTTCCATATGGTTGATAAATGAACCACAGCAGAGATTTCTTCTAAAGAATAAACCACTCCACCCATTGGTGAACCAAATGCCACGGCAACTCCAGCAGCAGCAGCAGCAGTAATGAATTCCCTTCCCTTGGAAGCTCTATTACGATAATTCCCCATTAGTTTGGCTATACAATTCCCAACACAAACAGCATAATGAACACTGGGACCTTCTTTACCTAAACTAAGTCCTGAACCTATGGCTAAGGGAAGACATAATGATTTGATGATAAGGGTTGGCCAACCTAAGAAACCCTTGATAGCGAAACCCGACACTATGCATTTGATTTCACTGATACCAGAGCCAGCTGCCTTTGGAGCGTACACTTTGACCAATAAACTTGCAGTAAAGGATAAGAGGAGTGAGATGCTGATGAACATAAAGTAATTGGCTGGTGGGAATTGAAACCACGGTTCCCAATGGGAACACGTCTCTTCATTGGAACCCCAACAACAAAAGGCTTTGGTTAAATAAAAGTTCCCAACACATCTTCCCGTTCTTATAGAAGCTAACCAAGCAGTAATGATGTTGAGACACCCAGCAATGGAACCTATAATGACACCCACCACAGCTAGTCCTAGCCAACTCAACGACACTGATAGGAACCAATTCCTCCATGAGATTTTGGTGGTATTGCTGCTGCTGTTACGGTTATTGTTTTGCTTGAGTAACTGGAATCGATGATCTCGTAGCTCATCTTGAACCCAATCAATTGTAGTGAACTCATCAAACCGTTTCACTTGGTTGACGTCTTCCTGGTTGATCCAGGACCCGGTGTTTCTGTTCCTGAGTTGCCCAGGCTCCTCCATCAGGTTAAATCTATAACGTATTTAGTATAATTGGTTGGTATGCTTGTCGTAGGCGTAGACTGCTTTGATGTATGAAATTATTTTGATACAATTCCGAGCCCCCGGAAATGTTTCTACAGATGATTTTCGGTGCCTACACCTGCATATAATATTTCCTATCATCATGAATAAATTCAGCTTCAAAGATGAACAACGTTAGGTGAAGCGTCTTCTTAATTCAACGAGTGTCTGATGGAAGTGCAGACACTATGCAAATGCGAGTGACCACCAAAGAGGGGTAGTTACAGTGACAATGTCGTATTTGTTGTTCAGATGTCTGAATGAACGAGAGAAAGTCTGCTCATTGGTCAGCATCAGTTTAATCCCACATTACGACGACCTGCTTACTTTTACACAAGTAGACAATTTCCACGATAATGCTTGCCAATATGCTGACTGACATGCTGACTGATATGCTGAATGAAGTATCAAAATTAATGACGGATACGCTATCCGATACTCACTAAGGATATCGTTTGCTGTCTGCCTCCATCATTTCATATGGTTGTTTGTTTATTCACCCGTCCATTTCAGGTAGTGACAAACATAAGGTTATTTGTCAGGGCTTTAGGGCGCTTGCTCGATACAAAGGTATGTCTCCCTTCTGTTATAAGGTATAAGACAAAATGAACTGGGTGACACCGGTTTCCCGGATCTCGCTTTGATATTTGAATCAGACAGACATTTTTGTTTTTAGTGCGCTATGTTTTGTGTCTGAAACTAGTGACCCCTTCTATACCCTACCACAAACTCGACGGCAGTGAAGGAGGCGATAGACGTGCGGGTACCACATATCTTGTTTGGATCAATATATTTCAGATTTGGTAATTTCTGCGACACATCCCAATTGGGAAGGAAACGGAGTTTAGATAAGTTGCAGCCATTCCACTGCAATCTCAGAGTAATTTAAAAAATGTCAGTGTTTGATAACTTTGGCATAAGTTTCAGTGTGAAAATCATGAAAATGTCTGTTTCTTTGGGAGCCTGGATCTGTTTTTAGACTTTGAAAATTCCAGTAATCATAGTTTGTTACGACATTCACTGCAGTTTTGCAGCCTAAAATTGTCTTTGGAAAGCGACACTATTAAATCAAATGATCTTGTCTGACTATTTCGAATTGAACAATGTTTTACTGCTTTAGTTCATTTTTGGCTAGTTGAACTTAATTTTTGGTTAACACAAAGGAAAGCACTGTCCTTTTCACTCTTTTGATTGGGTGAAGGCTAGGATAGGAGAATGTCGTCATATTGGGACATTTTTGATTTTGCGACCGTTTTGGCTGCAAATTCAATTTTGAAGACACCCAAATGACAGGTGGTAGCGCCACGTTTTTAAATGCTTTGATCTCTACACTACTATACCTTATGGTTTTTCACACTAAAAGGCATTAAACTTAATTATAATAAACTATATACTTAAATAAACTATATATAAAAAGGAACAGACATAAAGTGATAATACATAAATTGTACAACAAAAATAGCAGAATGGAAATTCTTTAGTAGACAATCAAAATCGCACACAAAAGCATATAAGTAATATAGCCAATGGAGGAGCATGGTAGCTGCTGACCGAGAATATTATTCTTTATAAAACACATAGATAGGGACATTAAGATATTATGACATGAAAAATGGGATGAAGCCGACAATAACTGTCTCTTCTTTCTTGTGGCACTATGAAGATGTGCAACCAACCGAGTTTGAAAAGTATCATAGAGATGAATAAAAAAATGTATGATAATAAAATGGAAATGGAAAGAAATGAAACCAATTTTTGTTTTTGAATGTTGTTAAAATGCAATAAGAAAGAAAGATTAAAACCATATCACTACTCTCTAAAGTACTCCAGTCAGTCAGTCGGTCAGTCACAACGTGTCTCATGTCACAAAATTGTCCGTTTCCAACATTAATAATATCTCTGGCCGTATGCTCCATTCATACTATGACCATTGATAGTACTCTTATTACTGCTGTCGTTCATCATGGAGTTAGGTTGGTATGGAGCCATATACTGTTGTGGAGGCATTCCACGGTAGTTATATTGAACATTCATACGAGGAGGCATTTGTTGAGAAGACCGTTGACCTTGATGATCGTTTTGGCGACGTGAGGCCATTGGATGACCACCGTTACTAAACTGGTGAGCACTCATGAACTGTTGTTGTTGCTGTTGCATATGGTTTGGGAGTAGTTGATGTTGCGGCATATGAATTTGTTGCTGTTGTTGTTGTTGGTGTGATTGTGGTTGTTGTTGCAGGGCATAATAGTAGTTGTTACTATTGATAAATTGTCCCGTTGAAGTCATGTTCTCTTGAAGATAGTTCATGTTCATGGGGATATTATTATTATTATTATTATTATTATTATTATTACCATTATTGTACGAAGCAGCAACATTATTATTCATGTGTGTGGTATTGCGGTTCATGGAATGATGATTATTACCAATAACAGTGTTACCGGAACTGTTGTTGGAATTGTTTAAGATGGTGTTGATCTTGGACTGGATTCTCTTGCCGTAAGAGGAAACAATCTTGCAATTCTGAAACCAATGCTTTATGATAGAAATCTGCATGCTACTCTGCGACATTTGACCATTGACATTGTATCTGTAATCAGGTTGTAATGCCAATAATCCAGGGAGATCTGGAGGATACACAACCTGGGTATGTACCAAAATATCCAATAAAGTTTGAATAACATAGTTCCCATAAGGATCATTGATCAACTTGTTCAAGTTACCAGACAAAATGTTGAAGATCAAATCAAATTTCAATTGACTGAATTCCATCAGTTTCAGCTCGTTATTGTAGCAATTCTTTAAGAACTTCTCCACGACATTGGAACTGAACTTCAAGTTGCACAACTCAGACACTCCAAACTTTATAAAGTTCTCAAACATCCGATAATTAATGTCTATAGAGTCAATTGAAATTAAATATTGCAACACATAGTTACCAAACTGGTCATTGACCAATTTAACAGATACAGGATAGTTCAAAATAGCGTTTGAAAAGTCCATCAATTGATTGTGAGTAGCATGATTCAAACACTTTTGTAAAACACAACATCCATGTTTATGCGTGGCCACCGGGAATAAGTCTTGAATAATTGAATCATAAATAAACTGACAATTTTCAGGACTATATTTATTCAAGATCTTTTGAATCACATGATTCCCATTCAAGTCTTTGATCAATTCAATGATGTAGGGTTTCAAGCCCTTGATCAACAACGACAATTGGTAATCATTCGACAAATTATCAATGATCTTCTGCAATGCTCTGGTACCGTGTTGGTTGATGGAGATCTGGAACAAGCACAGCTGTAAGATTTCCATCATCAAGTTCAAGTTGCTTTCGTTACAGTACATGGTGAGTTTTTGGATCAAGTAATTACCAAATGGGTCGATGATCAACTCATAAAGATAAGGGTGGATCTCTTTAAAGATGATCTCAAAGTTGGCCAACCTGATCGAGTAGTTGGAAATGATATTCTCGTCAATCTTCTTCTGAAGGAACCGACATCCATATTGGTCCTTGGAGAAGCGCAAGATCTCGTGTCTTAACAGTAACAAAGGCACCTTGTTGATCGAGGCAAGGTACTCCTTGTCGATCAAAGGAGTGGCACCAGAGGCATATGAAGTGAACGACGTAGCGGACGACGATACTATGGAGGAGGCACTAGAAACCGACGATGATTTAGAGGCCTGGGTGAACTTGTTTGAAGGGGGGACCACGCCACTGTATTTCAGCTGCAGCTGCAGCTGTTGCTGATGCAAGCTGAAGCCATTGGAAGCGTCGGTTGGTGGTACTACTGGTAGTGGTGCTCCTGCTCCCAATTGTTGCTGTGACAAGGCAAAGAAATGATTCGATGGACCCGAAGAAGCATCAAACACGACACCCGAGAGCGACGTCACCGAGGCTCGCTGTTGATGATTATGACCTGTAAGATTCTCCAAGTCCAAATTGAAGGAGGGCAAGTTCAAGTTCTGGTGAGGTTTTGCTTGATCCCAAAGCAATGACTTGGTCTGAGTCGGAGCCAACAGGGAGTCGTTGACGGACAGAAGAGTTGAATTGTTAGGAGGAGAACCGATAACCTCGCCCGTGGTGGATGTAGACGACAACGTCGACGACGACACAGAACGTGTCCTGGGCAGACCCACATTCAAATGCTGGAGTGAATCGCCGCCAGTCGAAGGTGAGGTCGGCCCAGCTACCACCACAGAGGGCGTCATTTTGGCGGGGGGTTGGTGATGCGCAGAATCAAAGTAGTTGGGCGGAGTGGTGGGTTCCACGAGAGAACTGATTGAGTTGATGGATAACGCCGGTCTGTGGTTTGAAGACACCATGATGATATGAAAGATGAAAGAAAGACAGGCAAGACAGACAGTCAATAGAATGAATGACAGTCAATAGACAGATAGACAAGTAAATAGTCACAACCGCTGTTCAAGTACGCTGCACCGAGGATGATGCTTGTTCCACTACAACAGTCAGACAGTTGAAGAGAAGAAAGGAGTGGTCTGAGTGTTAAGCCTAAAGGGATCTCCAAAATATTTATATCAGGGCTAACAAAAAAAAAATAGCAATTACAGACTAAAGAAAATATCCACTGGCACAATACAGTAACAAACAGACAGAAGCGACATTATCGGTACGACAAGCATGAGACCGTGCCGACATTCGATGAGTAATTTGATTCAGACTAGATAGAGGTGAGCACAATAGTTGTTACTGTCTGATACTGTTAGTAGTAATGAGTGACAGTGGTAGTAATAGTCATTAATGGTATTAATTAATGGTGGTAAGTAAGGGTAATAACGATTCAGTATTAATGTCCGTGTCCGATTATTCTGTCGTCTCCTGAACATCGCCAGAATTGCCGGATATGTCTGTGTCCGATCGTATATATTAGTTAAAGAAAAATTTTTGTTGGTCAACCACAAAGCGGTGGTGTTTTTATTTTGTAAGGGTGATCTTTGTTTCATTCCAACCCCTGTCTAGTGAGTGTACAAACTATCGTCTTTATGTAGACGAAATTTCCCTTAACATATTGCTCTAATAAGTACATAAGTCGTATATTAATGGTTCGCTTCCCCTATTGTTAAGCAGACACACAGCAGACAACTCGAAGTACGAGGGTATTTCCGAGGCCAAGCCGACCCGCTCTTACCGTCCCAAAGATCATTCACGTGCCCACAGGATCTGTGAGAAGGGGCAGGGCACTCTTAATCACAGCCAACCAATACTTTGTGATCGTCAATGCGGGAATTGTGTATCACTCCGAGTGATTTAGCTCCGACGATACAACTTTAAGGTACTTGAACCGATATAAGATTGTTTGTGACCGCAGACAGGCAACAACCTTACTTACTAACAGACAATATCCAATCATTGCGCCATACTATATCCCACAACTCTTCAAGTTAACACTATAGAACATTAAACTTTAGCTTTCTCCTTCTACTGTCACACCGCAGCTATCTGCATTACCAGACACAGTGGTGGCCATCGTCAGCAGATCCTGTCTGGTAGTGGTTTTCCGCCTTGCCCTGAGGGGAGCACATATAAGTACGGTGTCCCGACAATACCAGATTACTAAACCTGGGTTACAAGTATGGTAGGAGCAAACCTGAAGTGTAGTTGTACTGCTATGTAGGGGTTCAACAATAGTACCATGAACTAGTTATATTGTCGGACATTCAATGTCTTTACTACTACAGTCACAATCACGGTGTCTGTTACTGTTACTGCTACTTTAATAATAGTAATTTATGGTCCACTCTATTTATATCCTATACTCATAAGCCTCAAGTTTGTCGTGATTCAATTTCGTAATGACTGACTTCACTTCACAGACAAAAAATATCACAAACATTTAGAAACAATGTTGTTTCGAACTTAACTTAGTTCTCATTTCAGGTTACTTGCATATGAATCAGCCTCTTGCATTCCACTGGTTTGCAGTGCCATTGAATATAATCAACTGGGTCGTGTTGACTACAGTAGACTGTGACTATGGCAGTAACAATCCCCATGACTACATGAAGGAATATGATTATGGATGGTACTATGAGCTACTAGGCAACAAATGTCAATAGAGGAGCGACTATCCACCCATGTCTATCAGAAACCTCTTTGCACTGACATACTTGTTAAGGATGTCTACCGTGAAAAGCCACATACCTTGTCTCAAACTCAGTTTCAATCGTCGTCTGAGCCTATCCTTGATCCTGGCATCTATGATGGCTTGTCTCTGTATGTGCTCTTGAGTGTTGGGGAACTCACTCCTCATAAACCCAGGTGGACTTGGCCATTTACCTGCAAGCTGACTCAATTCGTTCTCCTCATCATCAGAGTCATCTTTGTCGTCGTCAATATCACTTTTATTTTCGTTATTTAATGCTTTGTAGAATTGAAGCATATTCTCTTTGTCATTGGTTGTATGAAGCTTGGTTCTCTTGAACTGCGACAAATGACGCGGTTTATAATGATGATTACGTTTGAAATCTGTAATGATCCACGAGTTCTCCGTTATAGGGTTGGTAGTCAAGTTAATGGTATAAGTAAGATCATTCCAATACTTTGCTTCCAAATGTTGTAACTTCAAATGTTTCCGTTGAAGTCGAGTGAAATCTGCAGGTATTATTAATGATTCTTCATTCTCACTATCCTCTATGATGTCTTCTTCTGGCTCTGACTCTTGTCCATGTTCGTCCTTTATAAGAGGTTCAACTAGAAATGGTATAGATCCAGGAATTTCTTTGGTAACTTCATTATTAATGTTGTTCATCTTTGTAGGTGACAGCAGTATCACTGTAGTCGCTTGAGAAGCTTTAGTAGGTGAAGATGACTCTTTAAGCAACTGAACCAGTGTCTTCTTATATACACTAATACTTGATTGAATATTCTTATTACTTTCTTCCTCCTCTTCTTCGGAATATTGAGTCAATAGTTGACTTATCCCCCTTTTCCTGGACCTCTTCTTGGTTGGTGATAGTTCAAGATCATCTATATAATTCTTTAGGTATCTATTTTCGGCTTTGATCTGATCCAATTCTCGCCTCAACTCCCCCTTTTCTCGCTTCAAGTCCGCATACGCGTCTCTAAGCTCATCTAAGAGCATAACTATATCCCTAGCCGCCATTGTTCAATCATCGTAGTCCTTCGTATCTAACCAATCAATCTACAAAGATGGGGTCGCTTTGTTGATGGTTGTTATACCATACACATTTATTTTGTGTAACTTTTTCGGAGTGCGAACGAACCTTGAAAAAAAATTAAATCATAAACTCATCAACAGAAATTACCTAACATCAACAAAACAATTACACTCTTACTGCAATTGAAATGTTGGGATCATCAACAGGATCTTCGGGGTTCAGTTTTGGCTCAAACACCGCTAGCAATAGTAATACTGGGGGCCTTTTTGGAACACAGCAGTCATCAGGACCATCGTTTGGAGGTACTTCTAATACAACTACGCAACAACCTGGAGGAGGATTATTTGGTGGTAATACAGCACAGCCAACACCTACAACAGGTGGTCTCTTTGGAAGAACAGCAGCAGCGTCAACAGGTACTTCCAACAACTCCAATTTGTTTGGATCCACAACTGGTACTGGTACTGGTGGTAGTTTATTCGGTAATAATGCTACTAGCGTTGGAGCTGGGTCTCTTTTGAAAAGACCTTCCTCTGCTGGTCCTGCTCCTTCTGCTTCAGGAGCAGGAGGGGCTTTTGGTTCTGGAGGATTATTTGGAGGTAACCAAAACGCCGGTGCTGCAACTGGAGGTCTTTTCGGTAATAAACAAACAGGCCCTACATCTACTGGTGGACTCTTTGGATCGAATACAAGCACAGGTACCACAACAACTGGAGGGGGGTTGTTTGGTGGTTCTAATGCTGCTAGTGGTGGGACTTCTAACACTTCTGGTTTATTTGGAACAGGAGCTAATAATAATAATAATAATAATAATAATAATGCCACTACTACTGGTGGTGGATTGTTTGGTAGTACAACAGGAGCAACAACTGGGGGAGGTTTATTTGGTAGTAATAATGCTGCTTCAACTGGTGGACAATCTGGAAGTTTATTTGGTGGTGGAGCTGCTAAACCTACAGGAGGGCTTTTCAGTGGTAATAATGCCACCACCTCCACTTCTGGAGGGATGTTTGGTGGATCGAATACCACAGGAGGCGGTCTTTTTGGTGGTGGTGCTTCGACTTCAAACAATATCAATTCTGGAGGATTATTTTCCAAGCCTAATAATTTGGGTGGAATGAATAGTACAGCACCTGTGAACCCATTACAAGGCTTACCATTAACAGCCATGACTAGAGTAAGCGATTTACCTCCACAATTGAAACAGAAATTAGAAGAATTTGACAAATATGTCAATACACAACATGAAATTGCCAAAGTATTGGAACAAGATAAGACCAAACATAATCAAATGATTCAATCTATACCGCAGGATATTGATTATTTGCAGAATAAACTTTTAAATACCAGTCAAGCTTTAAACTTTGATCAAATCGAATTGGTTCAATTCAAAGAGTTGAATTATGAACTTATAGATGACATGAATAACATTCAACAATTAATAGTCCAATTGAGCAAACCAGGTACCAAATTATCGTCATCTTTCCAATTACATGAATTTTTTTTGAAGAAAATAAAGAAATTCAATACTGTATTGGCTGAATACGAACGTTTGATCAATGAATTGAACTTACTTTTAGGTTCCTTAGAAAATGGATTCGAAAAGGGTAAGGGGAATTTGGCTCAAGTTGTATTAGTGGTTAAATCACAGTATAATTTATTCTTGGAGGTATGTGAGAATATGGCATTATTGCACAAGGAGATCTCCAAGAAAGTAGCTACTGCATAAAGCTAGACGTATGTATATATATACATTTTATAGGCACAAACAGAGGTTATACTTCTTCTGAACCCATATGGTTATATGCAGTTTTCAAATAACGAAAATGTAAGTGTAAATCAATGAGTAAACCTCAGACCTAATGTTTCTTTTGTGTAGTCAATGCTGTCACGACTAGCGTATTTGCTGAAATACTCCTCAGAATCCAAGGACAAGGAAAAGAAGAAGAAGAAGAAGAAGGAGAAGAAGGAGAAGGCTTCTGATGAAGATGATACGATAATTGTGGGCCATGAAAGAAGAGTTGTTAAAGATACCTTGGATGATGAGCCATACGTTCTAGAACAAGGTGATGATGTCAATGGAGATGGTGTACCCGTACAAGTAGAAGTTACAAGGGAGTTTAAAGGATTTAGAAGGATAGATACTCAAGAGCTTGTGCAAGAAACCACCAATGATGGTGATGAGCCTAAGGATGTCCAGCAGCTACAAGAAACCATATACAGAGATATCAGTGGACGAAAGATCGATATTACTGAGAAAAGAGAAGAAGTAAGACTTAAAAAGGAGAAGGAATCATTAGAAAGGGCCCAACGTTCGGACTACATTAAGAATGATGAGAGTCAAGTATCTTATAGAGTGGAAAGGAAAAGACTTAATGAGTTCTTTGACGATCCGTTCAAATCAGTACCCACACTGCGAGATAATTCATTGAGTTACAAAGGGATGCATTCTGCTAACAGGTTTGGAATGACTTCTGGGATACTTTGGGATGGTATTAATCGGTCGAATGGATTTGAACAGCTACTTATGAAGAAGCGACAAGAACAAAATGTGCACAAGTTGGAGGCAAAAAATGAAGAAGAATATGACTTTGAGTAATTACGAATGTACTACTATTGTATGTTAATAAAACTGTTCCGTTGTAAAATGTAGATACCATGGTGCACTTTAGTTTTGAAGGCACGTGAAATATCACGTGAACATGATGATGTTTTTTAATGGCGCCCTTTTTGTGGCAGGTGATTAGATCATCTCTTAATACTAAGACACACTTCCTTAACGCCTATAATGAGCAAGCATCTAGAGATCCCAGGGTTTGTGTTTGACCCTGTGAGGAAGCGCTACTTCAAAATCACACAAGCATCCTCTGGCATAAGCGATTCTCGGTATTCTAATTCCACTGTACAGAAGAAGAAACGACTATCAACCAAGAAGAAGCAGCAAAGAGCCCAATCAAATTCACATGTCCAGTCTACTTCGAAAACGGATTTAACCAGATCATCTCCAAGCCTTCAGCTTTCTGCGTTGAGCAATCCATATGTTAATACCCGCGAAAGACATCGACTTCGACTACTCGGAAGGGGAGAGTACTCTATTGGGAACCCATTAAATGATATGATATTAGGCACTGTACTGGCAGAGGAGCTCATCTCGCTCCGGCTATTCCATGAAACTGGATCCAATGAGAATAAGCTGGAACCAGGATCTTTCAAATGGAACTGGCAGTTCCCCACTGACACCACCTCTGGTGCTCTGTGGACAGCAAGTATGGGCCTCTTCACTATATGGTTGGATGATTGGTGTGAGACTCCTATCCGACAGTATTTCAGGTCGTCAGAAGGGTCTATCTTCCCTTTGGAAAGACTACGACTTGGGCTCATCGATACACAGAATGCAATGACCTGTGGATCACTGAACTGCTTTGTGGTGCGGTACAGTTGCGATAGTGAAACGATATTTCTTGTGGAGAGGAGTCTGACATTGTCTAGCGCAAATGGCACCAAAGCTATCGTTCCAGGGTCTCTCCATGCTACAAAGAGTGTGGCTCAACATTGTCAAGCACGAAAGACCTCCAATTCCATGGCTCCATACACCAAGATGAAAGCCATAGGTGGCCGACGTAACATTCCCACGGACGAGGATGTCATGGCCTTGCGAACCCTACCGGTACAGGACTGCGCGGAGAACAAGTTGGTCACCTGCTGCCTCTTCAAAAACAGTTTGATTACCCTTACGGAACCAGGAGGAGAGACCATAGTGGGGGGGTTGACCAGGAAGGCAAGTGACAAAGTGTTACTGCTTGGCTTAGGAGATACGGTTGAGCTTCATGTTCTTTACAGTAGAGGCACCTTGGCCATGTTCAATTGGAAACTGTGTACCGTGGAAGACGAGTTCCTGCTTGGGAAGTTGGTGGGGGTACCTGAGACCATATGGTACAATGAACTTGGGACAGTCGTAATCATAGACAACTTAGCCGTACGACTAATTGAATTGGGTACATTAGATCATCATCATAGTACTCATAGCACTTTTAAGAGTGGGTATAGTGAACTCGCCGTGTTCCGACGGAACATGTCGTTATTATCACGAAACAATTGGTGTTACCAGAACCAAAAGGGAGACTACTTGATCTTCTATGAAGGGTACAACGAAGCGCAAGAGAAGGCCTGTTTCATGATGATCAACGTTCGATACCAATTGATGAAACGACTTGAGGTTGATCATTGTGGTCAAGTAGCACAGTTTCTGTATGCCATGGACCCACCAAGACTCTCCATAGTGGAACAGGGACAAGAGAATGGGCTTAGATATAAAGAGGGTATACCTAATTAGTATTCATTATCTATGTATTAATACCAATGGAAGGTTTTTTTTATCTATAAAGAGGTGGTGTAATTTCATCGTCATCTAATATTATTCGTTAGTTCATTTCTTAGCAATGTACTTTTGGTAAGCATCATAATTGAAGTTTCCAAACTTGTAATCGATATCCATCAACAACTTCAAAGCATCTTGAGACTTGTAAATGTATTCTGTTGGTAGCTTAATCAAAGCATCTGAAAGCTTGGCCTTGGTGGTGTCGGTATCAGACGTGACAGACTTTAACCCCTTCAACTTGAAGAACTCGTCTCTATTCAAATAACAAGTTCTGTTCTTCAGATATGCTTGTTCGTTTGTCAAGTCATACACTGCAGGGTACCCAACCACTGCTTTAAAGTTGGACTCTTTGGTTTGGGCTGGGTGTAAGGGGAATAGTTTTTGAAGAAGTTCATACGAAGCTAATGTGAAACCAAATTGAGGTGATGATCTGAAAACACGTGCAATAGACCCTTTGAAAAAGGCTCCAATGCCTTCTTCTCTTAAAATGGTTCTAGCAGCATGAGTAATACCCAAATATTTGGTTTCATGTTTCTTGGATTCAACTTGTAATCTGGTCTTGATCACATCTGCTGGAGTAGTAAAGAAAGCAGATGGAGCACCGGCCATGGCACCAGCTACCAACAATTGCCAACTATCTAACGAATGGTTTTTAGTTGGATCTTCAGGATCAAAATTGAATAAGTATTTCTTCAAATTGGCATAAGTTGGAAAATAAATGGCGGAAAATGGAACATCTCTTAAAAGACATGCACTAGCACCTTTATATAACCCCTTCATCCCCAATTGTTTAACGATTTGTCCAGCACTTAAATGTTTATGAGGAATTTCTCCCAGCTTCAATGATGCCTTCTCTTTGTTACCTTGCATTTGTAATCTAATTTTAACAATTTCCAATGGGTTGGTAAAAATCACTTGACAAGCACCAGCAGATGAACCAGCAAGAATTTCCCAAGGCATGGTGATTTTCCCAGTTTCACTATCGGTACCAATTCCTCTAACCAAATCATTAATTGTCAATTTAATGGCCTTTTCAGGAGCAACACCAACCAATTGAGCTCCTAAACCGGAGTATAACCCTTTAATACCTTCTTGAGCCACAATCTTCTTAAAACAATCAAGTGAATTCTTATACAAGGCATTCTTCCGTTGAGCTTGCATTCTGGTCTTAACCATATCAATGGGGTAAACCACAGTAGCACCAATACACCCAGCAATTGACCCTAAAAAGAAGGAATAAAGTGAATCAAAAATAGGTAAAAGTGAAAAATTATCATCTTGAACCGGTTTGGAAGCTGGATGTTGAAAGACTGAATATAAAGTGGCCACATTATTGTAATAATTTGGATTAAGGACAGAAATCAATTCTCTTCTGGAGATTTCCTTATGATCTTTATCAATTAAAAAGAACAATAAATCAATTTCCATGGTGGTGATTGGCTTGAAATTGGAAGACTTCAATAAATGATCATTCAAATGAACATATAAATCATTTTTGGTCATAACAATATCATCAACATCAGCAGATTCCGGTGGGGTGTTAGCAACCACTTCATTGATCAAATCAACTTTAGATAAAGCATTATATATAAGGAGAACATTGGATAATGTGAACTTATCCTTATGGAAGAATTCCGGTAACGTGTCTAAATTAACCTTCATTTTATGAGACAATTTATGGTTCAAATTATTGGTTAAAAGTGAAACCAATTGTTCCTTGGTGATATAACCATCTTGATTATTCATAATGTCAAATCCACCAATCAATTTAGTCACTGGTAAATAATTGATGAGAGAAACAAAGTCTGAAAATTCCATAGCAGAAGATTCAAAAAACCGATCCAAGTATTTCCAATTCAATTTATTGGTCTTAGGATGATATGAAGGATCTATTGACAGGTTAATTTTACTTAGAGAATCAACCAAATTCCCATAAGTGATTTTGTCTGATCCACGGCTGAAATAATCAAATAACAATTTGAATTCTCCATCATCTGACGTAATGGTCTTAATGAAATCAACAAAGTCGGTTTTATTCACATAACCCTTCTTGGATTTATCGGCCAAAAGATACAAAAGAGAGTACGATTGCTCGGCAACATCGTCAAGTTTGAAGGGAGCGAAAATGGCTGTAAACTCTTTAAGTGACAATTGAGGCTCACCACTTTTTCCCGAAGCAAACTCATCAAAGATCTCCACAGCCTTTCTTTCACCAAAAACGGCGGTAGACAGCGACATGACAAGAAATGTACTAGTTAGTTAACTTAATGTCGATAAGTAAAAGGATTGGCACTTTCTTTTATATATAAGTAGAGTTTCAATTTTTCAACTTTGGTTTGAAAACTTCAGACTTTTTTTGGGGTCTCTTTTTTTTTTTCTCACAACGATTGAGTCAACACTAAATGGGCTTAGTGAACCGAGGTGAGGGTAAGAATCCAAAAGCCAAAAGACAATAATAGATAATGTTCAGTGGTATATAACAGCCAATGGACGATAGTCTGTCTGAATTGTCTAGCTTTAGTTTTACCTGAGCTTTTGTCCGTCTGGTTTGGCTCAGTCGTAAGATTGATGTTGGTGTTTTTATGTGGGGAACTATTGTACCTTGAACGACTGTCAACAACAATTAGTCAATCAGAATGTAGGTAAAAAAATGAGTTGCCAACTGATGGTTTTGTGTGGGAGATGACTCGTTTGGAAGTAGTGTTGTTGTGTCGTGTCGCGTCGGTTATCAGACAAGGTGGACAATTGTAATCACCATAAATATAGAAGCGTCTAATCGTAAGAAGAAAAAGAAGAAGAAGATGATGATGTATATATTTATTTATTTATGTATTTAAGTTTGAAAACTGTCAGTTTAATTTCCAGGCCTCAACTTCCTTCCTACCTTCCCCGTATATTACAGACATTCAGACATAAACATATAAATAAATAAAATCCGAACCGAGTTTGGTGAGGGGAGAAGGGAAAAAGAAACAGCACGTGACGCTACGGCGTTTGCGCCAGCGGAATCGCGGTCCGCTAACGTTCACTTCTGATCACCAATAAATCTTTAAATTGGTGGCAACTCACGTGTACACTCGTATACATATGGTATCAGTGACTGGGCTGCTGGCAGCTAATACATCATAACTTCAGACACCAACAAAGTATTTGTCGCTTGTAAGTTCATGTCTTGAATAAGATTGACATAGGTCCAATCCAGTCACCCCCCACATTCCTGCATATACTCGTATATCTACCAAAAACTGTCATAGGTGGAACCTCAAACGACTTCAACACGCTTTTGTAGTACTACAAAATGTCAGTATAACATTTAAATGAATCTTGTAACAGACAAACTTAAAATGCATATATCTACTACCATTAATGTAGCTGGTTAAAGGGCTGTCTCCCTCTTGTTACCTTTCACGTTCCGAGATCAGATCCGGGACGGAGGAGAATGTCGGCATATAGGGAACAATTGCCTGTGAAATCATTCTTATGGTCAAAAGATGACACTTTCCATAAACCTTATTCTTTTTTGGCGCCTTCCTTTCATCCGAGATCGTTCTCGGACTTTTGATATTTATCGTATTCGCTTATCATTGGGCCACGGTTCTCGGGTTAAGATACGTTATAATGTCCGCCCTTAACGTCATACGCATCTTTTGGTTGGTGTCTGGCTTTTATTTATCTAGCAGGATGTTAGTTTCATACAAAGTGGTACATTTGAAGGTCGACTCTAGATTATAATAATGTATTCCAGATTCAAGATCCCCTCTCTGTTGTAAAACCCGAAACGGTCAATGAAATGGGTAGCGCGGAGATAGAAGTCAAGTTAATATCTTACTGTCACGTGATACAGATGGACTCTTTCAGTGTACTCCATTTCGCAGCCATCAGGTTATATATTAGACAAACTACTACGCACATCACGCAGAACAGAAACTTCTTCTTATTAATGGGCTCGACCATGAGATTTCTAAGTGTTAATCACTTACTACACACTGTTGAAGTAACTGAGTGCCAACTAAACTAATACATCTTCTACTTTAATAAACTATAAGATCAAAGAAACTCATCAAACAATTGGCTATAACTTCAAACATAAATAATGTTGCATTTATAGTCAACATCCATTAACTAATAAACAAAAGAATAAGGCGAAATCCTTCTTTAAAGACGAAAGAGAATTGGATAAGGTCAACTCATTTTATCAAGAAGAAGAGTGTGTGTGCGCTACCATAACTTACCTCGCGCTACCATATTATTGGCTTTTTGAAAATTTAAAACCGTATGTTAAAATGTTGCATTATTACTGCTGACAGTGAACTTCAAACTAATTAGTAACATCTACATCTATGGCTTCCGGTGCACCAGGTATGTATGACATTATTATATCTGTCTGATTCTGTTAAGTCTTAAATACTAACGTAATTAAAAAGGTGGTAACTTTAGAACTTGGACTCCAACTCCTCCAGAAAGAGGCTCGTTCCCTCTTGATCATGATGGAGAATGCAAAGAGGCCATGATGGCATATTTGAAATGTATGAAGTATACATCCAATCAAAACGCTCCCAATTGCAGAGTCCTAGCAAAGCTGTATTTACAATGTCGTATGGATAATCAGTTAATGAATCAACTGGACTGGGCTTCATTGGGGTTGACTAATCTCCCAGAGCATCCTCAGCATAAAGATGATCCGAAACAGAAATAGCATTGATGAGACGTACTGTAAATAATAATGAGACTTACTGTAAATAATGAATACTTGTACATACATATACAGACAGACATATAATATATATATATATATATATATATATATATATATATTGATATATATTTAAATATAGTATTTATACTATACGTAGTGTACAGACATGTACTTATTCGAGCATTCTCATGTCTTTTCTGGTGTCTTACTTCCACCACGCCCACTTCTACTACCTCCTCTTGAATTACCGCGACCTCCACGTTGCCCCCCACGTTGTCCTCCACGGCCTCCACGGCCACCTTTAACAGTACCTTCACCATTGGTTTGTGCCTTACCTTGAGGTCTACGGCTAGAAGTGTTGTTACTCACTTCACCTTCAAGTGTTGGAGCCAGAGCTCCAGTTGGAGGTACTGGGTAACCCCCCATAACATGAGGAGGTTCGGGAACAGGCATTGTGCCTCCCATAGGTCCCATAGGAGGATAAGGCATCATAACTGGTGGCCCCATATAAGCACCTTGCATGTGTTGGGGCACACCAGGTTGCATTGGAGGAGGAGGAGGAGGAGCCATACCATTTGGATGAGAGCCATCATTCATCATGACACTGGAATAAATTTGTCCGTAAACTTGTTGAATAGTGTTCCTGTTAACCACTGGGTTTTCCAAACTAGAGATTGAAGTATCTTTAGAGGAGGAGGAAACTTCATTAGTTGGAGCTACTGGTTCAGCGGAAGCCTCCTCACTATCAGTCTTGACATTCTTTTTCAATAACTTTAAGATCTCATTTGATTGCTTAGTCTTTAATTGAGCTGCTTCAATTTTCTTCTCTTGAAGTTTCTTCATCTTGACTGTTTGGGCTTCCTTGTCAATGGCTTGGGAACCCCTATTCTTGGAAGCCTTTGAATGATAAACAAATTGTCTGTTTGTAAGATTCAAAACCAAAGAAGAGTCAACAATAAGTCCACGATTAGTACGTAATCTTCCATTCAAATTAGATCCACTTAATAATGGCAAGTCAAAAATAATTCCCAAACTAATCTTGGGTCCAAGAGTGGTGATGCTTACAATAGTACCCTTTGATAAAATAGGTACTTTACCATGATCTTGAACATAAAGAACTCGGTCTCCCAATTCAAACTTCTGATCACTTAGCAATTGATAAGAAGACCCAGCATCCAATACAGCTTCACGAGGAACACCTTTAATGTCTTTGTTATGGAATGGAATTGGTTGGCTCACATATTTTTCAATGTAATCCTCAATACTAGAATAACTGAACTTTGTAAACGATTCAGATTCTAAAGATACGGTGATCATTTCTTCCTTGACTGATTTCAACCATTTTCTAATCTCATCCAATTCACTCTGGGTGATTCCCAAATCCTTCAACAGAGGAATTTGCTTCCCTCCATCACGATCATTATTCAACCGTTGAATCAACTTGGGGAATTTCTCCTTATATTCATTGATCAAATTAAGAGCAAGTGGTGAAAATTCCCAAAACCTTCCATTACCTGATTTACGAGTGTAACCCAATACTTTTTGTCTTCTAGCATCAAATTTCAATTCTAAGCCAATGTTTGTCTTTCTATTGTTAGAATCAAAAATCATGAAACCTGAAGTAATTCTAGACAAAAATAATGGATTCAATCTTAACCGTTTGGCAACTTCATATGATGGTAAATAAGTGATTTCTCTGCTTTCCATTTGTAATCTCTTTTTACCAATATTGGTTTCATTACCATTTTGAATTTTGGATACCCGAACACTCAACTTGGTTTTATCGTTTGAGTAACCAACAATTGTGGCTGGAGCACCATACCCAAAATCTCCTAAGAATACAACTTGCGAGTTCAATGGGAACTCAGTGTCAATTGGTAATGGAGGACGAGGCATGTACCGTTCATCCTTGTTAATGACATCCTGCACAACAAGTTGAATGGGGAAAACATCTAAAGATTTGGAAAATGTCTTAACATATGCTCCGTCAGCAGTTCTAATCAAACCATTAACGGGTTGGACATATACTAAACCTTGAATATCACCCAATTCAACACCCTTGTTCTTAGACCAAGTATCCTTAATGTTTCTGAGGGTCAGCTTGTAATCTTTGAGTTCATCTGTTGCCAAGGGAGTAGTTACAAACTTCCGAGGTCCACTCTTATCAACCTTAATTGTTTGATATGACGATTCTTCATCACAGACTTTGACAACTCGACATTCTCTAAGAAAGGGCCAACGTGTATAAGCCAATTTCCCAATAAACTTACGAGCAAATTGGTATACTGACAAATCTTCCCAAACATTATCAATAGTCAATATCATTGATTCCGATCTCGAAGGCATCTGGAAAACTTTGATTTCACTTAAATTCAACTTGTAATCAAACTTGATTGCTTCCAAAGAAGGGAAACCTGCTAATGCACTTTTCCCCTTAACAGCACCTTCAACCAATCCAATTTTCAACTCCTTCATTGGAGGTAAAACCAACTTCTCTTCATAACATTTATCATGCTCCAAATCTTGAAAGTAACCAGGTAATGGGGAAGGGTAAATCTTATCAATTTGAGGGTTATGAATAAAATGGATATCACTCCCAAAAGAATTTCTTTGCTTCTCTTCTGGAGTTAATTTATCCTCTAAAGGTTTCAAGGCTTTCAATAACCGATTTTCATCAACAAAGTTAAGTAAAACAACGGCTTCCCAACTGGCAGTTTTCCCATTAAGATCAATTTCAACTTCATCAGGATAGAAGTCATGGATTGGAGAATGTTCTTCAGTAATCAAAGGCCAGTACACTTTGGGGATCAAAGCCTTTGATCTAGCAGGTAAAACGGCCATTAATTGTTCAAATGGCTTAAATGGTTTATTCAAATCAAAAGTAATCTCATAGTTTTCGTTCTGCTCCAAAAACTTTTCCAAACCAATATGAATATCTGAGATTCTTGGGGCATAATGGTACTTAAAGAACCAATTCCAAGAAGCACATCCTCTGTAGTAATAATACAATACCCACTGTAAACCCTCCAAGTAATGTTGAGTCAACTTCACCATTTCTTCTTCATCACGGATTGAAAAGTTCAACTTCTCTTTATAATATTTGTTCTTCCAATCCAAAAACTTAGCATCATAAACATCTTTTGATTCCTTCATAAGTTCTTCTGTTTCTACCAAATTAGCACTTTGATATTTCTTGAAGGTTTTCCGTAAATCATTTAATCTTTCTGAGAATTCGTCTTCCAGTTCATAAGGATTTAAACCATCAATGTCCACTTTGGCTTCATAAGTACCTCTAGAATTTGAATGAACAATGACAATTCCAGCTTCTAAAGCAAAAGTACGAACAAAGTCTAAATATTTTTCAACATCTTGGGTGGAAAGTGGTAAACTTTTCAACTTTCCTTCTGCATCTAACTCAATCAATTTACTAACAGGCATATTTGCAATTTCCAAAAGCCATGGTTTTATTGCACCTACCAATTTCTTTTGATCTTTTAAAATAAGCATTTTACCCATTCTTTCTCTTTTCTTTTCACCAGAAATTGATATATCTTCCAATTTCTTATTGAACCATTCAACATCAACATCTTCTCTTTCAAAGTTTTCCAATTCAAAAACACTGAGGTATGATAACCAAATATTAAACCTCTTCAAATTTATACGACCAGATTCATTCAAATAGCCATCTGTTGATTTCATACATTGTTTAAAAGTCAGCAATAATAAGGGGAATGCACCCTTATGAATAAACAAATCAGGTAAATTGGGTAAGAAATCATTCCCAATAACATACATGATCAAAATAAAATCATCAAGTAATCTTTCAAAATTATATTCAAAACTTATCAGATCTTGTAATTCAGCAAATTCCAATTCCAAATACTCTCTAAGTAATGAAATATGCAAAAGATAAAACGTTTGACTTGTTAAATCTTTGGAGGCTTTAGTTTGACGAGGACCAAAGGTTACTTCTTCTCTTAATAAGGCAAAATGAGGATCATGACTTACTAATCCAAGCATAATTAAATCAGCATCTAAACCATAAACACAATGTCTCATATTTGGGTTATAATCATGTTGAGATTTTATAGTTCTAATGAATTCCATAATCTTATGTTCCCCCTCACCGGGGACTTCATGACCGCTTAAAACAATTTTAGTGTTAGCCCATTTGGAATCTTCACTGATCTTTTTATGAATAAAATATTTCAAATTTTTAGTCAATTTAGCCATGAATTCTGTCCCTGGAGTAATTGCATTAGTATCAAAGGGATCTTCCTTTGGGATTTCCAATCCTTGATCCAAAGCTTTACGCATATTTTCAGCAGCTTCATAAGCTGTTCTGAATCTTCTAGCTCTTTGTTGATTCATTTTTGCCCGGGGGGCAACCCCATCTATAGCCATATAAAATACACCTTGAGGTTGTATCATATCAAATAAATGCTCTATATACTTGAAAATAGATGAGAACATTTGATCTTCAGTCATTCTGGCCCCAACAACGTCACTCTTGGAATCATTGGAATGTGTACAGTTATGGAGAATGGAATTCATATCAAGGTATAAATTGTCAAACTCGGGAATCTGATTCCCATCAATGAGCTGAGATATCAACGGCCATCTTTCGGAGATAAATCTAAAGAACTTTGGAATCCCTATTGAAATTTCACTTGGTTAGTTTCAGTCATAAAATGTCGCAAAAATTATCAAGTAACATCATTCTAATTAACATACCCATTGTAATTTGTCCTCTTTCAGTAACCAGAACAATTTGTGGCGAGACTTGATGCTTTGTAGAGAAGGTTTGGTGTTAACGTTGAAAGGTTTTCGATTCGTTCAACTTTTTACTGGGATTTTGGTAAGGGCACGATTATATAACAATTGCCTATGCAAATGACAGCATTAACCTTCAATTGTTAGTTGTTACAACTTCTTTAATGAATAATAATAATAATAATATAACCGTATAAATACTTCAACACAACCATAGAATCAAAAGAAAAACAAATTATATAAAAGAAAAGGAAAAACAAACAAAATAATCCTTTGTAATCAAATAAAAAGAATAATAAACCTATATATAGAGTAATGAGAGAAAGTAAAGTTAATGTGTTACGTCTCAAGTCATGTCATGTCATATCAAGCTACATCGTCAACTGTAATCAGAGGTTATCTCTTTGAACTGCTGCTAATGATATCATCAGCCACTATGGCAGCATCATGTAATAAAACACTGGCAAAGGCCCTTGAATAAGTCCAAGTCAGTTTTAGCCTATTCATAGCAACTTGAGCACCGTCCTCACTCAACTTCAACAGATGTTTCAAATTGGGAATAACTGTATCTGACCACATAGTATTAGCAGCAGATGTACTGGCTTTCAAGCCATTTTTACCAGCACTAAGCATGGAACTCATCCTTTCCTTAGAATAGGGCCAGCCATTAGTTCTCCAGTCCTCATCAGCCTTCTTTGCTACAGCAAAAACCTTCTTTAGCCCAGTTTCTACTTGTTGGGTGCCTGATTTCGATGCCTTCGTTAAGCCACTCATAGCTGCTTTAGCACCGTCCTTACTTGTCTGCCACAGATGTTTCAATCTTGGAGCAATTATATTTTCCCAATTCGAATAGGCACATACAGAAGCATCCTCTAAATCTTTTCTTGCAGCATTAAACCACTTTCCAGCAACAGAAAATATCCTTTGTTTGGAGTAAGGCCAGCCTTTATTTCTCCACTGTTGATGAGATTTCTTTGTGAATACAAGAAATTTCTGTAATCTAATTTCTCCTTGCTTGACCCATGATTCTGATACTTTCTTACCTCGAGAAAGCAACTTCTTAGTGGCTTCTTTGGTATACACCATATCCTTGCCTCCTCTTGATTTGGCCCAATAATACCCTTTAGTAGACATGTCCTTCGTATGGGAAGAAAAGATTTTTGTAGCTTTCAACGCTTCATCAATCCAACGAGTAGATAAAACCTCTGCATATTTCCAATTCAAAAGGAAATTAGACTTAAAGTTTCGAGAGTCTTGTGAACAAAATCCCTTCCTTGCGTATTCAGAGCATAGCTTTCCACAATGTTTTTTGTCATTCAAAGCTATGTTTGACCTTTGACAACACCGTTTTGTCCATTTAGCCTTAACCGATTTCTTAGCCGATTTCTTGGTCAAGGTCTTAGAAGGCGCATGACCCAGTTTCAGAGTACCTTGTTTGGCCGAGGAAGGATGGGTTTTAAGAGTTTCTACTGTGGGCCCTTTGTTCAAGGCTCTACATATCCACTCTTTGTAGCTTTCATCGAACTTAACAGCTTGCTGCCTAGTACACGACTTGAAATTCCATTTTTCACGCATTTGGTGGTAGAAAGAATTAATTGAATTCACCTGCACAGGTTTGGTAGTGGTTGATGAAGCCGATGGCACAATTGGGGACGTTGCAGAATCTCTAAAAGAAGGAGGATTTGGACTTGAATTGTGGCTGGCGATTCCAGACATCAGGGAGCTTAACACCGGAGTAAGTACCACAATTAACAACATAGAGAATAAAATGTAAATGAGGTTCTGGGGTTGAACTTTATCAAGGATTGATAAGAAAATGTTTACCCAAGGGCGGAGAATATACTCATCCCATAATTGAATAAGAGTGTTATTGGAAGAATTCTCAGGGACCTCATCATATTCCTTAATAATTTCTTCCTGGATTTCGTCTTTAACTTCGTGGGAACTTATAATCACGTAATCATGAGTCAATGTTGACTTCGAATCATGGCTCAATCTACTTTTGATAGCAGTCAAATTCGACATCAATCTATTGTGAAGTGTAGCAGACGCTCTTGTGATATCTTCATTCACAGGCTTAATCAAATTGCTGGCAGATTGCGTAACAACGGGTGCAAGTCTCGAAAGGGCAACATAAGGACACAAATTTCGGGATTCAGAAAGGGAATCTAAATCACTATCCAAACCGACGTTTGAGTTTTCATCAACAGAGTTTGACTCAGCCAACGAGGTGGATGTTGCTTCGTCGCCACTTTCAGGAGTTATTAACTCCGAAAAGGAAGAAGAACTAGAAGTTTCATCCAGAGATCCAAAGGAGTTATCACTCAGATTTATAATTGGCAACTTCAATGTCGTCGTTGAAGATGCCAATGTGTTTGAGGGCGTTGCAGTGTTGGTTTCAGAGGCCGTGGTAGCAGAAGCAGTAGTAGGTTCTTCTTCTGCAAGGGCAATTTGATCACTTTCGTCTTCTTCGGTCTCCAGCACGTTGGTGGATGCGGTTGAAGCCAGTTCATCTTCATATTCAGAAGATGACGAAATGACTGACCAATCTTCAAATAATCTTGTCATATCTGATCAGGAAGGTTGGATAGGGAAAACAGTTACTACCACTTTTTATAAAGGGAACTTTGGTGGACGGATACAAGTAACTAAAGCGTCTAATTGCTATATGAAAGGTAACTAATAGGTGGCGATGTGTCAATATTGTAAAACTGTTAGTACTAAGTTGATTACAATTTAAGGGGGGTCCCTTGATAGTTTCTCCTTATTCCTGTGTGCCACCATTTAGGGTGTGATCTTATTGTGGTCGTGTGGGTACCGATAGATAAAGCTTCATTATGCCTCTCTTCAAATGGTAGCTGATCTCGGTGTTAGTAAGGAGTACATCTATATACTACAAGTCTATCTGTAATTAGTTGTAATAGGGTGTAAAGTGGATAAAATTGTCTGGTTGTCTGAATTCTTATACTGGGGTGTGTGCAAAGCCGGATTTAATGGCTCCAACCTGCTAAAACTTGAAGATACATTAAGTGATAAATGAACAAATGAACGTTGTACGTATTTTAACTTTGTATGTGTACTAACTTTGTATGTGTACTAACTTTGTAAAATTGTCTTATGTACTGCAAGCAGGTTCTTTTCTCTACTTCTTTGTCTTCATCGTATCTGATGACATGTGCAATAATGTTTTACCAGCAACAGCTAAAGCAATTTGTGGTACTGCTGTCACGGGTTGAGTACGTTATAGTGTAGATCCTGTTTCACATCAAAACTTCTGAAACAAACAACAACCCAATAATGATCTTAAATTTACTGCTGTCAGCTTTACTACTTCCCAAACTCGTACTAATATACGGCATTCATTTATAGTATATTTAAACAAACACAATACTCAGGGGCACCGTTCTGTATATATACCCTTCTTGGAAATACTACTCTTCTACACTATCACTATAGTTTGCTACAATTGCATTCAATATGTTCCAGATTTCTGTCTATAAATAAAACGGTTGGAGCATTTGGCGGAATGGATTGTCGTTCCCCTGGCAATTATCGCAGACATTGAGCTCAGATGCAGGATATATGCAACTATGAAAATCCCCACGTTATGTCGCAAAATTGACGGCATCTGGATTACAGACAAACGAAGCAACAACCAATCCTCGACTCCCATTTTCAAACAAAAAGAATCTTGTTAAGAGACATTTGGATGTGCAATCCATCGTCAAGAAGACCTGCCAATGAAAAGGAAAGGCTAAGATTTAGTACACAAAAAACTACATTTTTATTAATTGCACTCTCTCGTGTCAGCCACACCCATCGCCCCCACGTTCTTTTCGACGATATTTGATGTCTGATTATCACCCTTTTAGTAAGAAACCCGCACACCAGGAATATGAATTGTATGTAACATGTCATAAATAGACCCGATAATAAATGTCGCACCCCCCTCCCCCTTTTTTACCCAATTTTCACTTGACTCCCCTATACAAATTTCCAACCTCCAGTAGGCAACGAAACCTCAAGTTAACCAAACAACTAAAGAAGATCTCATAACAACTTAAGAAGACGAAGCCGTAATAAGCAGAGACATTCGCCGTCTGTTATGTCGTCGATGATATCAAACAGAAAACGGCCCAGAAGGTTCTCTGATTCCTTTGAGTCGGGACCAAAAGGGAGCAACAGCGGGAAGGGAACCACTGCCAATTCCAATGGAACAAACGTTGTTGGAGGAGGACCCGGTGGAGCTGATACGACTTCTACCGCTGCCGCTGTAGCTGCTGCGACTGCCGCTGCCGCCGCCGCTGCTGCTGGGGTTGTTCCTGTAGGGCAACAACAACAATCACAGAGTTCTATGGTGGTCGATCCCTCAGATTCTCAATCGGTTGCTGATACGACGGGATCCAACACGGGACTTCTACGTGCCAGCAAAAGAACTTCCACTGTTGGTGCTAGTCGATCCGAGATAGGTGAATCGACCGAGGGTCCTACTTCTTCTGCTGGTCGGGTGTACCTTATAGATGAAGAAGATGACGATGAAATAGAAGAAACAAATCTTCTCTATGGGAAGACCAATTTGCAATCATCATTGACTCCTCGAAAATCGTATCTGGGTAACGGATCCAAACCCTTGATGAGGAGATCAGGAATAGTATCACGTAATAGAAACATTGGCTATGGATACGAGGATGAAATGGAGAACGACGTAGATTATGATAATGATGGAGAGGAAGAAGAAGAAGAGGAGGAAGAGGAAGAAGATGATATGATTTTTTATGACGAGTCAGTAAAACCACCAATGCCTCGGAAGCCTAATTCTGCGTTTCTGCTGGGGGGGGTACGGTTGGGTAAACGTAGGAGTCAAAGTTTCAGAATGTCGTCGAGCGCTAATGCCAGAGATAGAGATAGACCTAAAGCTTCCAAAAGAAATAATTCTGATCCTATGATTTATTTTGGAACTGATGCCATTGCTGCTTATAATTTGTTCAATGTTAATAATGACACTGTCCATGGTGGTGAAACAGTAGGACCACTTGATACTTCATCAATGTCTTCTGTATCGTCTTCAGGAATTAACGGCTTCAGTTTTAGCAACGGACGTCACCATCCAGTTAGCAACTCCATTCTGGCAGGTTCATCAGCAACTTCTTCATTACAGACATCTCCGGTAGCCATGATGCCCCGGAAACAACGGACCAATAGTTTGCCTCAGTTGCCTCAAGTTAAGTGCTTTTATCATAAGATACCTGACAATTATATTTTGCAACATCCCAAAGTTGGAGATGTTAAAACAGAAGTCATTGGTCCAGTTCATGATCATCAACCATGTGATGATGATGACGGGCATTACATCATCAAAGTCAATGAAATGTTTGCAAACAGGTTTGTGATTTTGAAGCTATTGGGTCAAGGTACATTTGGTAAAGTGATTGATTGTTACGATGAATTGAACAAACAACGTGTTGCTGTTAAAATCATTCGGAATATTCCAAAGTATAGGGATGCAGCAAAAATTGAACTTCGTATTCTTCTGACCATAAAGAAGTTTGACAATGAGAATTTGAATCATTGTATTCATCTCCGTGAATGTTTTGATTTCAGAGGTCATATTTGTATTGTTACTGATTTGATGAAGATTTCATTATTTGATTTCTTAGAGAAGAATAAGTATATTGCCTTCCCTGGGTCCCATATACAAGCAATTGCCAAACAATTGATTCGGTCAGTGACTTTCCTTCATGATTTAAACTTGATTCATACAGATTTAAAACCAGAGAATATCTTACTTTATGATGATTCTTATGTCAGGAAAAGATTATATTCCTCTACAATTATTAATTCATTTATACGTCAGGCTTCGTCTATGTCAAATAAGACTCTGATAGGGAATGGGAATGATTCCGGTGCTGGCACCAGAGCTCGCAAGGTACCAAAGACATCCAAAGTACTTAATAATCCGTCTATTCTGATTATAGATTTTGGCCTGGCAATATTTAATGATGAATATCATGCTGCAATTGTCCTGACACGCCATTACCGTGCACCTGAGATTGTTTTGGGAACAGGCTGGTCCTTTTCCTGTGATATGTGGAGTGTTGGATGTATTATGGTGGAGTTGATTATTGGAGAAGCTTTATTCCGCACACATGATAACTTGGAGCATTTGGCTATGATTGAACGGGTATGTGGATATCCTATAGATAGAACCATGGTTCGAACACTGAAGCAGAATGAAAATGAGTGTGGATTAATGTATTTTACAGACGAAGTAAGAGGTGTTGGTAGGATGAGTGATGATGAATATGATGAAGACGATGATGTCTTGAACGATAGTTCTGAAGATGACAACATTTTGGATTCTCAAAGAGATGACGATGATGACCTTGTTGATGACGAAACGGATGATATACTTGATGATGATGACGAAGAAGCAGATGATGATGATGATGATGGTGATGATGACGATGATGATGATGACATCATTATTGATCAAAAGAAAACTCGGGAAAATTCCCTTAAATTGATATTCCCATCATCACGGACCCCCAAAGAATTCGTTACTAATGTTAATCTTTTGAAACGTATTGATTTGTTCATTAGTGAACGCATAGGCTTGCACATTGACTTTGACTATTCACTCTCACATAACTACGACGTGAATAAAGACAAGATTGAGTTTGGGAACTTTGTTTTCTGGTGGTTCTTATTGGATTTGTTACGCAAACTACTTGTAATCAACCCAAATGAAAGAATCACCGCCCAAGAAGCTATGAATCATCCATGGTTTAATTTGGGTATTGTTGATGAGGGAACTACCTAAAAAATTGTTTATGCTTTTTGTTGCAATATTGTACTTGTTTTGTTAATTAATGCTACTTGGAATCAAGTCAAGACTTTGTGTTGTGGTTATGATGTTCTCTTATCCCTTTTTTTATTTCATTTCATTCAGTTCTTTTTGTAGGACGTTATTATTAATTGGTTTTGTTTGGTGATTGGTGGCAGGATATAGCATCACTGTTTTTAGTGAACATTGTATATGAGTCGATATTGAATAATTGTTGGGTTAAGTAGCACGAGCAGTTACCTATTTTGCACCCATAAAGTTAATTTGTAATACTCCTGTATCGCAGTTCCATGATAGTTGCTCAGCTTACTGGCACATGATGGCGTACTGTAAGATTTTCCCAAGACACTTACCGAAGTCAAAAGCCCATACCAAAAGTCAATGTTAGCGAACACGAACCTCGGAGGAATCTTGTACCGATACTGCAATATAATAGCGCAACTTTATATGAGGTACATATAGGTCATGTAGTATTTGATCCGATCTGCATTTGAAGAAAGGGGTACTTACTGTGAC
This sequence comes from Lizanozyma spartinae, assembly GCF_019049425.1. Lineage (NCBI taxonomy): Eukaryota > Fungi > Ascomycota > Pichiomycetes > Serinales > Debaryomycetaceae > Lizanozyma > Lizanozyma spartinae. Next base: position 380,661 of record NW_025065054.1, read on the forward strand.
TATGTCAAGGGATCTAGAACTAACTACACAATGGTAAGGCAACAAAGCTAAGTGAAACGGTTATTTTTTAAGCCGTTTTTGCCTCCCTTTATTGTACTTCCGTAATAATATTTTCCGATGGCTACCAAGTGAAATAAGTGACTCTCGGGGAAACTTGTCCATTAAACTTACGTTCTATAGAACTAGTCTTGACCTTGAAATTCAACTGATCATCTTGAAACCCAGAGAATTCCTCTCTATTGCCTGCACTACGGTTTATTTCTTAAGTCGTACAGCTGATGATGTGCATACATCGTGATACTTGAAAAACCTTACATAAGACTTCCGTAGTGTATGGAGATGAGACTTTTATTTGATGTCTCCTATTACTTTACCCAATACGGTAGTTTTTTCAGTTAATTAAAGAAGTCGTGTGACGGACGAACACCGTTTCTTTATTGTGAAGAGAAGAAAAACTTTGTTCATGCTTTGTGATGTATAAACAAGGTCTAGAACGATTACGTAGTTGCTTATGTCACCTCATCACGTTATGCAGTGCTGCTCTCGCTCGGCACAACTTTTCAATTCTCGGGATTGTATCTTTCCATAAACACAATGTAAAATCTTTAATCCTGTAAGAGTTCACGTCAAATTTCGGGCTATATGGTTTACCTTTTGATTGGTTGCGGTGTTTTGATCATGTGAAAAGATACAACATCAAGAAAAATCAATGCACTTAATTTGTGTGCAACCTTTCTGTGGTGTACATCAAGTAACATAAGCCTCGGAGAAAGCCTCTCGGGATTAACCAAGGTAATAGTAGGCTAATTATTGTTAGAGTAAATCAATGTAAGGAGAGGGGTTTGAAACCATGTCTACCAAGTAACACAGTAATACATCAGAGACTGAGTTTCAGACTATGATGGGGTTCTTGAGAAAGTTTTTAGTCGTTGTCTATAATCGGATGTATTAAACCCCCTATTCAAATTGACCAACCATTCTTCATATGATTACTGTTGTAGGAAGGATTCGATGGGTGTAAGGTTCAGGAATGTACTCAAAAGGGTATTCTAATGACATTCGATCAATTCTCGTATCGTGCCGTAAATGCTCGAAGGACTCTACCCTGGTCAGTAGCAATGCCATGAATAAGAGTAGCAATTGAGGTTACAATGCTTATTATTACGTTTTAAACATTCCAAACCTGCCGGGGGGAGGTTGGCATATGCCATACAGCATGCTACATTGATTTGCAACATTTTCAAAAGTTGATCTTGTGATGATTGGATGGTAGCAAATAACTACCAATATCATTTACGTTAATCCCAATTATTTGATTGGTGCAGCACATCGGTAATACGTGCTAAATCAACTCAGCACAGGCCCTATCCAAGATGGACGGCTTTTAGGGGCATCATCATCAAGTGTCGCTTATATAACATCGACAACAACTATAGCCTAGAGTGGGTCGTTCCTAACACAGTATATGTCGTGGATAGGAAGTGTCGTTCATGGCACAAAACTTCTTGGGCAGTGAACGCAAGGACTTACTTACGAAACGCAACCCACAGCACATCACACACACAACAGATCTACCACTCTGGTTCTTTAAATGTGGAGAAGAAGAAGAAGAATCTCCTGTTGTAAATTCCATGTAAGGCAATGTGACCAGTCTAAGGAATCTCCTAAAGTGGGTACTCGATTTTTAGAATCCCAAGGTTGAAAATTTTTGGGTCGAATGGCATTGCCCACCTTCCCGATTCGACCAAAATATAAGAGTGGCTGCATTGTAGTATTGTTGCATTTTCTCGCCTATATTGACGTCGTGCGAGAACCCTTTATTGTAACTGGAAGAAGAAACGACGGAAGAATGGCATTCACCAAACGGTATGGAAAATCGACAGGGGTATGCAAAGAGCATTATGTAGAGTAACGTTACTGCAACGGTTAGGACCTGTAATTAATTCCTGCTGTAACAATAGTTACTACAATTACAATTGCAATTACATTCAGTAGTTTTATTATTTACCCTTTGATGCACTTTGTGTATGTAATGACAGAATTCCGACATCTACTAATTATGTGCAGCAGACCAAACAATTCTAAAACCCAATCGAGTATACACAGGTCTTCTTTGTGCGGCCTGCAGTTGCCAACAACAGTAGGCCAGACTATGCCTGATTCGGGGATTAGTGTCGAGGTCAAATCCGGCATGTCCCATTAGCTTATTCCCCCTTTGGACAAATGGCATACACACGATGTGCGTGTTTGGTATGGTGCATCGGGACCTACTGGAAACAGTAGTATTGAAAGAAAAATAACAACAATAGTGCCATAATAAAAATATTAATGTCAAAAATTCAAGCCGTTATGAAAAAAGAAAGGAATGCCTGATCGGAAATCATATATATGTAGCATTGGTTTTTTCTTCCAAGTCATTCGTTAGTAAATTTTTGTTAATAGTTAGATTAAAATAATATCCCATCGCCAACCGATTTTTCATTCATTTGATCGTTTTAATAGGTAACTTTTAGAAGATTTTATCACTACCAGCCAACTATCGTCTTTCCTTTTAATTGATACGTTTGCCTATCTTCTATTCCTTCCTTTAATAGCTATTAAGATTAAGATTATTATTTTCCTGCTCAAATATTTCTATTTATTATGAAGTACTCGTCTATCCTTTTATCCTGTTTGGCAGCTGTTGCTGTCGCAGCTCCTTTACCTCAAGATAACCATCACCACCATGATCACATGAAATTCCACAAGAGAGTTTCTTCTTCCAACAGTATTCTTGGTGATTTATCTGCCTTTTCTAATCCTACAGAAAAGTTTGAAGATGGTGTTCACGATTGTGCTTCCGTTCCAACTGGTCAAGGTGTCATTGGTGTCACTTGGATCGATGGTTTGAACGGTGGATGGTCTTCCATTATGGACTTGAATGGTAACACCTCTCCTGATTGTAAGGATGGTTTCTACTGTTCTTATGCTTGTCAAGCTGGTATGTCAAAGACCCAATGGCCAAGTCAGCAACCTTCAAGTGGTGCTTCTGTCGGTGGTTTGTACTGTAAGGGTGGTAAGTTATACAGAGCTAACACCAACTCCGATTACTTGTGTGAATGGGGTGAAAACACTGCCGACTTTGTCAACAACTTGTCTCAAGATCTTTCCATCTGTAGAACTGATTACCCTGGTTCCGAAAACATGAATATTCCAACTTTAGTTGGTGCTGGTGAATCTCAACCTGCTACTGTCGTTGATTCCGATACCTACTTTACTTGGAGAGGTGGTAAGACTTCTGCTCAATACTATTGTAACAATGCCGGTGTCTCAGTTGAAGATGGTTGTATCTGGGGTACTGCGGGTTCTGGTGTTGGTAACTGGGCTCCATTGGTTTTGGGTGCTGGTAAGGTTGGTGATCTCACTTATTTGAGTTTGATTCCTAACCCAAACAACAAGGAAGCTCCAAATTTCTCCATTAAAATTGTTGGTGATGAAGGTGCTGCTGTTGTTGGTGACTGTAAATACGAAAATGGTGTTTACACTGGTTCTGGTACCGATGGTTGTACCGTTACTGTTGTTTCTGGTAAGGCTCAATTTGTTTTCTACTAAAATTAAAGGTTTTAGATAGAATTTGAGAGTACCGTTACTCCTTCTCTGTACACTAGGTTGATTCAACCGGATGAAGGAGCTACAATGAACTTAATTCGCCACTTACACTCATTCAACACTGTTACCTTATCATCTCCCTTTATTTTACAACTGGTTTCCCTAACAATTACTTTTTTGTTATCCTTTTTTATTTTGTTTTAATTTGCTATCTTCGTTCCTTTTCGCTGTCTGGAAGTTTGTGCCAACTTAACTGTCACTAACTGTTATTCGAAATGTTTTAGTTCAAGGTGCCTTTATTGTCAGTGTTTGAAACGTAAATGTTTCTGTCTCTCGTCTCGCAAAGAGTACCTTGTGTCTTCTGGGTTTCCTACTATGTTGTTAAATTTGCTGTCGTGTGAATCTGGTGTCTATTATCCTTGTCGTCTCCGATACCCCTTGTATTATTTTATATATCATGTTATTTGTATGTATCCGTTTGAAGAAGCCTGAAGGTAACTAACTAACTAACTATCGATCCTGTATTGATTGTATTTATCCAAATGCAACTGTATTGCAATAGTATACTACTAATTCATCATTAGTCCTGAACATCTCCCATAAATCGCCTAATCTTTCATCAGGATTGGGAGAAAACAGACTATGAAGATACAACCATAACTGGTCCACTACTTTGAGCCGTCGACGAAGAAACACTGCTAGAGAAGCCATGGTTTGAGTAGCAGATATCTTGAATACTCTAGGACTAATCAGCGGTGTAGACCCAACTGGTTGGAATCTAATCTGAATCTTTAACTCTTGATTTTTCAGTCGAGCCATCCCACTCAATTCTTCTCCAACGCTCTTTAATTGAGCTTGGGCTCGGAATGGTTCTTTGGATATTGGTTCTTTTTCTTGGTCTTTATCTTGTTCTTGATCGTCAGTAGTCATAGCCGGTGTTATCAAGGATGTGGATAAGTCATCTGGTGACGTGCGTCCTACTCTTTTATCTTCAAACCCTGGTTGTTGCTTTTCTTCTACGTTTCTGTCGTCATCACCATCATCATCGTCATCTGAGTGGATCATAGTATTTATCTGCGATCTACTCATCCTCTTCTTAACTTTTCTGGCTTTAGTAAGTATCTTAGCATGTTAAGGTCTTACTCTGAGTCTTAAAACGAAATCCGATAAGTCACGTGATCTGGAATGATTAAATTTGTACCCCACCTTCACTGTGTAAAATCCATTCTTTTTCCTAGCGTACATCTTTAACTCGTTGGCTATGAACTACCAAAAAAATGCTTCAAGCCGCAGAAATCTCCAATACTAGTAGTGAAACACCAGATTTACTCATGTTGGATTAAGCCAAGTGCTCTGGCACCAGAATGTTTTCACAATCAGTTTTATATGCCACTACACTATTAGTTTTGGGTACCTTTAGTTAGGAGGGTTCACCAAATTTTGTCCAATGCACTTTCTACTAACGAATTAGCTTTGTCCCCGGTGCATGAATTTGCAGCCTCCACTTCCTAAAGATCATTATGTTACAATAATATTAAATAATTTCAAGAGTAATTTCTATAAGCAGTTACCTGTAGCACTCGGAAATGCTTAATATACCTTTAATATGATGTAGTGATACTCTTTTCATTTGTTCCTTTAAACGAAAATACGAGTTTTACGACCTCTAATTAACAATACAACCGTTAGGACTGCTGAAATCAAGCTAACAAGTGCTAGACCAGTGAAACACCAACCGTAGCCCATTTTTCGTACAAGAATATGGATAATCGCAGAGCAAATAGCTGCCCCAAGGTTTCTACCAAAGTTCCCTATAGAAACATAAGTTGCTGGCTGTTCAGTAGAGCATTCAGAAAGGTAGGTTGTGTTACTGTTGAGAATCCAAGTCATACCAAACCCACAAAGAAATATAAAGCAGAATATAGATACAACATGGACTCTCTTCTGTGCGCACCAACCGTAACCTAAGAGACCACTGATTAAAATAAAGGTTCCAATTAATTGAAACGAAAGCCGCTTCTCGGGGCAATAATAATCAGGATGTCTTTGAAGTTGTTTTTTTCGAGCAAAATCGGATAAATGGCCCCCAAGTATCGAACCACAAATTAAAGATACCCCAGGACAGATATACGATAATGAAACTTGTAATTGAGTAAAGCCATAAAGTTCCTGAAGTACTTGAGAAAATATAACCAGAACTCCATAGTATGCAGCAAAAACGAAACTTCCACTAACTGTGGTCATCCATACTCTTTCTTGTCTAATAAGTTTAACAAAGTTTGCTAAACTCGGTTTAGGTGGATGTGGAAACACAGCGTCAACGGGTATAATCTTCTTTTGTTTAAATACTGGATTAACAAAATAAGTTTTCAGTTTCTTCAAATACTCGCCTTTTCCTACTAGTATTCTTAATGTTTCAGGAAGAAGAAAGGTTATCATGAGAAACACTGTAAATCCAAATATGGCTAACATCCCAAAGGTCCATCTCCAGGAACCCAGGGCTCCAACAATACTTAATATCGGACCCAAAATTGGTCCAAATTGGGGTCCTAACATATAATAAGAAATAGCTCTAGCTCTAATACTGGGTTGGCAGATATCTGCAACTACCCCCATTCCCACTGTCATAGTGGAAGCACCTACTGCTTGAATTATTCGAAAGATGTAGAGCACTGCCAAATGTTTGGGCGCTGCAGCCAACACTATATTGGCAACTACAAACACAACTTCAGCAGATAGTAATAAAGGACGTCTTCCCCCAAAGTCAGATATTGAAGCCCAAAAGATTGGAGCAATAGCAAACACTACCATAAAAACCGAAACTGTACCATTTATCACTGAAATGGTTGTTTTAAACTCTTGAGTTAGCTTGGGAATAAGTGGAATATAGATATTACCTGCTAAAGGCCCAAGAAAACTGTTCAATGTTACTAGCAATATAATGATGTTTCTTCGACCAGAAGGGATTTCAGAGTAGGTACTGTTTGGCAGAGAAAGAGTGGGTTTTGTAGTTTGCTCTTTCTTTATTTCCAGAAGCTTGGAATCTGGATTCATATTTATGAAAACTTTGATAATTATAAAACAAATGAGTTCATTAAGCAAAGAAAACTATTTCTTCTTATTTGTACATTATTAGAACTTCCATTATCATAATATTTTCAATATTTATTTGAAGCATAGTAAAAAAGAATTTTAGCATAAAATAATGATCAGAACTTTTAATTATCAACTGTTTGTCAGATTCGTCTTCTTTATTAATTTAAATTGGATTCGAAGCGCTAACGGTGATACTGGACCCGATGGTGTAAGTTTCGTCTCCCAAGTTGGATCAACCTCTAAGGTAAAATTTGTTACCAATTGAAGAACAAAAGTTTTCGCAACATTAAGGGCAAACTTCTCTCCAATACATGCCCTTTTTCGACCGTGAAAAGCAGGAAGTGTACATTTAACCTTTGCAGAACTGTAGTTTTTCTGTATTTGTTCCGTAGTTGTGCCCCATCTTTCAGGTTTGAACTCATTGGAATCCGGTCCCCAAACACTGCTACTTCTTTGGGTAGCAAAATTATTATAACCCACGTAAACTCCTTTAGGGATATTGATGTCACAACCGAGAACTGTCGCCTTAGTTGTACATCTATTAATGATCTGTCCCAAGGGAGGATACAACCTAATTGTCTCGTATATAAAACTTGTAACGTAAGAAGAATTCAAACCTAAGTGGGCTTCATCTCGTATCTTCTGTTGGAGTATCGGCTTACTTGCTAGCACAAAAAGAAGCGATGTTAGTAGAAGCTGAGGGTTCTCATGGCCCGCAATTAATAGGATCATCGCATTATCTTCAAACTGTTTAGGTGTTAGAGTTCCATTTTCTAAAGCCTCGCAGAGTATGGGTGCTGCTCTTTCCTCATTTTGAAGAGATTCATCTTCATTTAGAAGTGCCGTATATGATTTCTTGAAATCTATGATGACCTTTCTAGCTTTTATTCTGCTGGGAAATGGGAACCAATCCAAAGTAGGAAAAGACATAAAGAGTGGCTTAAAAATTTGACTCTTAACATAATGAAGTTGTTCGTGAAACGATTTAGCATCATCTGATTGTAATGTTTTGAAATCAACTCCTACAATGCAATCACCAATGTTTGCAATACAAAACCTTTGAAGTATATCGTTGACAGATATTGTTGCAACTTCCTGTTTCATTTGTGACTTTATGATTTCAAAGAACTTGGAGCAATTCTTCTGGAGTGGCTCCATGTTAGGAAACATAATTGGGTTGGTTAACACCTGTCTATAGGTTTTCCAATTTCCTTCATCAGCGCTTATAACATTGTCTCCAGTATATTCTGCTAGTAAAGAGTGTGGGTTCTTTTTGTGGTTTCCACTCTTTGCAAAAGTGTTGTCTTGCCGAAAGATTTGCTGCAAATATTCTGGCTTTGTAACTAATATGTTCCATCTTGAACCGAAGAAGATTTTGACTGCTCCGTATTTCTCTAGTTTATCTTTCAAGTAGTATTCGTATATTTGTTTCTGGTCCAAGTTAGTGAACTGGCTCAAGAAGGAAACGTAAAAAGGGATTGTAGGAATGTTCTTTGGGAAGTTCCCTGGAGGAAAGATAACATTTCCAACAAATATTACAAACAAAATTGTTAACAATAAACATATGTTTGAGATTTCAGAAGACATTTTTGCTATAAAAAAAAGCCGAGTACTCGTTGATAATTTTGCTAATGTAAAGTGTTTAATAAAACCACTGGAATTTTTATATATATCAATATCTATTTTACTGATATAAACGTTGTTATTTTTTTAACTCTTAAGCAGGAGAAAGTTGACCTTCTGTGATTTTTCGTAAATTAGCATCATTGACCTTGAAATCATACGAGCTTCTAAAATTATGTTTAAAAGAAGCCGTAAAATACAGTTAAGCATAATAAATATAAACAATTTAAATACCCTTATGACTCTTTTGGTATGCCAGGATAATTACCTATGTTCTGACAGAACATTGCTTTAACAAAAATGACTTTGAATAAAACCATGGAAGATGCTACGCTCTATAAAAAGGTTAAGTGCTTGTATAGCAGAGATAACATTGACATTCTTTCAATCAGAAACCAAGTTGTCCTTGAATTTTCTGCTGATGTATTGATTAGTCAGCTTGTCTCTACGGTAGGTCAGAATATTCAATTTGGCATTACAAAGAGATGCATTGGAGACAGTTTGTCATTTGAATTGAGTCTTGAAGATAGTAAAAGAGTTGGTTGCTTGACTAAAATATTTGAACCTACTGAATTTGATTTATGGTTTATTCTGGTTATTCTCAGCAATGGGCAGATATATTTTGAAGAAGATGAGCTATTTGAACAGTATGAGGGTGCAACTGATAAGATTACTGACCTTTTTGCAAAGACAATTAAGAATAAGGCTAGTGATGATAGATGGGATAATGTTGGTATTCATGTTTTCAAGCGGAACGTTGAATTTTTCACTAGAAAAGGTTTACCTGTTGAAGCTGTTCTTCCTGCCTTCCCCTGTAAATCTTCCAACAGTACTAAGGTTGCCTCTGGACTTCCTGACAAGGGTGAGGAACTTGCATTGAGAAGAATTATGAAGTTTGTTAGCGATGTCGCACTTATATATCCGCCTGGTTTGAAGTTTTATATTGTAAGTGACGGACATGTCTTTAGTGATTGTATTAACGTTGATGACGACATTGTTGACGAATATACCACGCATTTGATTGAACTATATGAGAAAATCAAAGACAAGGATTTTGAAGGTATATACTTCAAAGGGTTAAATGATTGTTTCCGTTCAGAAAACAAAGCTGCTGTTGAAGGGTTTTTGCAAACAATTTCAATTGATCATCATTTACAAACAAAATTGGACCCGTTAACTGAAGACAACCGGAAGGTATTGATTTATGCTTGTGATAACGATAATGAAAAGCTTAAACAAGATATCAAAGACAAGAACCACCCACGTCTGTTTTTGCATAGAGGGTTCATGAAGTTTATGTGTGAAGACTTGAACGATATTCCGATGGTGAAAACGTGGTCGAATAAGAAGTTCAAGAAGGTTGTATCCCATGTAGCTTTTGAAATGATTAAAAGAAATGATGCTTATTCTAATTTGGTGGAATTGGTTTTCCCATTTCACGTTCGCTTATCTATCCATGCCCACCATAACGATGGTCCCAAGTTTGGTATTAAATTGTTGGATAAAGAAGAATGCACAACAATAGGTCATATTCAACTGAAGGAAGATGGCATGCTTCATATTCCAACGCCATGGCACAATGCTATTTTCAAGCTTAGTGATTGTGAGAAGTACATTGTCTCCTTTCTGAGAATGGCCTCCGAGTTAATTAATGATTACCAAGGAGGTTGGTCTGAGATTGAACGATGCTACGTTTTTACTAAGTAATTAAAATGTTTCTAATCATTTTGCCAAATACTAATAATATTTTCAATAAAATAGCTGGAAAAACCAGGATTATACATATAGCTTGTTATTTAATAATATGATACAATGAAAACAAGTTTCAAGACTTCAATTATGTTAAACAACCATTAATGTCGTATCGTTGTAGTGTAAATATATTGGCTGTAATTTTTCGCAGCCAAAAAAAGAATAGACACTGATTCGCAGCGTACGCCAATCGTGAGCACCACAAAATGAAGCGAAGCAAGTATAACAGGAACAAACGGTCCTTATAAATAAGAAGCCAAAAATATATATCAAATCAGAAATGGGTTTATCTGAGTCGTCCTTTATGTAGAGGCTAATTTATATTGGGAACATTAAGAAAATGTCGGAACATCAGGGAAATGTCGTCCATTCAAAATTGTAATAGTCTTTTCATTTATCTAAAACTGGTTTAAAACTTAATATAACCTATAATACTTTTAGAAAATGCCATGTTAACCATTCGCAATACTATGACTGTCATTGCTACTTGAAGCTTTAAGTCAGATAGACCATTGATAGTGAATGAACACTTTCTTTGGGTTACCCGGTACTCAAATGGTACGAGCACGACTGTTCAAAACTCTCTATCCCCAAAACATTATTAAAGTATAGTCGTACCTCTCTATGATGTGAACAAGACCCAGTACCTTGAGTAGCGGTTTTGCCAGGGAATCAAAGTGTTACAATGTCGGATACAGAAAGTGCTATTAGTGACTCCACAATTGAGAATCTTCCATTTGAAACCATCATTGAGAACATCCATCTGGCAACCGAGGATGTACTTAAAGGCGAGGACTATTTATCCTACAGTACTCTTTGGGATATTTATTTAAGTGACGTAGATAGATATTCATACGATGAACGAGAGGAGTTGTTGGGACTTTTACACCAAGTCTTGAAGGACAATCCTGTGCTAGCATTTGAAATTGGTTGGGACATACCGGCTTTACTTATGCCATACTTTGAAACTAATTTCCAGTTCGATTCCGGGATAAGAAATAGTCCGGGTTTGTATAAGTTGTTAAAAATATTTGAAGTGCTTGCCTTAGAGGGAAATCCTAAGGAATTGATTCTTAAATCTTGTGAACTTTTAAGTAGCTTATCCGTTGATGATATTGTCGAAAACGTACAGTTTAAAGAGAGATTCTTCAATTTGAAGCTATACTCACTCTGTGAGTTATTGGATAGTTGTTTGAAGAAAGTGGATACTTATTACCCCTCAAGATTTCTTCTGATGGCTGTTACGTCTTTCATCAATATGATCTATTCCAATGTGGATGCCAACTTCACTGAGTTACCATTTATTTTCAGAAGAATCTATTCCTTTGTTAGGAATTATGAAGGTCCCCAGTATCCATCATCCTCAACAGAATATACTGCGGAAGAACTAGCAAAGATAAAACAAGATGAAGAATTTTTACAGAGAAAGTTGTTGACTTCCTTTTTAACTAATGCTGTTGATTTGTCTTTCCGTGATAGAATGGAAGGATATACCCTTGATTTTTTCTCTTTCTTGCAAGAGCTGAAACAAGAACAATTAAAGAAGATATTGATTTACCGGTTGGAGTCTCCACCTTTCGAAAGGTTATCTGAGTTGGCAATTTCCATGGATATTTGGTTGAAGAAAACTTTTGATACATACATTGAGGATTCCCATAAATTATTCAAACAATTTGATTACACACTGACGGCTGGTGATGATGATGACGACTTGATGGGAGAAATCTTTGAAAAAGTGGTCATTGATTATCAAAAGAACTTGGCTACTTCAATTACTACTTCGGATGCTCAAAAGATTACAAACTCAACTATAGGAATACTTGAATTGTATTCTTACAAAGTTGTTTCCGATCGTGACTATAATAATGTTTCTGTTTCGTTATATGATGCTATTGTGTTCACTATTCGATTACAAATTCCAACCATGATTCACAAAACCTTCCTTAATAGAGGTACTCAAGATATGTGTGCCTTTTGGTCTTGGTTGGCAATTAATCAATATAGTGATTCTTGCAGAAAACTTGCAATTGAATTGAGCAAGATTCCTAAACAATTGCTCACAATTTATTATCAATCGTTGTTGTTTATCTATTTGACTGAATATTCCATTGAACCAAAGTTTGGCTTTGCTACCTTGACTTTATTGCTGAAGGTATTATCTGAATCACCAGAGGAAATAGCCTATGATTTTATTAAGGATTCATTGGTGAATTGCCCACATCAGAGTTTAAAGACAGCACTTGTTGGAATATTGAAGCATTTATTGACAAGGAATAAAACCGAAGCTTTAATGGATAGTATAACCTCACAGCTAGAGAAAACGGAGATCTCCGGGAAGAAGGACAATGAAAAAGTTGAACCCAAAGCACAAGATTCTCAACCCAAATCTGAAGATGATGAATCCAAATCAGAAAACAATGAACCAAAACCTCCTGCCCTTCCTGCAAGAAATGTCACTGCCAATGCCAAGTTTATGCTGTTGAATGACTCTCGTACAAATGATATAATAAGTCTTGTACAGAGCAGTGTGGACGAAACGTTCGCTAATAATGATTTAGATCTGCTGAAATTACCCACCCTTTCTGCTTACTTGAACCTCATTATAGTTATCAAGAGTCATCCAAATTTCACCTCACATCAAGAACAACTTGCTAAGATTTTGACATCAATCGAGATGCAGATTTCTAGTATTAAAAAGAAGGATTCCTTGGACCCTTCCTTGACCAACTTTCTAGATGTCTTATTGCTTACTATTGAAAGGATCCGTGAAGTTTAGTATAATACAATGATATTGTTATTATTATTTCTTACTCTTGGAGCTTCCTTTCTTGGTGGTTGCGTTTCTATCGTCAACCAAAGGACCCCAATATACAAAGAACCCTTCCTTTGTACTTGTGATTTCCTCTTCCATTTGTAATTCTTCATCATCAATGAAAGGATCTTCATAGTCATATTTACCCACTTTCCTATTCATTTTAGTTTGATGTCGACGAGCCAATTGCTCTGGAGTTAAGTTTTCCTCTTCCTTCTTTCTAGCTGCTGCTTCAACTTCTTCATCTTCATCTCCACTTCCATCTTCATCATCATCAATTAAATCTTCCATGTACTCAAAGGCATTTTTGGCCTGAGGATGAAGAGCATTCCAACCATATTTATCCTCTGCCATTTTCAAGACATTAATTACAACTTCAGATCTTCCTGGTTGAGGCTTTTTAGGATCAATAAGTGGTACATTTAACACTATGGTGGGCATCTCCACAGGCTCCTTCTTTTTATTATCCTTAGCAACAACGCCTTTATTAGTCTTGTCTGTAACTTCTACTATTGTAGGCTTTGTAAGCTCAGCATCTTCATATTTCAGAGTGTCTCTTTCTGCTGCAAGGGTAGGTGTTAATTTCAGTAATGCGGAATCACCACCAGTAGGAGTATCGTTCATCATTTCCTTGATAGACATCAGAGATTGCTTAGATTTTGTAGCTGGAGAATCTGTTTTTAGCTTTTTCAGTTCCCCCCCATCCTTCTTGGAGTTAGCTTGTTTCCTCTTTTTAGGTGCTGGTGTTGTGGAAGTAAAACCTGGTGCAGATGATGAGGTGGTTGTAGTTTTAGTCAAGGATTGATCTGCCTTTTTACTTGCTTCCTCATCATCTACGTTTATGAGTGAAGTGATGGACGTTTTGCTCATAGGCTTATTCGGTATTGGACTGGGGTCAAAGTTGAAGTTAGTTTGGAACCTTTTAACATGCTGATTTACAGGACGCGGTTTGGAAGGAGTAGATCCATGTACAGCTTTGGAAAGAGGAGCAGGACTCATTGACAGAGCTCTTGAATCGGTTGATTGTTTTTGAAGAAGCGTGCCACCACTGTTGCCAATGCCCATACTATCTATATGGGGTTGAGGATAATGATCTGTTGGACCGGTGGTAGTAGAGCTAGCACCCGAGCTAGTGGGTGGGCCAGTAGCCGAGCCAGGTACCAGGCCAAGTCCATTTCCAATAGCAGTATTAGTAGCAGTAGCAGTATCGTTACCACCAGGCACTCCAAAGGATGTTTGGAATTGACTTACTAAGGTACCTAAAAAAGTACCTCTGCTTGTATGGGACCTTGTATCATGCTTGGGGGCTATCTCCACCACAGATGACTTGGGCTCGTCGTCGTTGCTTCCTAGCAAAGACATGATCAGGAGGTTCTTGCTCATACTTTGTTGATGATGAAGCAGCACAGCTTTCCTTGTAATTGTTGTATTGACGTTTGAATTTTAGTGCGAAGTATAACTACAACGGTTGGGTTTACGATACGACTATACTCCACAATGACAGACAATAAGACTACGACTGAGTACGACCGACGCAATTGACCACAGCGGGCATAAATCACTACGACCTACAGAGGTGACTACTGGACGTATAATTATATTGACTGACCTCGATCAACCGTGCGTCGTGATCACGCTCTATCTAACTGCACAACATTCGAATGATAACCCAATTTCGATAACGTCAAACAAGTATCTGAACCATAACCTTCTAAGCTGTTCATTTGTAAGTCACCATTCCAATAATCAGTGTACACCTTACACACAGGCAACCCTAACCCTAACTTATACTTGTAGGGTCTGTTGAATAACTGATCTAACGTAGACTTTTTCGACTGACCAACAAAGTGAGAATCACCTAATGAAGTGTTCTTCAAGATTTGAGAGGTGGCAGGTACTGAACCAACCATTGAAGACCCACCTGGGGAAACTTCGTTCCCAGTATAAGGAGATAAGCCTGGGATTCTATGGAAATTGGCTAAGGATTCCCTGGCTAATTCGGGTCGTTTCCTAAAGGACCATATACTTTTCAATTTATCATGAGGCATTCCACCACCACGATCACTAATTCTAAAGATCACTTGTCGTTTGGAATCAATGATGGTAACTTTGACGGGAGGCAATTTCTTAGAGGTATGCAGTCCATGGGTCATGATGGTTGCTTCATAGGAGTTCCGAAGAATTTCTCCAAATAGATAATGTAAATGAGGCTCTATGAATTGGAATGTAGTTTTGGTGTCACCATCTATTTCTAATTCGGGCATGTTGTCTTTATTAGGGAAAATATCCACCATGGAATTCTTAACAGCTTCACTAACAATTTTCAATTGATCAATGGCTTTGCAATTGTGGAAAATCTCTCCAATATAATGAGGTGGTTTAACCGAATTAGGTGAGTCCTTATAACTTTGAGTTAAAGATAAATGTTCCTCCACGATTAATCTTCTACTCATTCTTGATCTCAACATTTGCGACATAAAAGTATCAAGCTCAGATTGGTTGATATCTGTAAGCAAACTCACTTCCAAAGAACCCATCATCAAATGAGCCAAATTGGTTAAATGATCATCTAATAATTTAGAAATGATTATACAAAACTTATCATTTTCTTCTAGTGATCTAATCGAGGGGATCTTTCTAAACGCATTAAACAGATGATAATAACTCTCATAAATATGAGCTAAATGGAAATTATTAACGATCCCAAAGGGTAAAGTCTGTAAATCTCTAATTCTTAATGCCAATCTAATGGGTAGCTCAATTCGAACAAAATTAGCTGAATCAAGAATCTTTTGTTTCGAAAGTTTCTTACCATAACCAGCTAATTGTCTTAATGAAACAGGATGAGGGTCTCGTTGCAGATAATCTAGTAATATTTGATTCTGATAGAAGTGTTGGGGATTTAAGATATTGGAATAACTAGGGAAGGGACCCAAGTTCTGTAAGTGACATGAGATTTCCTTCTTGTTGACGGTTGAAAGAAAATCATCATCAATATAAGAAAAAGAGGTTATACTTTTGTACCTCCTGGTACTCTTAATACAACTTCGAAGCATATCAATATATCATAGCAAAGAAGGAGTAATGAGATCAGATTAAAGTTATATGCATATAAAGCTATCTTACATCGAGTAGGCAGATTGTGTTTGCTTACGTAATAAAGCGACTTCTATCTTTGATTTTGTGTAATGTGTGTTCCTTAATTTCAGTTCTGTTTTCGGTTAATATCATGTGCCAGCCTCTTGTTTACCTTAACTAGCACCTACCCCTGTAGATCAATATCTTTTATTATAATTTGCTTTCGCTTCTTCTGTTTTCTCTTCAACGACTCAAACTTCATCTATGGGTTCCCAGAGTGGGTACTACACTTCTCGGTACTTGAGTGAGAACCGAGATCGATTAGTGAAAGAAGCTAACGCCAAACCACAGCAAACGGCATCAGCATGGCATACTATAGACACTGGAAGGGCATACGACACTTTTGTTGATAATAGCAGTTATAACAGTAGATACGACTATAATAACGACGCTCGAACACCAAGCTCACCTACATATCAAGGGTACGGGTATAGTAACAACTATAACTATAACAACAATAGTAACTCACAAAGCCCATCCTCAAATTATTCCAATAAACTGTTACCTCCAAGACCACCAAACCTGGCACCCAAGACAGTCAAGTTTAGCAGCCAGGAACAAATCCAAACGTATACTCGAGAGCCAAGTATCCAATCGTCGTCGGTACCTTCTGTTCGCAGTCCAGATTATAGAGATCGTCATTTTAACTATAGAACTGGGAGAGTGCGAAACATAAGTGATGATAATCGGTATGGTCTACCTAGTGTGGAGAAAAATAATGATAATAATTATGGGATGCCAAAGGAGATTATACTTGATGTTGAAGATGCAAATGATTTAAAGGCGGAGATAACTCCTCAAGAACTTAGTTTACTACAACAAGGAAACTACGCCAGTGGTGATGCTGCTCCCTTTGCAGTGATCCAATCAGAAAATGATAAATCAAGATACTCTGGGTATTACATGAACCAGAAGAAAAGGTATGATGAATCGCAGTTTATTAAACCGAATCAATATACTCCCAAAACGTTTCGTGAAGTGTTTATTGATGAAACTGCCAATAGTAACAAGTATAACCCTATTGAGGTAGTTTTTGATTCTCCAGAAGAACCTTCCAATGAATCAGTGATGAAAAGAACAACTAGAAATGTTCTGAATATATTCAGAAGCAATAAGAATGATAATAGGAATAATGCTGCTAATTATAAACCAAAACAAGATAGTTCTGCTAAAATTGTGTTTCTAGATGACCCTGATGATTATATTACTGATGAAGAAGATGAAGTGGTACTGGTTGCACCAAAAACTACTGAAGCACCAGTTGTAGCTCCATCTGCAGCACCAGTTTTAGCACCAGTTGAAACTCAGACTGCTTTGGCACCAGCAGCTTCTATTTATTCTGCTGATGCTCTTTCAACAACAAACCCAGTAGTTTCACAGCCCGTGGTAATGCCAACGACTGTATTTGATAATAATGCAGTACAAAAACCATCCAAGACTTCCAAATTCAGAAGAGCCATGAGAGAGAAACTTAGTAGAGCAAAACATGATTTACATCAAGATCATAAGGAATACATGATCCGTCAAGCAATTCTTGAGGATCAATTGGATGATGAAGAAAAGCTCGCAAAAGTACAAGAAGAAGAAGAAAGAATGATCACGGCTGCAATCAGTGATGAAAACGATAAGAGTGATACAAGGTCTATATCATCCGGGAGATCTGTTAGGTCCACGTCTTCTGCCACTTCAGCCAAATCAAATAGGTCAGATAAATCTGCAACATCAGCAAAGTCTCCCAAATCAGCCAAGTCGTCTATGTCTACCAGAACAATCAAGACATCAAAATCAACTTCGTCCAAAGGATCTATGACGAAGCTGAAAGATCTGAAGCTGAAAGATGGAAAGAAAATTGTGGCCGAAAAGGTTTATAAAGCAGGTCCTAATCCCGAATTTTCTCCAGCTTGGAATTATTTGCTTTCCTGGATAACATATGAGCAGCCTAACCTTGTTGAGATCAAGGAAGGCAAGGAAGAAGGCAAGGACAAGGACAAGTGGAAAAAGAAAGAAAAGGTTAAAGAAAAGGATAAAGAAAAGGATAAAATAATTGAAGTGGTGAAGTCTGGTGATAAAGTGATAACTGAAACAAAAGAAACAAAAGAAGAAGAAGAAAGACGAGAACGGTTAACTCACAAAATGGCCAAAGCTATTTTGAAACCCAATGTTCCTTCTCAATATGATTATGATAGTAGGAAACGATATGAAGTGGTACGAAAGAACTTAACTGCCATTGGAAGATATTGGAATGAGCCTGTAAATAGATTTGGTGTAAAGAAAGGTACTATTACACCAAAGGTTAGAAGAAGAAAATCTCAACGGGTTTTAATTGAATATCCTGATGGGACATCTGAAGAATTTGTTATTGATATACCTGAAGGAGTTGAAATGAGTGATGAATATATTACAAAATATTTACAACAATTATCAGCAACTAGAAGTCGTTATGATCCAATTGATACCATGACTCCCTTGAGTATGGGTATGGGTATGAGGGGTGCACAAGTACCAATAGGAGGAGTCATTCCACCTAATGGAGATATAGTCGAACCGATTGTTGACGTTGGAGGAACTCCGGTATTATCTCGAAGTAATTCTTACGGGAGTGTACCTCCATCACCATCTATTAGATCAAGAAAATCATCTTATTCAATCTATAACCCTGACCCAAGGGTTGCTTCCATTAGATCAGGTACTCTGAATGATTCGTATTATTATACGCAACCGTCTTGGTGGCCTCAAATTGGAAGTTTTGGTGGTGGGCCTGCAATGATATTTTCCAACATTGATCAATTAATAAAGTCTGTTAAGCTTTTCCGAGTGGTGTTTTCACCATTAGATGATATTTTAATGTCATTTCCTTTCCCAGCAGTACAAGCACTTGTGGTTTTAGTTGAGTTATTATTTTTGGCATTCATGGCTTATGAGTTGATTATACTTGTTGATAGTGTTTGCATGATCATAAAATCACTATGTTCTCCAATCATAGCCATTGGACTGGTATTGACTACTAGAAAGGAATAAAATAGGTTATAGGTTATACTGCCTCGAGCTTACGTAATAGATTACGTACTCATATCACGTGATTAGTAAATGAAAAAAAATAGTATAAGCTTTTTGATTCCAGTACAACTTGTATTCTACCTTTCTTATTGTGTACATTAAGATGCTTACTAGACGAGTGATTCATAGATCCTTTCGAGGATTGGTCTCTGTGCCCAAGCCCCGGACACCAGAGGAAATGGCTCAAGACAAAGAAGAAGCAGCCAAATTAGCCATGCAATCCATTAAAGATATAGGCAGTATGTTCAGTAATTCTGAAGGTAAAGGAGATGATACAGAACCTATAGACAGTAGACCTATATTCAAAGAGCCTTCTAGGTTTGCAACATTAAGTTTATTACATCAGGGACAAGTACTTAATGAACTTCAACAAATGTATGATAAAGATTGGCATAAGTTGACCTTAGAAGCCAAACAATTGGGGTACTATATTGGGTTTGGGAATTGGGGTTCAAGAGACAAATTTGATAATTGGAATAAACAAGAACCACCATATGATTTGCCGTACCCTACTCCTTCCAAGTTACAAACCAATGATCCTAAACCTCAAACATTAGTTCATCCCATAGATCCACCAGTTAACCTTGCGTTACATCCTATTAGAGTTGATCAGTTCAATCCCAAGAGACTTGACGGGGTGACCAAGTTCTTTATCTATTTGACGTTGGTTGTGGCTGCGATAGCTCTGTATCGTGACAAGTTTATTGGTGAAGCCGGAAGACCATTGGAGATTGTGATTGTGGATCCTTATGAGGAAGAACGAAAGGCTGAACAGGCAAGGGAGCGGATTGAAGAGGACCTCAAAGCCCGTTTGGAATTAGAAAAAAGTAAAAGTCGGAAATGGTATTATCTTTGGATAAAATAACGTAATTAATATTATTGTTACTGCCACTATTATACTTGTATATACCCATAAATTACATCTATACACAGAAATATCATCACCATCTTAATCTTCTTCAATATCATCGTCATCGTCCTCATCGTCATCGTCATCGTCATCGTCATCGTCATCGTCTTCAAGCCAACTATTCTCTACTGTTTCTCTAACTCGCTTTATGTACTGTGATCTGTGGTCCTTGAACAAATTAGCTGCCTCGACATTGGCAGGAGAACTAATGTTAGGATCATTAAGCAAACTCTGAATGGACGTTAAAATACTCGACACGTCATATGTGGGTGACCATTTGTTCTGAAGAATATCTAAACACAACTCTCCCAGAGCATATACATTTGGATGGAACATCTCACTAACAAATTTGGCCAGTGGAGGTTTATTGGGGTACTGTTCATCAAACTGAAGAACAAGGCGGAATGTACCATCTTCAAAGGGAGTATCACCAGGTCCTATAATGACTGCATTCCACGTCATCACGTTATCAGCCAAGGGTGAAGCAGATACTCCACTTGGAGCATCCAGTTGGATCCGCTTTACATTGTTAGTACTAACTGGATGTACGTTGCATTGCTGTACGTTGTACATTGAAGTACGCTGTACATTGTTGTACGCTGTGCATTATAGTTCGCTTAGTACATACCTTGAGATCCCTCATCAATCTCTTCTTAGCAGGAGTAGACATCGTTACTGTTACACTATATGACTGAGCAGTGGGTAAGCCTATGGCTATGGGTGACTCTTTATACTTTTCGTCGTTTGCCACATGGTATATGCAGGAAAGATAACTGTAGCAGAATGACTATGATATGACTACTTTACATGACAAAGAGTTATATTATATCCTGATATATTCAATAAACGCAGTACAAAAGGGTAACCATATATATATATATATATATAAATAGAAAAACAATGATAAAACAAATAACAGTCTTAGTTATTTAAACAAGACTCTTTTTGATTCCACTAAGAAAGTTACCAACCAATCCTTCAATCTTACCTTCAAGTTGTTCAAATTGTTCATTCAAATGAGTTTCATCAGCAACAACTGATCCAGAAGTCGTAGTATCTTCACCCCAGAAAGCAGTCAAATTATGGCCAGCTCCATTGAAAGCCAAAATGTTTGGAGTTCCGTCATCTGGAATATCAGACAACATATTCTTTGAACCAAAATGAATCAAATTCTTCTTCAATTGAGCTGGGGTAACTCCCTTATCAGATGTAAAGAATTCAGATCCAGCTCCAGGCTGTAAGGAAACAAAGTATGATAATAATCCGGCAATATGTGGAGATGCCATAGATGTACCAGATAAGACAGCTGTAGCAGACTCAGATCCAATATAAGTGGATAAAATATTTAAACCAGGAGCAAAAATATCAACACACTTACCATAATTGGAAAAGTATGCTCTAGAATCAGAAATAGTGGAAGCCCCAACAGTAATGGCTAATTCAGCTGCAGCAGGTGAAGTGTTACAAGCATCTTGATTTTCATTACCAGCCGCAACAGCAAAATGAATACCAGCCTTAACTGCTGCATTAACAGCCAAATCTAAAGCTGGAGATTTACCACCACCCAAAGACATGTTAGCAGTGGATCCCTTGAAACCCTTCTTACCTGATTTAACAGCATCTTGATGGGATTTGGCTGCAAATTCAACACCCTTAACAACATCGGACATAGAACCCGAACCATTGGATCTCAAAACCTTAATTGCAACTACATTAGCCTTCTTTGCAACACCATAAGTATCAGAAGCAATGGTACCAGCACAATGAGTACCATGACCATTACCATCAACATCTTCATCACCAGTAGGAATAGTAGCACCCCAGGTGGCTCTACCAGAGAATTCAGTGTGCTTGACATTAATACCAGTATCAATGATATATGAGGTAACACCTTCACCACCTTCAGAATCATACAAATATTGGTTGAATGAGTTCAAAGACAATGGTTCTCTATGAGAAACTCTAGCCAAACCCCAAGGAGCACCCTTTTCAATGTCAAATTCATTAGCACGAACAATTGAATCTTGTTCAACAAATTTAACATTTGGATGTCTTCTAATCATTTCAATAGTGCTTGGTAAAAAGTACCCAGAATAACCAGACATAAAGTTTTCAATATCAAAAACATGTTCAATACCACCTTGAGTACTGATACCTTCAGGCACAATACTCAAGAATTGTTGAACATGAGGAGCAGAATCGTCAGCCAAAGAATTAAAATGTTCCAAAGCAACCCATTCTTGGTGGAACAGCATCTCTTCTTTAGAAGTACCATCCTTGAAAACAATAATGTACTTATGAGGCAACACATCTCTGTTTTCTTGAACGTGTAATGGAACAGAGTTTGGTAACAAGTCAATCTTCAACTTTGCCAACACTTCACCAGCAATACCGTTTGCTTGTTCAGCAATCTCACCAACTTCGGTCTTGAAGATATCAACAACTTGTTCAGCAGATGGAATGACCAAAGCTTGGACACCCAATGCTGTCAAAATAGAAAGAGCAACAGCCTTGCTTAATAACATAATGTAGTTATAGTAGTTTGTAAGGTTAAATTAAAAAGTTCTAAAAGTACTGGTACTTTTTCCAAATAGACTATTGTATAATTATCTATACGTCTATTGAGGTCGTGATAATTAGATTGTAATGTCGTAGATTACAGTCACTAACAATAAGCAAATGTAAACTACAAACTTGATAAAACAGAAAGGAAGAGTGGTTATAAAATTGGAGTGGCGACCGATAACATTTTATACTCCCACAATTTCCTTAACTTCCCCCCCTCAGTCTCCCTAACTATGGCTCTTGTTCTGTACACTACCTTACGTTCCAATTGGAGTTCCCGGGCCAGCCCCCGCGTACGGAGACACTCAAAGTGGACGCCACTATTAAAAGAACGGTCGTGCGAGTGCAACTGATAAGGTCATGTCATACATTTGATGACGAAGCAGAGCACAGTGAACAGAGCACAGTGAACAGAGTACAGTGAGCAAAGTACAGTGAACAGAACACAATACTTAATAGTATGAGCTTATAAGCATAAATTCAAGAATACAACAGTCTACCTGAGTACGTATGTATGTCTTACGTATGCCTTGCATGTCTATGTATTCATGTATTTCTGTATATCTATATGAGTGCTTTGGGTACTAATCTATCTATATTTGTTGGGGGTGTATGCCATTTTCTTATCGTCACGTGATCTTCGCTCCCGATAAGAAATGATCATCCTCGGTGAGTTTTACACGAACACCATGAAGTCTGAGCCACATTCGAATATCTTCTTCATTACTACTGCATTCATTAGCGGCTTTATAGATGATCTCCATGTCGTATTCACATTCGGATATAAGCATTTCAATCAATACCTTTTTCATCAGAACTGTCTGACTAACACAGAACCAAAAAGTATTGCAGCTCTCCTGTTGGTGTAGAGCTTTGTTTATAGGTAATACAGGAACATTGATATTGGTTAATAAATTTTGAACCATCTCTAATTTCTCCTTCATGGTCATCTTTCCAATTGAACCGTTCTTCTGTGCTGTCAAACAATACTCATTATCACACCACAGGTTACCACAACCTCGTGAAAGTTGCATTACATATCTTCTCTCGATCCGACCTTGAAGTTTGATCTTTGTAGGGTCATCTTGAGTCATATACAAAGGTCCATAGCAAACCCCACAAAGCTTAAGCTCATTGAGATTATGAATATCAAGTAATTTCATGCAATTAACATTGCAGCATTTGAGGAAGTTACTTTTATGCAATGATACCTTTTCCTTCTTCTCTAGTTCGTGCATACCAAGATGTTTGGGTAAATCTTTCAATCGCAACACTTGATTGCAAAGGTAGCATTCGGTAGTTCTATTACCACAAGTATTCTCATGGTTAGTTAAGTTCTCAAATCTATCTTTATAAGTAGTTTCACCTTGAGGTAGTACAAGATGACAAAACTTACATTCATGTAACTTCAACTGACAAACAGTAGCTTTATGGGTAGTTACCATTTCAATAAAGTTTTTAAACTGAGTACCACAACATTGATAAATATGGTGGTCCAATCGTTCATGCTTGAACCTCATAAGTTGTCCATTTCCATATGTATCATCATCATGAGGACAATGCCAATGAGTCAGAGGAATCTCTTTAAGAAATGTCTGTCCACAAATACATTTCTTGATATTTCTTAGACAGAAAGCCTCGTGTAGACTGAACTTTGATTTGGCAATGTATTTCATACAATTGTAGCATTGCTTAGTATCTACTGAAGAATTATTTCCTGGTGATGGTTTTGCGTCTTCATTGTCTTGTATTATCGATAAGACAACTGATGTTGGTTTTTCCCAACAAAAGGGAACCAAATAAATATACTTATCAAGAATTGTATCATCTTCATTGCTTTTCTTTGCCAATTTATTCTTTATCAAATCACTGTTTAAATCAACAGCAATCTGCTTGGACTTGACGTCCTCTTTACCTTGAAGATCAAAGTCGTCCTTCATCGTAGTATACGAAAAGTCTTCCAACCCAACAAAACGATCCAATCCACATACTAAATCAATATTTACCAAAGACTCAAACAGATCATCACTCGTTTCCAAATTATGTAATGCAACAACAATAGGGTTATCACCTTTAAATTTGGTGATATCAAGTTTGAAAACTCTTGCTTTCTCTGGTACATTTCCCAATAAAGGCTTCAAATTGTCCACCACTATTGAAGAACTGCTGGAAATTTCTACTTCAGCCTCTTCTTGTTTATTAAACTCCAATTGTTGAGCAGCAGTCATATTATCCAAAGGTACAACTTCTAATACGACATCAGTGTCCACAATGGAACACACCTTTGCATTCATCTTCTCCACAGTTAACTCTATCCTTAAGCCATTATGCTCTATAAATAAGACTTCACCTTCTGTTAAAATCGTATAACTTTTCACTAACTTATCTTCGAGGAAGAACTTCCAATTGGGTACTTCACTATAAAAGTATCGAGGTTTAAGCTTTAGCAGTGTACATTTGGGTATACTCTCCATCAATTCTATGCTTATAGTATCGTCATCTTCATCGTCATCACTAATCTGCAACTTATCATATATCGTTCGTGGTAAGCCAATGGTATCTTCATCCAGGGTAAACTCCCTAACACCAATATATGTAGTCTTGGTCTTAGTCAAATTGTCCAGTGATGGACTTATAGCCTTAAATATAAGGGGTCGGGGAAGCGTATCATACGTATCCACAATTTTAGAAAGTATGGAGGAAGGTAAAAGGGCTTTATCAGAATATGAAGGTAGTGATTTTGCTTCTTGAGGTTGAAGGTGAAAAGTTAATGGCATCTTAGGTAATGTACAATGAGCAAGACCCAAATAAAAGACTTGCTTGATTCTTTTTCTTGTTGCTTCAGCTTCTTTTTCTGTTTCCGTGTGTATGTATCTGTTTTTCTATTGTAATAAGAAGGCTTCCGTTTAACTGGTGGCAACTTACTAATATGGAGTAGACTAAATCTGACATTATACGAAAACATCCTTTTGGTAGCGCGGTTTTGGGGTTATATGTTTTGACCACCTATACCCATTTAAGTTCATAAGTATTCTAAGCATCTATTCTATTATTAATTAGTATATACTCATCATTCATCGTCATCATCATCTTCTTCTTCTACTACTTCTTCTTGTTGTTCTTCTTCACCACTTGAAGTTTCTTCCTCCAGAGTCGAAAATTCATCATCAAGTTTCATTGAGTCTTCTTCTTCTTCACTACCAGAATCAATAGCAGCATTCACGTGCTCAAGATGAACATCATAGCCCTGAGTATGCAAGAATGATTTAAATTCATCGGCAGTTTCCAATGGTAAACTGCAAAAGATTACTGATGTTTCTGCCGAGAACATAGGTGCAAAATATTTCTTCAACGCATACCGAACATCATCAGCAGTCAACTGGTTCATACGTTGTAAGAATGTCTTAACATAGTGAGGTCCTCTCTTACGGAAGATGTTATCTGAAATCTTTGAAGTGGCAGCTTCATAACTATTGGACTCCCCATTTGCCATTTCATTGACAAGTGAAGCAATAGCATTCTCGATTATCATGGGACTAATTTCAGCCTTGCCATCAATGTGCTCGTCAATTATCTGCTTAGCAACATTAATAGCTTGTTCTGGAGCGGAACCACGATAAATGATAAAACTCAAAAACCCAGTATCAACATTTCTCCGAATCAGGGCTCCATATGCTAAACCTGTTCCACGAATTCCTCTCCAGAAGGGACCTTCCACAGCCGTTAAAATGGCATTGGCTAAAGAAATCTTAAACATATCTTCGTGCAAGTAATCTGTTGGAATGCGGACTGATGTTACAAAATGTGTAGACTCGGTACCAGGGATCACAATTAACGATGCATCCTTAGAACACTTTTTACCTACTTCGGAAAGGAACATATGAGAGTGTGGTAGTTCATCAATGGATTGAGCCTTAATGGCTGCATCGCAGCCCTTTAAAGCATTATAAAATGGAACCCATGATGAAACCGGGTTTTTAATGTTAGTTATTCCTCCAACAATGAATAACTTTAAGTTATCTAAATTGAATAATTGATCTCTCAATTTATTGAGATCAGCTTCAACGTCACTGTAATTCCCTTGTTCGATTTTCTCCAATAAATCTTTGTAAAATGTATCGGTATTTATGAAATCTTGCGCCTTTCTAATAGAACCATCATTGAACAATGTTCTACCCTCTGCTGAATACATCATGAGCTCTCCACTTCTTTTTTTCTCGGGTGTAGAATTGATGATCTTTTCAATTATAACTTTGATTCTAGATTGTTCAAACACAGAATATTTCAAGACATTTAATAACCATTTGATTCCCTTTTGGTAATTAACACAAGACAATTTGATTCTAATGTTCAACAATTCTAGAAATTGACTTTCAAATCCATTTTCAACTTGGAACTCAATCAAATCATCATTAATTTGAAATACAACTTCTTCATAAGGGATGAATTGTCCATCAGGGAGTCTGATGGAAAGTGAAAAGATCTCTTCCATAATCGACAAATATTTCAATAATTGAGGCTCAACACCAGTAGATGAAGTAACAACGTTAATGGAAATAAACTCAGATCTGTACTCTTCAAAGTGGAAGAATAATGGGAAATTCTCAGGTGTATCCTTTTTGATGAGTTTACTCAAAGCATCATCTTCAACATATGTTGTTTCAATGGTATTAAGACCAGCTTTATATGATTTTGTGTCAATGAAAGCTATTTTAGAAGGATCTGGCTTACCGAAATTGGTTATGACAGAATCTGGAATGGGTTTATCATTCTTCTCTTGTGCAAGTCTTAATTTTTCACCCAATTTAGCTAAACCTTCTTTTCCATACTTCTTCTTGGTTTCCTTCATCAAGTGTTTATGCTGACGCCTCATTTCTTCTTCCAATGAAGCGGAAGGACGAGCAAGTATTGTTGCTGAATGGTTGTCCACAAATTGTTCCTTAATTACCTGACTCCATTGTTCAGCTGTCCAGGAAGCCAACTTGTCGTACTCATTCAAGTCCTTACTCCATTTAGCCAAGTCTGAACCGTCTGTATTACCATATATAAACTCTGAAATGGCAATGTTGGAGAAGGTTTGAGGAGACTTTTCAGTTTGAGAAACAAATTTCAACTTTTGCTGCTTCAATACTTGTGCCATATATTTTAGATCAAAATTCTTTGGGTCGATTTGACTCTTGATCAACTCTTTTAATTTCTGATCTACGAACTCTAACTTTTCGGTGGGGACACCACTAACACTGAAGTTAAGAGCTGTTCTCATGTAATCGTCTGTACTGTAGTCTATTTCTGTAGCCAACGGGTTCTCTATTTCCACAAGGGCCTTGTTAAACAATGAAATAGGACTATCTGTGAAATATGACCCAATGGAATCAACTGCTGTATTCATCAAGACATCCTTAGAATCAGGACCAATCCAAGCTATATAGAACTCGGCTATAGATTCATCCGTATCTGGGAATGTAATGCTTTTGACAATAGTCTCCTTTAAAGGTTCATCCAAAGGTGAATCAACAAACGGACGTTTTGCACGGCTTGTTTCAGGAAGCAGATCCAAGGTCTTATCAAAGTCACTCATCACTTGTAATAATTCCTCTTCATCAATTGAACCTGTGATTATGACACAGAGGTTATCAGGACGGTACATGACTTTATGAAAGTGTCTTATTTGATCATTAGTCAAGTTTCTCAAGTTTACAAGCATCCCCCCAGTTTCAGATGAATAACCTGATTCAGGAGCATATAAGGTTTTCTGAAGCTCTGCATACGCCTTGAACCAAGACTCATTTTCAATGCCTTGGATCTCACTAAACACTACACCCTTTTCATGGCCCTTTCCATCGATATGGTAGACTTCTGTGAGACAAGCTTCTTCGGTCAATGTAGGATAAAGCAAGTGCTCAAGATAAATGGGCAACAATATACGGAACCCCTCCCAGCCAGCAGTGGTCAAGGTATACACTGTTTGGTCAACCCCTGTCCAGGCATTGGTAGATGAGAACATCCGGTTCCCCAAGTTATCTAAAAGGCCTTTGTAGGGGAACGTCTTTGACCCCATGAAAATCAAATGCTCTAACGTATGGGGACAACCTGAATCATCTGCGATCTCAGTAGCCACTGCGAAATATCCACTTACTATGGGCGATGGTTGATTAACATATGTGAGTTGTAAGCCAGTTCTTGAGGATCTCCATTTGGTCACATGTGCAGGAGAGTAATCAACAGCAAAGGATGTTTGCTTGACGAAATGAGATGACATTATTGAGTGGCTTCTTCTTCTTATTCCAGCAAGATGATGCCTTCGAGTCAAATATCGTAACAGAAAAATGGTTCTGAGATTAAGAGAGTGACAGCAGTTATTGGGGTTTGGGTAGTAATAATGGTAATGATGGTATCAGCCAATGGAAGTGGTGTGGTGATGATGATGAACCCCAAACAACAACCTTTTTAGTTGGTGGAAATAACTTTCATCAACTACTTAAGGTGGTGATATTTCAAGACCTTATAGTATCGCCAGTGTGAAAATTTTCACGAACACGAACTTGTTTTTTGTGGCATTGAAGGGAAGCTGTGAAGGTGGACACGATCTGGGGATTGCAACTTTGCTTATGTTACTTGATGAGCATTGGATAGACTACCTTACACAGGTAGAATGAGATGGTGATAGATATATGAAGGCGATTAACGATGCAAACAAAGTTCATACGCCTGTTTGCATCAATGGTCAGCTACCGCTATTGCAGCCAAGATCCTAGTGGAACACACAAGGTCGTACAAAAGAAAAATTCTACTTCGTCTAGGACTATATAGTAATAGATTGAACTTTAGCTCAGATGCATAGTGGTACGTATAGAGATCACACTATCATGTATATGGCTAGATCATGTGATTGACGAAATACGTGATAACATAGATAGTAGTGTATTGACAATACAAACGTTACTTGTATACGCCATAATTTACTCTTCACTAACAAACAAGCTGTGCTTTAGGTAGCATAAGGTAGTAGTTAACGCCTACAGGATTCATTAATATGTACCATACACTATAGTACAACAACATCTACTCCACACTACTGGAACAAATACAGGAGTAACATCAAACAAGTAGAATCTTAAAGTATGCTTAGCGGTGTTAGGGAGTAAAGATATATCTGGTTAAGATCTAAAGCAAAGTTCTAGCCCTTCTATTTGACTACGTAATAACTTTTGCTTCTTTTGGTACTGACCGTTTGCTTTATATTGGATGGACAAGTTATAGAGCAACGTATGGTGATTAACGGAAAGGTCGAAACCGTTATCGCACAATACAATTGTTTTCGAGTGTGTATTGGTTTCCAAGTTGTACCTCTTGTCGCTTATTACCGCTTTGGACAATACTACTTTTGAACCAAATTAAGGAGGATAAGTAACCGGAATAGCATGTATGATATAGCTACAACTTTAAGTTAGCAGATCTGGGGAATACGCTACGACTCAGTACGAGATTCATAGTGAGAGAATGGGATGTATTCAATCGTAACTCCCGATAAGAAACCTATTGATTAAACCTATTTATAGCATTAAAGAGATCTCGTAGATCGATCTCCGTTTAACGGAATGGGATAACGGTTTAGGAAACTTTGAATTGATGATATCTCCATATCATTATCCTATCATAAGGTACAACCTAATCGCATTATCAACAAACTCAGGCCATCTTATCTTTCCGTACGGCTCCAAGATAAGGGAAAACAATTTTGAAGGATACCGACGTCCGAGTTGGCGAGCGTGGGGGGTCGCGGACCCACTTCCTATAAAAGGGTTAACGAATGTTCCTGTGACTTTATCCCTGTGATCGTGAGGAAATATGCCACTAACATTTAAAGAGTCGTCCATTGACGACTTTTCGCACTGCTCTCTATTTAGTTTGTTTCCCCACAATTCGAATCATCGCGATAACGACCGATAAGCCAATTGTACTGCTAAACTTACCTGCTACCACAAAAATAGTGTCCCTAATAGTTAAGTATGACCGTAAGTCAAGGATACAAGGAAATAGCCCAACAGAAATTGGCTGAAAGAGATGCAAAATTCTTTCCTGAATGGTTAGTACCTGAAGATGATCTCCCAAGTACTGACTTGATGGATGTCACGGGTTGGCTCGCTGATACCAAATACTTACTGGATTTGGAGAAGGAAATTACTACTTCTGATGCACCAACTATTGTTTCCAACATTAGGAACCGCAAGTGGACTTGTTTGGAAGTGACGAAAGCTTTCTGTCATCGTTCTTCTATTGCTCATCAATTGGTTAATTGTCTCACGGAGATTTTCTATGATGAAGCAATTGCTCGAGCAGAAGAATTGGATAAGTTCCAAGAAGAAACAGGTACCACATTGGGTCCGTTCCATGGATTGCCCATTTCTTTGAAGGATAATTTTAATGTTAACGGCCATGCATCTACTGTTGGTATTGTCAAATATAGTTTTGAAAAGATGACAGAAGATGCTGTATTAGTTGGTTTGTTGAGAGAACAAGGTGCCATATTCTACGTCAAGACCAACGTTCCTGTTGCAATGATGATGCCTGAATCAACCAACCATATTTGGGGTACGACAGTTAATCCATTGAACCGTAATTTGAGTGCTGGTGGCTCTTCTGGGGGTGAAGCCGCTTTATTGGCCTTACATGGACTGCCTTTAGGATTGGGTACTGATATTGGTGGTAGTATTCGAATTCCTGCTTCTTTCCAAAACTTGTTCGCTTTGAAGCCTACCTTGGGTCGTTTCCCAACTTATGGTTGCAGAGCTGGTTTACCTGGACTTGAACTGGTTAGTAGTATCAATGGACCAATGACTACTAGTTTGACTACATTGGATTACTATTGTAAGAACATTTTGACCCTTGAACCTTGGTACCACGATCCTAACTCGGTCGCGTTGCCATGGCGTACAGTCGACGTTCCAGGAAAGCTCAACATTGCAATTTTGGAAGATGATCTCGTTGTACGTCCCACACCACCAATCCGTCGTGGGTTAAAAATTGTTCGCGACGCTTTAACTGAAGCGGGCCACACTGTCATCGATTGGGTCCCAGAAGATCATTTACGATTATCGCAAATCATTACAGCTTTCTTCCTCAGTGATGGTGGAGATCATGTTTTGAAGGAAACTCGCGCTACAGGTGAAGCACTCTTTCCATATATGAAAATGTATGGCCAATGTAAAGACTTGCCTACTCTGGAATTAAGGGCTCTACACGTTGAACGTACCGCGTTAGCCAAAAAGTTTTTGGATCGGTGGCGTGCAACTAAAAACGTTACTGGGAATGGACGTCCTATAGATGTGATTATTGCCCCCACAACACCATTCCCTGGTTCTGTAGTGGGCAAATTTGGAAATCATGTTGGATATACCAGTCCCTTCAATGCGTTAAACTTTTCAGTAGGAATCTTGCCCGTTACTCGTGCGCACCAGGATTTGGATCCAGCCGATGCGGAACCCGCAGGCCACAACGAAGGAGATATCCAAACATGGGCCGATTACAATTCTACGGAATCACACGGAGGTGCAGTAGCACTTCAGGTGGTGGGTCAAAAGTTTGAGGAAGAAAAGGTGGTTGAGATAATGAAGGTAATCTCAGAGCTTATAGATAAGAAGCAGACGTAAATGGTTTCCTTTTTAAGAAGGTGTATCTTTATCGTGGGGGTTCCCAAATCTGAGGCTTAAAGTCGACTTGGAGTTGGGAAGCCGCATGCGGTTTTGTTCCATTTACATTAGGGCGACTTTTTTTCTTTAGTAATAGACAGTAGTGATAGTGATTCACCAGTGTTTGTAACAACAAAGTGACTATTGTATCTTAATAGCATGCGACTAATCTGATAACGATATTATTTCAGCCTAAATAAGCAGCGTTTCTCGGATCCCGGACAATTGAGTAAAGTTTTCTCTCATTTTATATATAAGTGCGGTGCCATCCATCTGAATCAAGACCATCATTTTAATAATAATACTAATAATCAATTGTCAACTTTATTAAACACTTGCTTATTATTGCTTGGGAATATAATCAGAAGAACTGTTTTACTCCGTCGAATACTTGTTTAATATTTACAAACACTTTGTCTACGTTATCTGCTGGGTGTATTTTGTCTTCGTTCTATTATGATCGTTTCTGCTGCGAAAAAGGTAAGGAACCTCGTTTGGGGTGTACCACCAGAAGATCCTAAGGAGAGAGCATTATTAATGAAGATCGACTGGTTCGTCTTATCATTTGCTTGTCTCTTATATTGGGTCAATTATCTTGATCGGTTGAACTTCACTAATGCCTATGTTCTGGGTATGCAAGAAGCTATTGGGATGAAGGCAGATGATTTCAATGTTGCCAATACTTGTTTCACCGTTGGTTATATTGTGTTTATGATCCCCCATAATCTTGTGATTATGAAGATTAGACCA
Source organism: Lizanozyma spartinae (assembly GCF_019049425.1). Lineage (NCBI taxonomy): Eukaryota > Fungi > Ascomycota > Pichiomycetes > Serinales > Debaryomycetaceae > Lizanozyma > Lizanozyma spartinae. Next base: position 413,641 of record NW_025065054.1, read on the forward strand.
AGCTATTGGTTATCTTTCTGTTGTTTTGCCTGGGGGTTATTGACCTTGGGGACCTACAAGGTGTCTCATGTTTATCAAGTGTTTGTGATTCGTTTCTTCATGGGTATCTTTGAAGGTGCCACGTTCATTGCTATCCACTATATCTTAGGTTCTTGGTATAAAGACTATGAACTTACAAAGAGATCGGCGGTTTTCACTTGTTCTGGTTTGGTGGGAAGTATCTTCTCCTCAACCATGCAACTGGCAATTTACACTAATATGGATATGACCCATGGAATTGAAGGTTGGAGATGGTTGTTTATCATTGACTTTTGTATTACCATCCCAATTGCATTGTATGGGTTCTTTTGTTTCCCAGATACTCCAGAAACTTGTAAGGCCCTTGTGTTCTCAGTGGAAGATCTTGAATTGGCTAAATCCAGAATCAAAAATAAAGAAGAAATCACTCGTTTCGATTGGTCCATTCTTAAACGGGTGATTACCAATTGGAAATGGTTTGCCTTTTCCTTTTTATGGGTTTTGGGTGGTGAAAATGAAAGTTTCTGTTCCAATGCCTTACTTGCTTTATGGTTGAAATACTTTAAGTATACTGTCCCTCAAAGAAATCATTATCCAATGGGTGTTTATGCTATTGGTATTGTTTCTACGTTTGGAGCGGCCCTTTATGTTGATGCAACGGGGGCTCGTTACCATTATAGAGTTGGTCTATTCATTGGTATATGCATGATTGTATCTGCCATCTTATTGGTCTCAGGTCCTTTGAATAAGCATGTCTTTTTTGCAGCTCAATATTTGGCTGGTGTTTCGTTCGCAGGCCAGGCTTCGTTCTTTGCCTATGCTAATGTGCTTTGTAAAGACGATAGAGAATTGAGAGGCATTGTCATTGCTTCTATGAACATGTTCAGTAATGCAGTGAATGCTTGGTGGTCTCTTTTGTTTTATGCAGCAGATGATGCTCCAAAGTGGACTAAAGGTGCTATTGCTATGTTCTGTACTGCTCCTGTCAGTATGATTGTCATTGTGTTTATCAGATTCATGCAAAAGAGAGAAGAATCTAAGGGTCCCACTACAGTGGACCCTGAATCAGAGGCTGATTCTGCTTCCGATACTAAAAATCCTGCTACTATTAAAGTTCATCCTGTTGAAAGTAAATCTTCATAAGAAAACACAAATAGTTAATCTTTAACCTTAATCTATGTTCTATCATATTACACTCTATCCCTTCTATCCTTTACTTGGTGTCTTCTTTGTCTTAATTGATATCTTCTTTGCTCTCACTTGATGTCTTCTTCTGCCTCTTCAAATAGCTTGAACATCTTATTGACATCGTTCTTCATACTCAATGTAAGACTAACAAGGTCTTCGTCAGATCTATTGAACATAATGCAATTGGCAAACATTAAGATGATATCTCGTTCCAATTGTTTGATCTCACTATATGTTGGAGGATCCTGCTTCAGCTTGATCGACTTAAGAATGTTCTTCAAGTCCTTGGGCTCGTAGATGACATCATTGTAGTCTGGAGCATCCTTCTTACTAACAGGATGAAGGAAAGGTGAAGAGAACCGATGTTCCAGAATACTATTGATTAGGTTTACAGCAATGTTCTGGAATCTCTTACGTTGTGATGCTGCATTGGAAGGTGATCTGGATCTCTTTCTAAGTGTCTGCAAACGTTGTTGTCCTTCAACATCAGAATTCTCCTCTGAATCATCTTCTACTTCTTCTTGTTTCATAATTGGCTCCTCCGAAGTTCCCCCACTTACACTGACAGAAGCTTCACCATGTGATGAGAATTCAACTTGGTCTTCGCTATGGTTACCATCTACTTTTTGAATACCCTCTTCGTTTTGGTTACCCTGGTCTCGCTTACTAGACTCTTCATTCTCATCTTTGAAACTTAGACTTTCATTCACATTCTGAGATGCATTATCTGCTTCAAGTATTTCCTCCTTATCCAATTTGATCTCAGACTTATTATGCTCCTTCTGTTCATTGATTTCGACTTCTTTCTGAATATCGACATGACCGTCATCGATAACTTCTTCTTTTTTCTCGTCTTCTTCTCCAATCTCCACCACTTCTTCATCTTCGCGTTCATTATATTTATCTCTTTGAATTTCTTTAATCACATCCCCTTCCAGCTGTATCTTATTTGCTTTTATTTTCTCTCCTTCATTGTCTTCTTTATCTTCCTCTTCTTTATCTTCCTCTTCTTTATCTTCCTCTTCTTTATCTTCCTCTTCAACCTCTTCCTCTTCAACCTCTTCCTCTTCAACCTCTTCCACTTCAACCGCTTTCTCTTCAACCTCTTCCTCTTTAACCTCTTCCTCTTCAACCTCTTCCTCTTCCTCTTCAACATCTTCCTCTTTAACCTCTTCTGTTTCCTCATCGGTGTTCTTGGTCACATGAGTTTCTTCAACTTTCTCTCGCCCTCTTTCTTCTTTCTCGCTTTCAGAGTGTTCTTCCTTTTCTTCATCTTCTACCTCTACCTCTTCGTCGTCCTTCTCCTTCTCCTCCTTTTCCTGCTCTGCTTCTAGTTCTTCTGGTTCGGCCATTTGCGAGTCTTCTTCATCATCTTTGTTCTCTTTTATATTTGTTTCCTCACCAATGCTTTCACACTCTTGGGAACTGGAAAGATCTACAATATTATGCACATTATGGTCAATAGTCGCTTCTTTGTCAACTTGCTCGCTATCATTTTGATCCAGGGACCCATATTGATGTACAGAGTCTTTAACAGAAGAAGATTTACCTTCTTCAACGTTGGAAGAATCATCTTCAGTATCTTTTGTCTTCACCATTTTCTCGAAATTATGATCCTCTAGATCTCCAATAGCATCCTCTTGGCTTTCTTTAGTGTTGACAACAGGGGAATTTCTTTCCGATTCAACATTATCATTCTTCTTCATTTCAGTGTTCTTCACATTCTCGTTCTTGTTGTCTGGGGAAACATCTTCCATTTCAATATCGTCACCAATCTGATTAACCCCTTCGGAGTCATCTGGTGCAGACTTGGGTTCTTGTTCCTCGGTTGATTGTTCTTCTGGGATAACGTCAAGTTTGTCCAGTCTCACTTCTAATGTATGAGTAGGAGTCTCTTGGATCGTAGTAATATCTGAAGTCTCATTCTCTGTAGGTCCATCGGTACTTTCAGCTCCCGGGTCTTGATCCAATGCAAGCTTCTCTTGATGATATATATGCAGCAAGTCATTGATATATTTAACCAATATCTGGGAATACTGTTGTGTAGACGTTAGGACTATATCGTTGATCCACTTCTCGTAGGCTCCTGGAACGATTTCCACTATTAAGTTGTTATTGATGATGGTTACAAATTTAGAAAACCGGGCATCTGTGGTGATCAGTCCCACTATGCGATTGATGCTTATGTCTTCTGCTTTTGAAGGGAAGTGACGGGGTCGATGATTGGTCACGTATTGTGCTGCTATATGATGGAAAGTTTTGAGGAATTCGGTGATACCAATATGTAATTTAGAAGACGTTATCTCTTTACTATGAGCTTTTAATAATCTATTGAGCGTAGAAGCTACAAACAACGCAAGAAGCTCACGCCCTCCTTCGTCATTCTTGTCTGTCATAGCTTGGTCTGATGGAGTGTTTTTGTATGAGTAGTGGGTGTAGAGGTTGTTGATATCAAGTGTATGTTTATACGGTAGGTGCGAACTTTTCAGTCTAACGCAGTAAATTACAGTACAGCAGCGTACTACACATACACTGTTTCATGGTAACAATTACAGTCAATAATACGCTCAAATACCATAGAATTAAATATATACAAAACACCTGCGGTCACGAGCGACCCTATATATACGTAGAAGAATGTTTGGAGTGTTTCCAAACATCAAATAAATCCTTCAATCCAACTTAACGACCTTGAAAGTTGTTCTGCAACATAGCATTTTGTTCTTGGTATCTTTGACCAATTCTTTCACTGTGCTTCAAGAACTTTTCGGAACACTTCATCAAACATGCTGACTCCTTATTGGTCAAACTGGCAGAGGTGAAGTCATTAACACAATCATCAAAACATCTGGCAACCAAGTTACTGTACAAACGCATGAAATCCTTCATTTGCTTTTGTTCCACAATTTGTTGGAACTCTTGTTGTTCCTTAACGTTTAATTGTTCCATCTTTGTATATAGGGGGTTTATTGGTTCCTCACTAAGATTAGAGCTGCTCAAGCAATACTAACACTTCTTTGCCTTCAAAAAAATTTTCGTCCCTCGCCGTTACAGAACTTGGGGCTGTTTGTGCAGGAAAAGTTGATCCTCAATTTTGGTGTTGGTGATAATCTAATGTAGTCAAAATATTTACAAGATCTATTGCTATTTACAGTGTTAATAATTTTAACAGTCACACGTTAGTGGGGATCTGGGAAATGGAATAATATCCTTAATATTCTCTACTGCTCCAAGATATGCAATAAGCCTTTCAAACCCCATTCCAAATCCTCCATGAGGCACGCTGCCATTCTCCCGTGTACTCAAGTACCATTGCATGTCGTTAACGTTCATTCCCCTCGATGTCATTGCAGCCACAAGCTCGTCGTAACGATGCTCTCTTAAAGATCCACCTATAAGTTCACCAATTTCAGGGAATATGAGATCAAAACATGCCACTGTAGGTTTCTCGCGATCGAAGTTCTTAGATTTAGGCATGTAAAATGGCTTTTCTCCCACGGGATAATCCGTTATAAATATTGGTGATCTGAAATATTCTCCAGCTAACCATTTTTCATGTACTGTTTGAATCGATTCACCCCAACTCAAGCGATTCTGAGGTTCATCTTTGTACATGACTAAGTTTATAAGTTCACATGCATCATTATAAGTGATGGAGGGCCATTTTTTATCGCTAAGAATGGTTGCCCATCTATTCTGCATTGCTTCGACTTCTTCCTTATCGAATCGAGATGACATAATATCTGTTGCAGCATTCGATGAGACAATCTTTTCAGTCACAGACCGTATCATATCTTCACAGAAGTCTGTCAATTGTGAAACATCGTCTACGTAACAAATTTCAGCTTCAAGCATCCAAAACTCACTTAAATGACGGTTGGTATTGGAATTCTCGGCTCTGAAACACGGAGTTAATGTCCAAACTCGATTGAGAGATAAAGCTAGCACCTCAAGATGAAGCTGTGTAGATACTGTAAGAAACGTTGGCCTGCCAAAGAAACCTTGTTTATGATGAATTTCCGAATGACCTTTTGGTGGTGCTTCGATTTTAAACATATCACCAGCTCCTTCACAATCGGAGCTTGTGATTATTGGTGGTGAAACCTTGCAAAAGCCCTTCTCCTCATAGTATTCAATGAAACGACTCTCGACAAATGAACGGAATCGTAAAACACTGGAAAGCAAATTGGTACGGTGTCTAAGCGTGGGTTGAGTTCTTAAGAATTGTAAGGAATGCGATTTCTTTTGCATTGGGTATGAATCAGGAACATCACCAATAACAGAAATACTTGAAGGGTCTGTTGTGGTGCATTTTAATTCAATAGTTTGTTCATTTCCTTTAGACAAAGCCCATTGACCATTAACATGAATACTTTGACCCACTCTAAGATCTAGTTTGGGATCGTCTGCGTTCTTCTTTATTACTACCAGCAACAGATTTGGGCTTGAGCCGTCACTAATGTCAACAAATTGAATTGACTTCATTTGACGGACTGATTTCACATGACCAGAAACAGCACCTTGGGATCCTGGCTCCAAAGTACGATTGAGCCATTGCTTTATGGTAGGGGTTAACGATGGAGAAACATGATTCTTGAAATGGCTCATGGTAGAAAGCCACCGTTGGGAAATGGTTGTTTTTCCATTCATACCGCGTAGCATGACGAAGACTTGATCCTTCTGGCAGCAGTAGTAGTTGCTTCTGGATGTCAAAATGAATCATACCTTAAAGACTATTGAAAAGTCGTGTGTTTACCACTTATGGTTCGGTGTCTTCATGATGGAGCCAATTGCACCTATTAAAGTATAACTTTCCCACTATAGGTATAATATGACATAGCTTAGTTTGACTGAAATAGGCTAACTATAAATATAATTCATTGGGTCATGAATGTTCTACAATTGAAAGTCTAGACTCGACATTTGTTCGATAACGATAACGTTAAACCTTTACAGTCTCTGTTCATCATAAGTATATTCTGTACTGTTGAAAATGGTTATATCGTAACATCACTTGACTGCTGTTATTGACTACTGTTATTGACAGCTTTAAGCTTTAAAGGCTATCAAATCACGTAGAAGATTGCCTATAGTGGCCTTATCCGTTATGAGATCTCCATTCCGTATTATGTGCAGTATAATATAAACTCATGCATCTACATATATATAAGCCATGTGCCAATATTATTTTAACTTATATGTTTTTCTTCTTTGCTGTTCAGTATGTACTCTCATCACTCCCATAGTGGAGACTACGTGTCGCACGCGGTTGACCACTTAGAAGAGATCGTCAATGAGGCAGACCAAATGGGGTTCAAAGGGTTCTGTCTAACTGAACATATGCCCAGATTGCACCATGAGTTTTTATACCCTGAAGAAACAGATAAGGCCTACACCACAAAGTCGTTGGTTGATGCATTTCAAGAGTATACAAGCCATGCTAAACGAATCCGGAATCGGTATAACTCTAAAGATAACGGAATGAACATATTGGTGGGGTTCGAAGTAGAGGGCATTGATTTAGAGCATATAATGTATGCCAAAGAGCTCTTTGAAAGTGGCAACTATGATATGGTGGTTGGCTCTGTACATCATGTCAATGGGGTACCTATAGATTATACTACCGAGATTTGGAATGAAGCAGTGGCCAAAACTCACAATCAAACAGTCCGTCAATTGTATAGTGATTACTTTGAACTTCAGTATACGATGATATCAACACTACACCCCCTGGTTATAGGACATTTTGATTTGATCTCATTATTCATGCCTCTAGATGATATCGACCCGACTACAAATAAGAAGTTGGCTGACGTACATATCGAATCTGATTGGCCAGATGTATGGACTAAGATAGAACGGAACATACAGGCCGTTACGGAATACGGAGGACTTTTTGAATTGAATTCTGCGGCTGTTAGGAAAGGTTGGGCTACTCCTTATCCCCGAGAACCTATAGCCAGAGCCATTGTGAGCCACGGAGGTCGTTTCTGTCTCTCGGATGATTGTCATGCCATTAAACAAGTGGGTATGAACTTTCACGTGACTTGGAAGTATGTTAGAGATATCTTGAAGTTATCTTCAATATACCATTTACAAATTGATTCACTGGGGAAAGTAAGTGTCCTAGAAGATAGCGTTAGCGACTTGGACCAATCAGAGTTCTGGAAACAATACCAATAGACTTGTTTTGTACGTTAATTCATAATAACTTGCACTTATAAAATTACAGTATAAATTAGAAGAAATCCAAATCTAATAAGATCTACCAAACATACAGTAAGTGGTAGCATCCTTGTCACACTTAACACACTTTTGACCAGACTTCAAGGCAGGTTGTTCAAATGGAATACACAAGGACTTAGCACCCATAGATGGAGCCTTTTCATCAACTTGTTCATCTTCACCATTGTTCTTCTTAGCAGAGGAGTCCTTGATATCGTCTTCACAATCAGCATCACCACACCATGGAGCAACAATGACATTCTTGGAGTTCAAGGTTGGAACAAAGTCTTTCCATTCATGAACAAAGACTCTATGTTCATCAAAGTCCTTTCTAGCCTTATCTAACAAACCCTTTTGCATATCGTCCAAGATTTCAGGAATCTTGGTTTCCAACTCAGCCAACTTGACAGTAATCTTCTCACCGTTGTCTCTTCTAACAGCAGTAACTTGTTCAGAAGCCAAATCCTTTGGACCGAATTCCAATCTGAAGGGAGTACCCTTCAATTCCCAATCGGCAAACTTGAAACCAGGAGTGTAAATATCTCTGAAATCTCCAACAGCTCTTACCTCAGAATCCACTAATCTCTTGAGGATTTCAGCAGCACCATCGTTGATAGCCTTCTTTTGGTCTTCAGAAGTCTTAGAGGTAATACCAACAGGAATAACCACAACTTGGTTTTGAGCAACTCTTGGAGGTAAAACCAAACCCTTGTTATCAGAGTGGGTCATGATCATAACACCAATGACACGGGTAGATAAACCCCAAGAGTTTTGATAAGCAAAGCATCTTTCCTTATCAGCACCTTCTGGGTTTTCAACTGAAATGTTAAACATTTTGGAGAAGTTTTGGCCCAAATGATGAGAAGTAGCACCTTGAATACCTCTACCAGTAGCAGCAATAAAACCTTCACAAGTGGTTGTGTAATCACCACCAGCAAACTTTTCATTTTCAGTCTTCTTACCCTTAATAACTGGAACAGCTAATAATTCTTCATAGATACCAGCATACAAATCTAAGATATCACGAACTTCCTTTTCGGCTTCGGCCTTTTCCAAAAAGGCAGTGTGACCTTCTTGCCATAAGAATTCTCTAGTTCTTAAAAATGGCTGAGGATGTTTGAATTCCCATCTGACAACAGAGTTCCATTGGTTCAATTTCAATGGAAAATCTCTGTGAGATCTAATCCATTTGGAATAGTAAGGGTACATGACGGTTTCAGAAGTTGGTCTAATGGCAATTTCTTCTTCTAGTTGAGAGTTACCAGCCTTAGTAACCCAAGCGACTTCAGGAGCAAAACCTTCAATGTGGTCCTTTTCCTTGTTCAAAACCTTGGCAGAAACAAACATAGGGAAGTATGAGTTCTTGACACCCAACTTCTTAATCCTAGCATTGAACCAATCTTGGATAGTTTCCCAAACTGTATAAGAGTTCGGTCTCAAAATATAGCAACCAGAAACATCGTAGTAATCTAACATTTCACCCTTGGTAACAACTTGAGTGTACCAAGTAGAAAAGTCCTTGCTCTTATCGACCGTAACACCGACTAATTTAGCATCGTCCAACTTGGAAGCTTCCTTTTCCTTCTTGAGAGCTTCCTTCTTTGAAGTAGCAGCGGCATTAGCATTGGCAGATGGAGTAGCAGCAGCACTGGCTTGTAGAGCAAAGTCGACTTCGATAAGCTCAATGTCAGTGCCCTTGAGGAATGCATTAATGTTCTTAGCAGAAACAGCTACTTTAGCAGAATCAGAAGAAATTTCAAACACATCTTCATCCTTAGCATCAACAATGGCCTTATCAATTATAATCTTGACCTTTCCAGCTTGTTTCTTGTCCAAGTTAGCAATGGTGAATTCCTTAGCGGAGGTAGCAAAGAATTCTTGAACCAAGTCATCCTTAGCCAATCTAGGTTCCTTAACTGCCGCAGCCTTAGCAATAACACCAGATGGAGTTTGGGTTTCCTTTAATGCAAAAACAATAACTGGAACTGGTTCAGCAGTCTTTGCAGTCTTTGGCTTGAAAACCAAACTCTTGGTAGGAATGGCCTTCTCGTTGGTCTCTGCTAATGATAACAAAGCTAATGATTGTTCCAATGCCATGGTGGTCTATGTTCTATTTCTACTATTAACCAAACGATATTGACCGGTTTCAGCCGTACGTGTATCGGAAGTACTTTTATACGGGACTAATAGCTTAATGCACCAAATAAGTAAGTAGACGTCACTCTTCTTTTCGTCACAGACTTATGATAAAGATAGGTGAAAATTTGGAATGGCATGTCCGGGTAACAGTCGCTTAGATCTTTTACCTTTGTCTTGCGCTACCAGGTTATTTACAAGATCTACCAGGTATCGTGTAACTTTTCTGTACCCATAAATACGCAGTTGTATGCGTAATTATGAGTCCTGTTCAAAGTATGACTCAAAATTTTTCAACTAGGCAGGACTAAAATAAAGCATAGATAGTCGAGAATAAAGTTTCTTGTTCTTATCTACACTATATCTATACTATAACTATACTATACTATACTATACTTAAGATATTCATATTGTAAGATGAGTAAAGTATACGTTAACGAAAAGACCGGAGCGGACTCTGCCAGTGCTGCGGGTTCCGAGGAACAGCCATTCCAAACTCCAGCTTATGCCTTATTTGTGCAACCTGAAGCTACTGTTTTGGTTTTCAAGCAATTGGAAGATTCTGAAGAATTTGGATACGTGGAGATTTCTGCTTCTGCATTAAAGAAAGCCAAGAAAGGTGCTGAATCTTTAAAGAAGAAACAAGAGAAACAAGCCCTTTTGGATGCTCAAAAGCAACAAAAGGAAGCTGAAGCCGCTAAGAAATTGGCTGAATTGGATTTGATTGAAATCAACGAAGATGCATCTTTACCTGCAGCTGTTCCAATTAAAGTTAGAAACGTGCAAGATCATTTGGAAACCAGAGTTGTTGTTCAAGGTTGGGTTCATAGATTTAGATTGCAAAAGGGATTGGCTTTCCTTACTATTAGAGATGGTTCTGGTCTTATCCAAGCTGTTTTGTCCGGTGATTTGGCCAAATGGAAGGTTACCCAACAGTTAACATTGGAATCAACTATTGCTATCAAGGGTATGGTTCACAAGTTACCAGAAGGTAAGACTGCTCCAGGGGGAGTTGAGTTACAAGCTGACTTTTACCAAGTAATTGGTTTGGCCCCAGCTGGTGATGACTCCATTACTAACAAGGTTCCAAGTGATGCGTCTCCTTCATTGTTGATGGATAACCGTCATTTAGCATTGAGAGGTGATGCTTTGTCTGCCGTTATGAAAGTTAGAGCTGCTTTGTTGAAGTCTGTTAGAAGATTCTTTGATGAAGAGAACTTAACCGAAGTTACTCCACCTTGTATGGTTCAAACTCAAGTTGAAGGTGGATCAACTTTGTTCAAGATGAGTTACTATGGTGAAGATGCTTTCTTGACTCAATCTTCCCAATTATATTTGGAAACATGTTTACCTTCTTTGGGTGATGTCTACTGTATCCAAGAATCTTTCCGTGCTGAACAATCTCATACTAGAAGACACTTGTCCGAGTACACTCATATTGAATCCGAATTGGCGTTTATCAGTTTCGATGACATGTTGAACCATTTGGAACGTCTTTTGACCAAGTCTGTTGAATATGTGTTGGCTGACCCCATTGCTGGTCCTTTGGTTAAACAATTGAACCCCAACTTTGTTGCTCCTAAGCAACCATTCAAGAGAATGGAGTACATCCAAGCATTAGAATGGTTGAACGAACACGAAATTCCTAACGAAGAAGGTGAAAAGTTCAAGTTTGGTGATGATATTGCTGAAGCTGCTGAAAGAAGAATGGTCGACACAATTGGTGTTCCAATCTTTTTGATCCGTTTCCCAGCTGAAATTAAATCTTTCTACATGAAACGTTGTAAAGATGATCCTCGTGTTACCGAATCTGTTGATGTTTTGATGCCTAACGTTGGTGAAATTGTTGGTGGTTCTATGAGAATGGAGGATTATGATGAATTAATGACATCAATGAAGAAGGAAGGTTTAGACCCTACTCCTTACTACTGGTTCCTTGACTTGAGAAAGTATGGTACTTGCCCTCATGGTGGTTACGGTTTAGGTACTGAACGTATTTTGGCATGGTTGTGTGACAGATTCACCGTTAGAGACTGTTCTTTGTACCCCAGATTTACCGGAAGATGTAAGCCATGATTTCATTTGTGTACAATATTCCTTCCTGTAACTATAGATGTTAATATATACTTAAGGTGGTACAATAGAAGAAGCCATTTGACTAAACACAAGAGTAATTTTAGTTTGCCTTAGGCCATCGCATCTTATTTCATCTCATCTCATCTCATCTCATTTCAATTTAAGTCATTTCAAGTTTACTCATCTCAAATTTGCTCATCTCAAGTCGACTCAGCTTCTGTTTTTTAATGTTATCTGTTTCCTCAGATGCTCTTGCAAAGAGTTTAATGGGTAACTCGTCAACTTACCTGCCGTTTCCATGGAAGGTGGTATCGCCGAATAAGACTGACTCATGTCCCAATCGGGAATGAAAAATTTTGCTAAGCGCGGTGTGAAATCTTATAAATTGGGCATGTATCCACCCAACGTTGATTAATGACGCACCTTTCTTTTATTAGAGTTTTTACCTTTACTACACTTATACAGTATAAATATGTCTACTGAAAAGCCAGCAGAAAGCAAGTTATGGGGTGGTCGTTTCACCGGTGCCACTGATCCATTGATGGACTTATACAACGCTTCGTTACCTTATGATAAGGTTATGTATGATGCTGACTTGACTGGAACCAAAGTTTACACTCAAGGTTTACAAAAAATTGGATTGCTTACTGAGAGTGAGTTAGAATCCATTCATGATGGTTTAGAGAGAATCAGAGCTGAATGGGAGTCTGGTCAGTTTGTTGAGAAGCCAGGTGATGAAGACATCCACACTGCTAATGAAAGGCGTTTGGGTGAATTAATTGGTAAACATATTGCTGGGAAAGTTCATACTGGTAGATCTAGAAATGATCAAGTGGCTACGGACATGAGAATATATGTTAGAGAAGCATTAGAAAAGTTGAGTGGGTTCTTAAAGACATTCATTACCACTATTATTGTTCGAGCTGAAACTGAAATTGATGTTTTAATGCCCGGTTATACTCACTTGCAAAGAGCTCAACCAATCAGATGGTCTCATTGGTTGTCGTCCTATGCTACTTATTTCACCGAAGACTACAACAGATTACAAGAAATCTTGGCCAGAATTAATAAGAGTCCTTTAGGTGCTGGTGCTTTGGCTGGTCATCCTTATGGTATTGATAGAGAATTTTTGGCTCAAGGCTTAGGTTTCTCTGCTCCAATTGGTAATTCTCTTACTGCTGTTAGTGATCGTGATTTTGTTGTTGAAACATTGTTCTGGTCTACTTTACTTATGAACCACATCTCTCGTTTCTCTGAAGATTTGATTATTTATTCAACTGCAGAGTTTGGATTTGTTCAATGTGCTGATGCTTACCTGACTGGTTCATCATTGATGCCCCAGAAGAAGAATCCAGATTCTTTAGAATTATTACGTGGTAAATCTGGTAGAGTTTTCGGTTCTTTAGCAGGATTTATCATGTCCCTTAAATCTATTCCTTCAACTTACAATAAGGATATGCAAGAAGATAAAGAACCCTTATTTGATGCCTTGACAACTGTTGAACATTCTATTTTGATTGCCACAGGTGTTATTTCCACTTTGAAAATTAATAAGGAACGTATGGAAGGTGCTTTAACCATGGATATGCTTGCTACTGATTTGGCTGATTATTTGGTTAGAAAGGGAGTTCCATTCAGAGAAACTCACCATATTTCTGGTGATTGTGTCAAGAGTGCCGAAGACTTGAAGTTGAGTGGTATTGATCAATTAACTTTGCAACAATTCCAACAAATTGATTCTAGATTTGGTGAAGATGTTAAAGATGTATTTGATTTTGAAGCCAGTGTAGAAAGAAGGAATGCCACTGGTGGTACTGCACGTTCGGCTGTTTTGAAACAATTAAATGCTTTAAAAAACTCTTTATAATATTACATATATTTCCTTATATACACAACTATAATAATTCTTCTTAACTATAATAGTCTAAAACCAAAACCCAACCATCTCTATAAAGAATTAAAGTCACGTGACCGTCTACACACGATTCCCACTAACCACACAAAAAATTACTGTACTGTCCCTTAGCTCAACTCAACTCCATTCCACATATGTGAACCAATAATCTTACCTTGTGCTATACTTCTTCAAAAGTTCAACGGAAGTAGGCGGGAAAAGAGGAACAAAGCTGTACTGTATCCCTGATTTACTGCTCGTAGAAATCCAACCCGTTGAAGGCTGTGTACTGGCAGCACTAAGTTTCCGCTCGTAGGCTTGCTCCGTGCGAGTGACATCATCCAAATCAATTTTAGGGTAAGAAGAGTCCGAACTCTTCAGTGTATAATCTCTAGAGACTTTTATAAAGAGCGGATCAAGATCAACAGATCCACGCCTTTTATGTTCGCAAGCACTTTCTCTGGGATTTTTGAATGTAAAATCGTTAAACATAGTGTTGTGAAGTCTATATTGTAATGTAATTGTAATGTAGTGCTAGGAAAGAAACGTCTATAAATAATAACAACAGTAACAATAATATGGCATTTACTGATGCAGTGATCTAAACTTTAAATAAAAGTATTTAAATTTTTGACATCAACAAGTGTATTTATATATAGTCATTTTGATACTTTGTGGGTTACTGCGTGTCCATGTATTATTCCTTTTTCCTACTGCTTGGTTGCTTTTCTCTTCTGTGTCAACGCCCCTCGAGACCATTAATTCGGTAGTTAGACTTTTCCTCCTGAACTACGATACCCCCGCTTACTTAGATGTATGTTTTATGTTTTTGTGGATGACAAAATGGCTCAATAGCTCTCGAAGGTCCATTGTCTGGGCCATGTCCACAGGCCAAGACAATCATGCACAATGACTTAAAATGTTTAGAAGAGTACGAACTAAGTCCACTTAAGATAAGACATACAATTTAGTGGGGGACAAACAATAAAGGGAAGAGCAGTAATCAATAGAACAAAAGAAGTAAATGACACAGGATGGAGCTAATAATGTGGTAAACCGCTGTTACATTACACTAAATTGAACGTACTTTAATCAAAACATACGAGAATATCAAGCGGCGGAGGGTATTAAAGTGTGTGAAAACTACTATTCTACTTTCTCTCCACACTGACCAAAAGTTCTAAAACTGGAACATTATTCAGGGAGCTTTGTGACCTATACTTTGGTCATGCGTGACTACTCAGTGCTACTTATCTGCAAGTTCACATTTAGTTGCATTAGATGGAATGCTGTACAAAGTTCATCTTCAGAACAAACAATTGTAAATTAAAATCATCTGCTGATATTCAATCGTACATTATCATCAACATGATCTTTAGCTCTTCTTCAAAGAAAAACTGTTTCTGTATTGCTTTAAATTTAGTTCAGTTATATTTCCATTCGCTAAACTCCCAACCATTTTGCTCCTGAAGATTACCTCATCTTGATGGGGTAAGATTATTATTATTATTATTATAAAGCATTACTTCTTTTGTTGTTGTTAAGCACACATTTTGTAGTAGTGCCGTAATTGAAAAATGTCTTCCTATTGTCCTATGCACTGTCCTTAACACAATGTGGTTAACCTTCCCTTCCCTGCAAAAGAAATAATCTTAACTTGTAATTCATAACGGTCGAAGGACTGGACCAGTCTCTAATTGGCTTATGTAAGCATATTTTTCAACCTTTGTGGTTTGTTTCAGTTTTGTGTGTAATTTGCAGCTTTTGATATACTTCCTTCTCTCTACTAACTAAACGGTGCTTTGATATTCACTCTATTAAGCTGCTGCCATCACTATAATCTAGAAGTCGTATTATTATACTTTTAAGTTATAAAGCAAGCATCGAGGTCACTTTGAAATTAGACCTGTCACTTCAGTATCTCTTACTAATAAAGTTTCAAAAGCCTTTGTGGTACCACCCCATAATGAACTTCTCCCTGCAAGAAGCACGTCAGTTGCAACCAACCAATCTGTTGATGACGACTATGGAATTAAGTCGGAATGTTGAAAAATCCATTGAATCATTCATGCAGCCTTCGTCCATCAGACTCACTCCTCAAGAATTGTCAAATTTTGTCAATTCAATCTTGAAAGTAGGTGTATGTGACCTGTCATTTTTGACTGATCTAACTCCTCATTTGATCAATTGGATTATCTATATTAAGCAAGCTTATCCTGATCTCACTAAAGATGATCCTTGTGTAATGTCTCAGTTGATTTTACTTCTTCAAACCATCTTCTCTACTCCTGTTGCAGCTTCTGTTGTCATTAAAGAAATCAGAAAGGGTGCGTTTGCCTCCAAAAATCATGTCACTGCTCCTTTATCGAAAACAGCAATTCCTGGTACTCCCTCTAGTAAATCCACTACTTCAAGTATTGAAACTGCAACCTCTAAAGGTACCAGTAGTGTCACTAGGTCTTGCTCAGCTTATGGTTCCCTTATTGGCCTGGACTCTTTTTTGGTCTCGAATGACCTAATACGTCAAGTGGTCTTTTTGGACAGTGCTATCAACTATAAAATTGGGTTTGGATTTGACACTTTCCTTCACTACGTTTCAGATGTTGTTTGCGCCGCTTTAGAGGCACTAGACCTCTTAAGGTCAATGAGAACAGAAATTTCCAACCAAAGAGTTATTGAAACGCCTGATTCTGTCAAGGCACTCTACTTGCTATCAGATTCTCTTCGTTACGGTAGTTTCTTTGGCTGTATGGCCTTAGCAACATACAATGATGCTCCAGATTTATTGCGCTTTGTAACAAAGTCAAACCATACCGGATTACCTTATTGGGATAGTTTTGTTTGCAACATAATACGGATAGGGAATTCCAAATCAGTTTATGCCTGTATCAAAGAAACAACAAGTATCTCTCAGACCCAGAACTTGAGGTTTTCAAACTGCTTCCTCTTACAATTTCTTGATCATGAACCTGAGTTTGAGCTTGTATTTTCAAAGTGCATTCCCACATTGATGCTCCTTGCTGTACGTACTGTACATGAGGCAACTCCAGAAACTCGTAATTTGTATCAAGCATTTAATGAAGCTCGATCAAAATTATCAGTTAACTCCTTCTGCTGCATGTTGAATTATGCTGTCTGTAATAATGTGATGCGAACTTTGAAAAGTAATCTTCCATCCGTTATTGTTTCTGAATTTTCAGGGTTCAAGTTACCTCCTTTAGCTAAATGGGATTATACTTTTAGTGAAGAATCTTTCATTTTGGAGGGTGACGACGCCAAGCAAGTTAACATGCGAAGCCTTTTTGAGCTATTGGTTATTAATTTGGACACATTTATGGCAACTATGGAACGGGAGCTTATTGTGTTATCATCATTTGAAGTGGATTCACTGAAATTTCTTCTCGAGAAGTTAATTCAAGCTAAACTTACAACGTGTATGCATTCTTTGGCCGCAGCATTGCTTTTACTAAACGTTTTCAAAGATTCCGAACCAAAATTCTTGCACCAGGTACTTGAGCAAAAAGTTTACCAAGCGTTCTGGTTTCTATTAAGCTTACCAACTTCAAATCCTGAATTGGTATGGTTGCTGCTTATGAACTTGGTCAATGATATTTGTAAAGATGATTTAAAGTATACTCGTCTTTTCGAGAATTTACTTATCTCTTTGGTGAAGAAAGATAACGGAATTTTGAAGACTAATTCCATCATATCCTTATTAAGTAGGTTTGCAACTACCTTTGCATGCCACTTACTTCTTTCAAACCTTGGAATCTCAAGCTTCAATACTAACCATATGGACTTGGTAGTTCCTCAATCCGAGGTCGCAAGATTACTTGGAATTCAGAAATCTTTACCTTCTCAAGTTCCCTGTAAACGAGCCCATTAGATTCGGGATTATTATCAGTTTTCCTTAAACACTTGTCAAGTGTAACTTTAGGACGAGTGCGTTACTTGAAGAAGTTTATTCTCTGTAAGGGGTTATTTTAATACGCTTGATTTAGGAACTCGCGTTTGGTGACACAAAGTCGGAAATAATTAAGATGCTCATCTCTGAAATTTTTAAAGTCAAGTTCAAGCCTTCTGCTACAATATAAAGGTTGATTAAACGAGTAGATAAAAGATGGTGTTAAAGTCACTGTCAGCTGGTGGTGTTTCAGTGTATCAAGTTGCTGGAGCCAATGTTTCCAGATCGTTACCTGATTGGATAGCGAAAAAGAGAAAGCGTGCTTTAAAGCTTGACTTGGAGTATCAGAATCGTATTGAATTAATTCAAGATTTTGAATTCAGTGAAGCTTCCAATAAGGTTAAAGTAACTCCTGATGGACAGTATGCCATGGCCACAGGTACTTATAAACCTCAAATACATGTGTACGATTTTGCTAACTTATCTTTAAAGTTTGATAGACATACTGATACAGAGAATGTGGATTTTGTTATACTTTCTGATGACTGGACTAAATCTATACACTTGCAAAATGACAGATCTATTGAGTTTCAAACTAAAGGTGGGATTCATTATAAAACTAGAGTTCCCAAGTTTGGGAGGTCCATTGCATATGATCCAGTCAAATGTGATTTCTTGGTAGGTGCTTCAGGCAATGAAATATACAGACTTAATTTGGACCAGGGCCGGTTCCTTAATCCCTATGTGTTGGATACTTCACAGGGTGTTAACTCAGTTGGTATAAATTCAGTACATGGATTAGTTTCTGCTGGTTTAGAAGATGGTACAGTGGAATTTTGGGATCCAAGAAGTAGGCAAAGAGCAGCTAAGTTATTCATTAATGATCAACTTGGAGAATCTCTTCTGGTCACGGCTACAGCTTTCCGTAATGATGGGTTAAATTTTGCTTGTGGGACACTGACTGGGATGTCACTTTTATTTGATTTAAGAAACTCTGTACCTTATTCTGTTAGAGATCAAGGATATGGTTTTGATATCAAAAAGATCATATGGTTAGATGAAAATGCTTCAGATAGTGATAAAATCTTAACTTCAGATAAAAGAATTGCCAAAATATGGGATAGGAATGATGGTAAATTATTTGCATCTATGGAACCTAGTGTTGACATTAATGATGTTGAATATATTAAGGATTCTGGTATGTTCTTCATGGCTAATGAAGGAATGCCCATGCATACTTATTATATTCCTAACTTGGGTCCTTCGCCAAAATGGTGTTCATTCTTGGATAATGTCACTGAAGAGTTGGAAGAGAAACCTTCAGACTCAGTTTATTCGAATTACAGATTTATTACTCGAGACGAAGTTACCAAGTTGAATTTGTCACACTTGATAGGTTCCAAGGTTTTACGATCTTATATGCATGGTTTCTTTGTTGATACCGAATTGTACGAGAAGGTTAACTTGATTTCCAATCCTGATTCATACAGAGACCAAAGAGAAAGAGAAATTAGAAAGAAGATTGAACAAGAAAGAGAATCAAGAATCAGAACCACAGGGGCTATCACCAACACTAAAATTAAGGTTAATGAAGGATTGGCAAGCAAATTACAACAGAAACAAGGTACTGAAGCTGCTGAATCTGTTATTAATGATGATCGTTTCAAGGCATTATTTGAAAATCCTGATTTCGCAGTGGATGAAGAGTCTCATGAATATAAGCAATTGAATCCAGTTAAATCAGAAAAGGATGTGGAAGTAAATAGATCTCGTGGATTAACCGCTGCTGAGGAATCAGACGAAGAAAAGGCTCGTGGAAGTAACAGTGACAGCGAAAGTGAAAGTGAAAGTGAGGAAGATGACGATGACGACGATAATGATGAAGAAGAAGAAGAAGCCAAGGCTTTGACTAAACAAAAGGTTCAAAAAGAAATGGAAAGGTTGAAACGTAAGAAGGAACAAGATTTAGCAGCCTCTAGGTTTATGAACGAATTAAAGGTTCTGTCCGATGCCACTACAGAAGCCAAATCTAATCAAACATTTGGTACGCAAGTGAAGAAACAAAATAGAATCTCTAAGAACAGACCACTCAATGATGTACGTGTTCGTCGTCATGCAAAGGGAGAGGTTGAGATGACTTTTGTTCCTCTGGATAAACCTGAACCAAAGAAGAGGGTAGCATTTGAAGACCAAGAAAAGGGAGATGACGCAGGCTTGCGAGGCAGAACTAAGCAACGGTTTGAAGGTCGTAGAAGGGCATCTAAGAACACATTCAGGGGTATGTAGTAAATACAGATTAACATATAATGAACTTAAAGTACATCCTCGTTGAAGCAATGAGATGAGCATATTTAAAGTCACGTTTGTTATCACGTGATTGTGTCGATAAAGATAAAAGTGAATAAAGAAGCACACATCTTTAAAGGACATTTCTCTTACTTTAAAATTTATAACAGATGTCTAGGAATCTGGAGAAATCCCAATCGGAACTCCATCGGTTTCAACATCAAAAGAATCTTGAGGCTGGAGTTCTTGAAAGCAATCCCAAGCTTCGGCCTAAGAATGTCAAATCAGTTTCGAATTTAGCGCAAGCTGAACGATGGAGAACCGTTATCATGGGAGAGATCTCTCAAAGACTCACAAGGATCCAGGATCCAACTGCAAGTGACGAGACACTTCGGGAGCTTAACAATGAGTTGGCTCAGTTCTTCAAGGAAAAGAGATCTTGGGAGTATCATATCAAAGAACTAGGAGGTATTGATCATTTGGCACAACGAGATAGTATTAAGGGACAGATGGCCAACGGGATACGGTACTATGGAAGGGCACGGGAGCTTCCAGAAGTTCAACAACTTCTTAAGGCCCAGAAGGAGGAACGAGATCTTCAACTCAAACAACAGCAAGGGAAGCTGAAACGTGCAATGCAAATTAATGAACGACGGTTGAAGATTACTGAAGACTACTATGGGTTGAACGAGCCTAGTGCGAATGAGGAAATGGTTGAAGATGAAGATGATCAAGGGAGGACCCTTAATCAGAAGTATAAATTACATGCATTGAAACAAAGCAGACGAATAGGTTTAATTGGATACGAACGAAGAAGAACTAAAAGATTAATGGGAGAACGAAATATATAGAGTATTTTATTCTCTTGTGAACAAAGGATCATCATAAGCTATTTGCTTAACCCCAGCATCCTTATAAAGTTTATCGGTGTCAGCTTCCTTTTCAGGATAAACACTTTTGGTACACAGTTTAATGACATAAGTATTGAATCCAGCAGCAGCACAATCGACAGCAGAATTAAGTACACAGAAATCATATGCTAGTCCAACAAACACAACATCTGTAATATTTAATTCCTTTAAATAGTCTTCCATTTCCGTCTTATGTAACTTCCAACAGTCTTGGAAACAAGAGTAGTATTCTCTATCCTTTAAATACCCCTTCTGGACGATTTTCTTTGGAACATCTTGGGTTGTATTGAATAAAGTGAGGAAGGACTCTTCAAGGGTTGCACCATATGATTCTTGAACACAATGATCTGGCCAGACGTATTGAGTCATTGTCTTGCTGTTATCGTTTAAGGGATGCTTGAACTCCAATTGAGTGTAGGGTGGTACTCCATGCTGAGATGCAAATGAGCAATGATCAGCTGGATGCCAATCTTGAGTAGCTATAATGGCCAGCCATTTGTATTTCCTCGCATCTACTAATCTGTTAATACTGGTGATGATATCTCTACCATGGGGTACTGCTAGGGAGCCTTTATCTGGAAGGAAATCTTCCTGAAGATCCACAACTACCAATGCGACTTTAGTCATGATAATAATAGGCGTATGTTTAGTTTGTAATAGTGAGGGTTCATTGGGGTGGGTTTAAATGGTGATTCTTTACTCCACGCTATTATATGCTACAGTGGTAGTGTAATGTCCTCAAGATATCAGGTCACTTTAAGGTTATGTGTGATGGTGTGTGGTAGAATTTCGGAGAGGTCGCATAGACCTGTATTTCGTACAATTGGGTAGGTTAATGTCTAAATGTGACAATAAATCATTAACGTCCAAGAATATACAGTACTTTTCAAGAAAAATTTACTATAACTACAATATGATGATATAACCAAGTATTGTAACAGTTCAGTAATGATATTAAAATAGTGCAAGATATCACTAAAGAAATGGCAGTGATGTTTCAGATTATAAATTTGAATAGAACCGTCAGCTTTTTTCTTTTGAGAGGTATAATATATTCGTATGGGAAACTGCCTAGATCTAGATAATACTATAGAACACCCTAAAGCCCAAGAGAATACTGCTGGCATGATATCCTACTCACCAGATGTAAGAGAGGTCAGCCTTCTGCTTTGGTAGGAAAGGAATTGAAAGCCATCTAACATTTATACGTATAATTTGGTAGCGCCATTTGATGGTATTGAGTGAGTTGACAACATGGTTTGTCCAACTAACATTATTGGTTGCTACTGGTATAAATAATTTCTACTTCAGTTATAACAATCTGCAGCATTACATATATTAAGCATATTTTTCTACTTCCTAAAGAACGTTGACATTTAATTATACCATTGACTCAGTCCCTCTTCTTGGACGCAATTTTGCAACCAGTTTTTGATTAAGTAATGTAGGGCTCATATATGGGATAACCCAGTACTTCATAGGTATTAATTCAGAAATCATATACAAACAAATTGAGACACAAGTGATCTGAATAGAGCCGATCTATGTTACCAAATTACTCGTTTCTTTTTCATTTGCAATGTATAGAAACATGCCACTACTAAAGAAGCCCTGTATTACGTAACGACGTGCCAATACATGTATGAATAGGTCAAGTTTTGAAATCGGACTTCTAACGGGACGACTAACAGGGTTAGTATCAACCACTTTAGTAATTGTTGAAGGGCCAGCAGACTGCTCACAAGTGAAGCAATCTGAATTGAAATACTTGACTTGGCGCTTGCCTTATTGTTACCTCCAGAGTAACGGTCACGAGAAGGGTCACTGGACATACGTAGGTATAATCTAAATTAACACAAAAAAACCTATTTTATTTTCTTGGTGGACTAACTAAGAATGAATCGGTATAATTAAAAGAAAAGAAAAGAGAAGGTATAACTATGACTAGGATATCTGTGTCAAAAGACGTAACTTTTAAGCAGTTAAACAGTCTTTTTATGAAAGATACCATATAACTCCTGGGAGACTAGAACGTTTATTTCAAGTTGTTTTAACAAACAGACACTTTACTTACTCATAGAAAATCCGATATAGTGTAACGGCTAGCACGGTTCGCTTTCACCGAGCAGACCCGGGTTCGACTCCCGGTATCGGAATCTTCTTTTTTTTTGAGAAGATAGAAAAATACATCACGTGACTAGTTTATTGGTCTTTACACGAGTCCAAATAATTGGAAGCATACTGTAACAATTTTTCTTTTTGAACTTACATATAAAAGCTTCGTACATAAACGTTAACAATTCCTTTCGTTTTTTCTTTTTCATTAATCTTGTGACAACGATGTCCAAAAAGCTTGGATCATCATACGTGGTTTATATGGGACTGATTCCCTTTGATTGGGATGATGCTGTAATCAAATCTGTTGTATGTGGAACTGGCAGTGTAGTTGACGTCAGACTTGGATTTGACTACGTAGGGAAGAACAAAGGATTTTGCTTTATTGAGTATATATCTCAGTCGGACGCGTCAAGAGCTATGCTGTTATTGGAGCAGATGAAGATTGTAAATCCTCAGACCAATCAGATCAAGAAGATACGAGTTGAACTCTCTAAAGAATCATTAAAGGTGAATCAAGATAATGACTTTAAACAACCTTTGATGCTTACGTTTAATAATTTACCAGATAACGTAATATTAGCTCGGGAACAATATGTCAATGGCCCCCCCTTACCTTCTACAAATATGGGGCTCAACAATACTACTACCACTACTAATCCCAATCTGTTTCTTCCTAATATTCCACCTCAACTTCCTCCAGTTCCTCAGTACGGATATAACAATGGATACAGTAACAATAATAACAATAATATTAATAATATTAACAGTAATAATAATCACAATAATAATATTAACAATAATAAGAACAATATTAATGTCATAAATAATAAATTGAATAATTCAACTCAACCACAGTCCAATTCCAATACTTTAGGCCCGGAATTTACCAATGCATCACAACGACTTCCTCCTCAACCTGAAACGTTACCGTTTGACGTTCTGGGTAACATTAATAAGACCCTTAGTCAAATTCCACCGGTACTGTTGATTGAATTCATTTCTAATTTGAAAAATACTCTCAATGGACCCAATGCTGGACAAGCAGTCAATGTGCTTCAGCTTTCGCCCAACTTGGCTTCTTCCACGGCCCAAGCATTGTTGCTTATGGGGTTTATAGATGAACAAGTGATCAATGAAGCTGTTACCAATGTTCAAAACCCAAGATCTGCATCTCATACTCCAGTACCACTTCCTCAGAATATCTTACCACCACCACCTCCACCACCTCAACAACAGCAGCAAGGTTATGGTGGATACTCCATTCCTGGTTCCAATAATTATGGAGCTACGGTGCCTAATTATCCTCCACCACCAACAGCGGTTAATCTTAATCCTAATTGGGCCCATTTTTCACATTCTACGCAATCGAAGTTGGCAGCATTACCATCAAATGAAGCAGACGTTATTGTTCAAGTCTTGAATCTTCCTGCGGATCAAATTAGTTTATTACCAGCGGAACAGCAGGGAATATTCACCAATATCAGGGCCCAGTATCTTGGATAAAATGAGCATGTACATACAGTATCATATCAATAACAGTACCATATATAAACGTATCATATTATTGTTTTAATAGCTTAAAGTATATCCGGTCGTTGACACCTGCCATTTTGGGAACCTATAAGATCGCATTAGACTATAAAAATTTGTTCCATAATACTGGCCACGCTTTCTCACACACTTTCTTCCACAACATATACCGTAGACTGTGGTCGTGTTGAAGTCCGCTATATATATTGTGTTTAGTCCTTACATTCTTACTGGTTGTTAAGTATTGGCACTGCAGTCAAACCACATTGCAGTTAGTCTCATTCAGTCAGTCGCACTGTCATATTATACTCAGACCGATCCAGTCAGTCCCGGTTGATCCCACTCAAACTCATTCAGTCACGCCAACTTGAGATGGATCCCAGCGCTAATCCCTTTAGTGGGTTCCCCAATATCTTTGGCGGTGGCCAACAGCTTGAAGGAGCCGCTGTGTTTGACATCAACTTGGATTCATTGGACGACCTGAACCAAAACAATATCTTGAGAGATCTTGTTGATACTGCTCTTACCAACTCCGGAATGAGGCCACGGAAAAAGGTTGCTAGTGCCGAGGCCATTGCTAGTTTGAAGGAAGTCAACAGCGAAGATGTTGAAGCCAATGAATGTCCCATTTGTTATGAGAAGTATGAGTTTAGTGATTCACAGAATCGAAAGAGTGACCAGGAAACATCTTCTCCGGAGTCGACTCCAGAATCTTTTGCTGCCACAGAACAAGATTTCTATTTGTGCTTTTCCAAAGCTGTGGATAAAGATGGTACCTTGCCAGTTCCTTACATGGAAAGTCGTCAACAGAAGTTGAAGTTTAATGATCCTTCACTCTTCTTCCCCGGTGATGAATGTAGTTCGATCTACTTTCGATTCCCCCAAAGAAACTTAGCTACTTTAGAGAACACTACCATGGAAGATATGTTTCCCCGATTCAAGACAGGCGATGATCAAGAATCAAAGAAGATGAAGAAAAATCCCGACGGCCATGTGGCTGTTCGGATGCCCAACTGTCAACATATATTTGGCAGAAGTTGTATTGTAGAATGGCTTAATGGGAATGTCAGCTGTCCGTTGTGTCGGAAGGAGGTTGAGATTGCAAAGAACAACAGCCTTCTCAACAGAAGAGAAGACGTGAGAGAGAGAATGTTCCCTTCTAGCTCAAGAGAAGTTGATAATAACGAGGTAATTGATTACATTACAAACCATACATCTGATATTTTCCGTCCTTTAAGAAGACCTCACATGGGTGCTAATGTTACCCCTTTAGCAGATCAAGCAGTTCCTCAAAATTGGGTGACTCCAAGTGAATTGAATACCAATGAATCCACTAGAGATCCAAATATCATCATTCCAAGAGACTTCACCTTAGCAGGCATTAGACCAATGAGTACAGCTGCTGCTTCACAACGGATTGCATCAATGCAAGCATTCAGAAGACGGTTTGAGCCTCGAACAACTAGACGTCCTACAAGACAAAGAGATGCTAATAATGAAGCTTCTCAACCAAATACTAATAGATCAAACACTGATCAAACAGGTGATAATCAACCCACAGTTGCCGAATCAAGTGGGCAAGTTAATGCCAATGAAACTCGGACTGATACCCTATCTTCCAGACAACTTAGAGCTGATCTGGCCGCTCCTACTACGACTTCAACTATTAGAACTAACCCCGAAACGAGACCGGGGCCCATTTTATGGCATCAATCGTACGGAAGAGAACCAATGCCTGTTTCGTTCACTGAAATTCACGCGGTACAAAACCATCGATCTGACAATGACATCAGCCAACCGTCTAGAACTCGGGTGGTTCACAGAACTGTCATCCCCCCTCATGGTACAAACGGAGCGCCCATAGCAACTCGTCCGTCCACCAATATCCCTAATTTGAGCAACAGACAAGGCGCAAGCGGAATTCCGTCACCCAGACCCGGTACGATTCCACGTGAAGTTGCAGACCATATGAGAGTCCACTACAATAGGCATCGTGCCAGTAGTCCTCGACCTTCACTGCTGCCATTTGATGCAATTCCGAGCGATGAGGGAGAGGCTCCGAGTACTGTAAGAATCGGCCGCCCCACAGTCACACAAGGGGTAATGAGACGATCTGGAAGTAGCAGCAATGAACGCACTCATCCCTACAGTCGGCCCTCTCCAGAAGTATAATGTTTGCTGTAGCAATGATGTCATTGATTTTCGGACTACCAGAATGTTCGTGGTGGTGAATTAGTATGATTTATAAAGAGTGAAGATGCAGATTTAACCTGAAAGAACTGCTAGTTTTCCATTACAATCAGAGATCAGCAAAAATGCTTAGAACAATCCAATTGAGACAAGCTGCTATGCTTAGAACTGTCTTATTAAGACAGACAAGAGCCTTTAGAACTACAACTCCAATTAGATACAGTGTAATTGGAGATGCCTTGCACAAGGTGAACATGAAATTGGGGAAGGTAGCTGCTGAAGGCATTGAAGAGGTTGAAGAAATCAATGAAAGTGTTAAAAGTACTGTCAAAGACACGGTTGACAGTACTTCGGATACTGTTAAGAGTGGTAAAGAAGTTGCTGAAGATGCTGTGGAGGCAGCCAACTTAAAGCTTGGGAAAAAGGCCGCGGATGGCATTGAAGTAGTAGAAGAATTGAATGAAAATGTGAAGGAGACTGTTCAATCTACAGGTGAAACAATTAAAGATACTGCTGCCGGTGCAGTAGAAACAGCTAACTTGAAGCTTGGGAAAATGGCTGCGGATGGCATTGAAAAGGTTGAGGAATTGAATGAGAATGTAAAAGAGACAGCTCAAGCCACTGCACAAGGTGCAATGGATGCCACAGGAAAGAAATTACAAGAAGGTAAAGAGATGGCTGGAGAAGCTGCTGCAGCTACTGGAGAGAAATTGAAAGAGGGTAAAGATATGGCAAAAGATGCCGCTCAATCTACTGCCGAAAAGAGTAAGGAAATGACCGACGACGCAGTGGATGCCACAGGAAAGAAATTGCAAGAAGGAAAAGAGATGGCTGAGGATGCGGTAGATGCCACGGCCGAAAAGGGTAAGGAAATCGTCGACGGCGCTAAGGACACTGCTGAAGATGTCAAGCAACAAGCTTCAGACAAAGTACAACAAGGCAAAGAGAAAGTCCAGCAAGCTACTGAAGAGGTTGAAGTAGATGAAGAACTTCAAGAAGTTGTACGTGAGAACTACGAAGGATATTCCAGTCTTCAAGAGAAAGGAGCTCAGGTTGAGAAGGAACAGAACAGACCACCTGATGGTATTTAAAATATAGTAATCATAATATACTCTTTTAGGTAATTCGTGACGATGTATTAGGTAATACTTAGATATTAATTGTAAGATTTATCATGGAAGTCTTGAACCATTTTATCGGCCTGCAAGTTATTGTTTAATGGTAATTCGCTGATAGTTTGAGCCGACTGGTTAGTTGGTTGGGTTGAGGTTGATTCTATGGCCTTCGTTTTACGCTCAATTAATGCCAAATAATTAGAAGGAACATAACCAACTTTTCCCAGTCTTGATCTCACTTTCCACCATTTAGATTCATTTCCTAGAGGATCACATTTTGATAAGATAGCCACCAATTCGTTGGGCTTCAATTCGATTTCGACATTTGGATTCTCTGGATTAAATTCATAGATTGCCTTAGCAAATTCAACAGTATTTAAATCAACATTCAGTGGTCCCCCGCCTTGTTGAGGGTTCATCATATTACCCCCACCATTTAGTTGTTCTTGACGTCTTCTTTGTTCAACTTGTTGTTGATTAAGCTTTTGAATGGCTTTGCTTAACAAATAGGGGAACCCAATCGCAGCCGCAAGGAAGAGCAATAAAGGCTTTAAAGCTAATTTGTTACCACCACGTTGTTGTTGATGTTGCTTCTTGATATTCTCTTCCAATTTCTTTTGAGTCTTTTCAAACTTGTTGAACTCTTTTATGTTCAATCCATTGTTATAATTTTGACCAGTTAATTTGTAAAAAATCTTCTTTAGAAACTTGATCAAGGCAAAAATACCCAAAAGAGACCCTAAGGCATTCTTTAAATTCCCAAACTGTTCAGCCAATGAAACCATAGTAAAGAATGAACTATGTGTGGCCATATAAGTTGCTTCTAACATTTGTGCAAAGCCTCCAACGGCTCCAATTATGCTTTCGATCAAATGGAAAGTAGCTTGAGTTCCTTCTCCTAAGAGACCATTTGCTCCAGGTCCCATACCTTGATTCATCATTCCATAACCACCTCCATATCCCCCATAACCTCCTCCGTATCCTCCACCATACATGGAACTACCATAACCTCCATATCCCCCACCATACATCGATCCCCCAAGTCCACCGTATCCCCCACCATACATGGAGCTGCCAAACCCCCCACTGCCGTACATAGAACTTCCATACCCACCACTACCATACATCAGACTACCGTATCCTGAGCCTCCATAACCAGAGGTTCCATAACCTCCCGTTCCCAATGCCGAGGTCCCATACGAAGACGTTCCTAGTGGTGTCGCACTAGACGCACCAGCCGTTGTGCCACCACCTACATCGTTTAATGAGGTAGGCCTATCAGGTAATGCTATGGTGTTGGTGGATGCTGCTGCTGTTGCTGCTGTTGTAGAAGATGCTTCCGGGTTTAAGGATGCAGCAGAAGTTCCCGAAGCTACTTCCCATGGTTTAGGTCTGGGTACAGACATCTTATTGGTTGGTTGTATTATGTTGTATTTGAGGTGTGACTATGATTTGGTATGATTTGATATGCTGGTCAAAATAATGCTCTATTCTCTCGGGGAAAAAAACGTTAATATACTAATAGCGAGTTTTAAAACGTTCCAGATACCTTCCTACACCGATATAAGGACCCTAGTAGTGTTAATTCTTATGTGCTTGAAGAGAAGTAGTAAGACCCTTACTCAGTGGCTATATATTTTTTCTTGTTGCTCATGACGGATTTACCAGTTTCGGGTATAAGTAGTGTACTGACCGTATAAAACAGATGTGGGGGAGTAATGTGATTCGCATCGACTGTATGCAGTACTGAAAATTGAGTCATTAGCCTACTTACCTGTGAATAGGTCTAGGCTTCACATCTACAAGGGTAGGTATCACAGTGAAAGAATACAGTTAGGTGGTAACCGACAATCCAATTGGAACGAGAAAGTACTGTTTAGTGGGAATAACTGAAAAAACCAGCGAGAGCCCGGGTATATTCATGGATACACTCGGGATAAAAAAGTATGTAAAAGATAACCGAGGATGTAGTACAGGATTAATTCCTTATGTATTTAACTAAGGTAAGGGTTCCAGAGAAGATGATAACCGATTCAAATGTAAGTAAACATCTGTACCATAACCTTCCATGGAGATTAACTTCAAGTCACCTCCAAAGTATTGAGCATATAACCGAGAAATAGGTAACCCGTACCCGAATCCGGCCATTGGAGCTCTGAAGCTATTATTATTACCATCTTGTTCTAAGGTGGGGGCTTCTTTAACTGTTGTGTATAAGTAAGTCCAAATCAATGGGACTTCTGAACGAGCAATGCCTCCTCCTTCATCACTGACTTTGATAGCTATGTCTTCATAGCCTTCAGAGATAATTACCTTTATAGGAGGGAACTTGAGATCATTTAAATCTATGGAGTTTGCATCTGTTCCAGGATTCTCTTGTAGATACTGCTGTTTCAATTTAGGCGTATGGAACTCAATGGTAGCCCTAAGGGAGTTCTTTAATGTTTCAAACAACATATGAATCAAATGGCCAGGAACATACATGAAGTTGATATCGTTGTTTGGTGTTATCAATTGTATTTCTGGGGCTTCAAATAGTCCGTAATGTTCTTCACAAATGTATGAAGCAGTATCAATGGCATCCTGTGCAATGTCTGAAACATTACAATCAGTACATATGACACCAACGTAGTTAGGCTTGGAAAGTCTATTTGACGAGCCATTAGCAGAACCATTTGATGATGATAACGAGGATGAAGATGATCCATTTTTACCATTGAAAAAAGTTGATAATCTCTGTCGAGTAGGTGAAGCCTGCTGCATATTTAAAGCAATGTGCTGTCCAATAAGCATTCGAATCCCAATTCTAGACATGTAAAATTTATCCAAAAATGCCTGGATCTGAGAATTAACAAACACCAGTTGATGCTCTGATTTCCATTCCTTCACTCCTTGTGCCATGGTGGCCACAGTGGCATCATGACGTTTTTTGATCTTGGTTAAAGCATCACACACCAGTTTATTGTAGTCATACACCTCTTTGGGCCATACAATGTTTGTAGGACATGGGTTGTAGTAAGATTTATTAGCCGTAGGAGAAGACTGAATAGATGTGGTAGTAGAAGTATCCTCGGTTTGTGCATATGGAGAAGGCAGGTACCTTGAACGATAAACGATTCCATCATCATCGGAAAAATCAGAAAATGGAGTATATTCTGAATTGGAAGGAGGAGCCGAGGTATTGGATACTCCACTAGAAGATCCATTAGTAGCCACTCCTGATTCATTGTTAATACTAGATGACGTCCTTGAATCATCAGAGCGAGACTCTTCACTGGACAGAAGCATCTGCCGTAAGTTCTCATCAATGACTGGTTTTTTCAACTCAGTCAATTCTTGAAACGACTGAGCGTACCAATTCTTCACCTTGATAGTGGAGGGCATAGAATCAAGACCCAAAGGGGCATTTTCAAGCGATTTCACCTTCTTCGCCAATCGAATAGGCAATTCTTCCACTATAAATTGTGAAGCCAAAAATATTGATCCCGGTGAAGGGTTTGGTCCAAATTGAACCATCAGTCTTAATGAGATCGGTGTCTGATCGAAAGCAGCATATTTGTATATCTTTTCAAGCAATGGCTTGGTTAGTTCCCAACCTGTTCCCATGATTGAAGGGAGTCAAGAGTCCGGGGAAAAAGCTATCTGGAGTAAACTGGAGCTTCTAAGAACGAATAAGAACGAATCTGTTCTCGTTTTCAACTCTAAACTTTTCGAATGTTGATATCGGTAGGTCGGAAGGGGAGTAACTGGTACTGGTAGTTGATTGGATTTAATTTTGGAGAGTGAAACCCAAGTTAAAATCCGGAGAAACTTACACAAAACTACTGGAGTTCGAAAGAGCAGCTTCTGATCACAGTCAGTCAGTGATTGAGTCAAAATCAGACAAAACTGTTGCAGGTCCAGACAAACAGACACAAACAGAATAAGTACAGATTTCATTTGACTTGGTGTACCCAGTGTCACATTACAGTTGATGATTAAGTAAAGTTAACGTATAAACCATAAAAGCCGTCTGATAATGTCTTAGGACTTAATGGTAAACCCGAAACCCGTAGGTATATGGTGGTAATACTACTAAGTTGTTGTTAATGCCGAGGAACACCGCTTATATAATCAATTACATAATTGAACGTAAAGTTCCATTCTTCCTTTTAAGGACCAGCGGAAGAGCTAATTTTGAAGGCTAGAAACTAAAAACATTGTTTTGTGTGACTTTTTGAATCTTACCCCTGGTTTTTGGATATACTGTCCAGGATAGGCAAGTTCCTTCTATCCTTACTCCGACAATTTCCATATGGTTCGATCTTATCACGAACGCACATGATGGTTCGATATTTGTTCAGCTCAATTCCAATGTAGAAGTCATCACTTAAATTATTGGTGTCTTGGTGCTCATTACTTGTGTACGGTCATGCTCTATTCTATGTAGAGGTATAAGGTAGAACGGAAGTACGTCAGGTCCTCGGCTCCGTTGCCCGTAGCTCTCTCTGTGTTGCGTCATAGGTGAGTACCCCAGATAAACATCCTGTATGGTATACTCCGTTGGTCCTGTTGACTCATCCAATGATTCAATACTGCACACTGGGATTACTCATTGCTCGGATCTGGGGAACTTCGATTCAGATACCATATATAAAGGCACCCTGACTTCCATACAGTTTTCTATCACTCTTAATAATCTATATATTTCAAGTAATACCTATTCATATTCACATATTAAACGCGATTTCAATCCTTTACTACAATGACTTCTAAGACCGTGTTATCTATTTCGTCTTTTAAGACTGCTGCCAGACACTGGATACCAATAAATTCCCG
This sequence comes from Lizanozyma spartinae, assembly GCF_019049425.1. Lineage (NCBI taxonomy): Eukaryota > Fungi > Ascomycota > Pichiomycetes > Serinales > Debaryomycetaceae > Lizanozyma > Lizanozyma spartinae. Next base: position 446,050 of record NW_025065054.1, read on the forward strand.
TTCTGCTACTGCTACTGTGGCCAAAAACATCAAGTTCTATCCCACAAGTACTATGCACTATATGGCTTCTAACACTGCCTTTACTCCAGCTGCTGCCTCCCCAATTGTACGTCATTTTTCCACCCGTCATAGGGCTGTGAACACTGCCAATTTGCCTGGGGATGTTTTATTGGTATCTAATGATGATGTATTATCATCCAGACTGATATCGGGTGCCAATTCCCGTAATGGAACAAGAAACATCCCTAGTCGAATCATGTCTTCTATGGAAGAACCCGACTTGAGCTTTGAACCAATGGTGTCGTCCAACGAAGAAATTATGACTGCTGGCCCAGTCATTAGAGCTTAGATAATTTGAAATATAGCTTACTCTTTTAACGTTCACGACGCGACATTACTTGTCTTTTAGCATACTCTTGTTATTATTTATTTATTTAATTGGTTAGTTTAGTTACGGTATAATGAATTTTTGGTTGCCACCTGATAATGTAGGAATGTCTGATTTAGATTATGAGATTACTTTGTTGTCTGTCTGAAAAAAGCATGTGGGTTAACATGATTGCTTCTTCCACATGTCCGAGGTTCTTCCCCGGGGAACTATATTTTTACATGACTAAGAATCTAATTTCAATATCCACATATTCCTGCATATATGTCATGATTATTATGCAGGAATACAATATACACCACATATATCTTTGTGGAAATCTTTTTAACAAGTAAGGGCTCTGTGGCCGAGCGGTCTAAGGCGGCAGACTCAAGTTCTGTTATCGTAAGATGCGCGTGTTCGAATCACGCCGGAGTCATCATACTATACTTCCTTACTTCTTTTTTTCTATTCAACATAAAGACTGGACTTGCTCATACTAACGATTCTTTTGTACGGCAACCCTGAATATTATATTTTTCTTTTCTTCTAGAGTCATAGGTATACAAATTGTTGTGTTCTTCGGACTTATATAACCGAAACAATTTTGTGACTATCTTTAACCCAACTAATTTGTGAGTTACTATCTCCTGATTTGAGTGCTTTTCGGCCGTTCTTCCATGAAGCATTCAGTTGCTCCCGGAATTTTATGAGCTTACATGTTATTTGTGTTACGTATATTGTATTTGTATGAGTTCTCGGATCTGGGGAAGCATTGTCTGGGGTTAAGAAAATGGTAGTTCCTGTATGATGAGGAAATCATCTTGGAACCACTTGAGTCATTGGGAGTTGTAAAACCCAACGTTCTAACAATATAAAAGAACAAATTAATCCATTAATTATCCCTCCTCTATTTCACTTTCAATTTCTCGTTACTCATTTTCAATCCTTCTTTGCCATGTCTAGATTTTCCTCATTCAAATCCTTAGCCAGAGCTAGCAAAAGTACTTCCATTACCTACCGCTCCTTCGCTACTAGACAGATTAACTTAGGTAACCTTCAGGGCGATGCTACCTTAGTATCTAACGATGATGTGTTGCACGTTTCACATCAGCAACAACACCAAGCATCGTTTGCTAGTGGTGAGGATACGTATTTTGAGCCAACCATTGTTTCTCACGAAGATGTAGTAACTCCGGCACCAGTGAACAGAGGGAAACCGATAGAAGAAATATAACAGTGCCATGCATACCATTGATTGGTAGTTGCGATTAGGTTAACCGAGTTATTTAGGCTCTTGTATCATATTTATAGTTTAATGTCATTTGTCAATCAATGAATGTAGGATGAGATCGAATGATCCGTGGATCTTTAGTCAGTGCGCTGCTACTATAGTAATGCTATTTCGATAGCAGATTATTAGCAAACTCATTAATTCTCTAACCGTCTCTCTTTACTTTTAATTCGGTTCTACCGTACCCAATTGAACTAAAACTTCCTTCGTATACCTCTTTAGGACTATATATCCTATAAAAATTAGACCTGCATATACCACTGCAATAGTTAAAGGGAAAGCATTTCCTAATGCGGAACAGATATCCTTCAATCTGCTAAATCAGGGCATGGTATACGACTTGATTTGATAAGATCAGCACTATGGTAAAAGAGGATCCCAGATGAACATATATAAAAAGAGCCAGTAATCCCAATTCACTAAGAAGGTTCAATTACTATTATTATCATCAATTGAATCCAATCTAATACCATACAAAATGCCAATCACCTATTTGCCAAAGGAAAAAGCCTACGATGTTAAGCCAGCCGGTATTCCAACCCCCGGAAACAACTCATTCTTAGGTGATGTTGTCAGCAACAAGGGTCCAGACGGTAAAGAAATCAACTGTGGGTTCTACAGACAAGAAGACGGTGAACCATTGGTGTACACTTATGATTATGATGAAATGAAAATCATTTTGGAGGTTGAAGGTGAATTCACTTTCACTGATGAAACCGGTTTTACTGTCTCCGTTAAACCCGGTGATGTTTTCTTTATCAAGAGCGGAACTACTGTTACCTTCAAAGCCACTGGTGGATACGGGTTAGCTTTCTACACCGCCTTGAGACCTGCTATTGCCTAAAAACTGGACTAATTAGCTCATGTATAGAAGAAGTAATAGATGCAAATTGTCGTGTACGGACTTAGTTAACTCTGTGTATTTGACAGCAATTTCATCGCTGCAAAGATGACAAATAGGCTGATTCGGAGAAATCTCCGTTTATGGCCTGGGTGGGTGCGAAATTTCACCGTGTAACTATTGTACGGTGCGTACTCAGAGACAAAGGTTAATAAACCAGTGGCAAAAGACGGGAATAAGGTTATTAATCACGTCTATAATCCCAAGGTATATAAACAAAGGGACCTTACTTAAATTATCAGTAGTATCTCTAGCATCAAATAACTCTCAACACAAATAACTCTATCTAAGTACATCATGACTTCATCAACAGTTTTCGTCACCGGTGCGAACGGTTTCATTGCCCAAACTTTGGTCAGCCAATTACTTGAAAAGGGCCATAAGGTCATTGGGCAAGTACGTTCTGATGCTAAAGGTGCTCAATTGGCCGAGTTGGTCAATAACAAGAACTTTAATTACGTCGTTGTTCCTGTCATTGAGGCAGAACATGCCTTTGATAAGGTCTTGAAGGACCATCCTGAAGTGGAAACGTTTTATCACACTGCTTCTCCTGTTAGCTTTGCTAATGATGATGTGGAAAACAACATTCTTATCCCTGCAATTAACGGTACCAAATACGTTTTACAATCCATTAAGGAACACGCTCCTCAACTTCAACACTTTGTCTACACCTCTTCAATTGTCGCACTGGCCGATCTCCTGAATGCACCTCTGGGTATCAAAGAAGCAGAATGGTCTCCTATGACTTACGAACAAGCAAAGACCAATGGTATGCTTGCTTATGCTGGTTCAAAGAAGTTTGCCGAACAAGAAGTATGGAAGTTCCGTGATGAACACCAACCAAAGTTTACTATTGCAACCATCTTGCCTTCATTTGTCACTGGCCCTCAAGCCTTTGCTGCTAACCTCAAGAACTTAAGTTCAACTAGTGCTTTGTTTGCTGCTGCCATCAATGCAAAGACTAGAGAAGAATTGGAAGCTTGTATTCCCTTCCCTCTTGCAATCGATATCAGGGATGTCGCCAGAGCTCATATATCTGCTGCTGAGAATGTAAAGGCAAACGGTCAACGTCTCATCTTGTCCAACGGTACTTTCAATGCTGATACGGTGCTCACCATCTTAAATGAAAAGTATCCAGGAAAGTCTAGCCTTAAACCCAATGACCCAGTTACTCCTACCATGCCTGATATTGTGGACAACAAGCTTACCAGGAGTTTATTGGGAGAATGGATTCCCCTTGTACAGTCACTTGCTGATGCCATTGTCCAGCATGGTGAGAGTGGATTTACTCTTGAACTGTCACTCGCTGATTCTATTATCCAACAAGCTAAGAGTGAATTGTAAGAGTAGTGACCTTTATTATTATTATTATTATTATTATTATTATTATTATTATTATTATTATTATTATTATTATTATTATTATTATTATTATTATTATTATTATTATTATTATTATTGTTATTATTATTATTAGTATTTAGTGAAATAGAATGTTAGTTATACTTGTTAGTCACGTGACCATTTGCTGCAAATTTAATGTTGGAGTGGAACAGAGCACGAGCAATTAGACCACGAAAACCCAACTCAATTCGGGCTGATTAGTTCAGCTTTCAGTTTGACTATGCTTATTTATAGAAATAATAATAGTAGTAGCTCTAATACTATAGTAGTAAAAGTATTCTCATGAGAAGTTAGCTGGAATACAGTAATAATACTTGAAGGTATGGAATTGTGTAAAAAGGTTATATACTTATACCTATTTTGTTGATGGAGGTTGAGAATTAGTTTGAGCTAGCCATAGATTTGTCTTCAATATCATGAACTATTGTTAAGGATCCTTTTTGACTAGTAAAATTACCAACTTCATCTACAACACGGACAATGAAGCCCGTAGAAGCAAGTACAATTGGGGTTCTTACCAATAAAATGTGAATGTTTTCCTATATGATAAAAATAACTATTTTGATGTTCTCACCTCCGATGACCAGCTAAGCGCAGTGCTCTTACTGTCCACTTATCCACTGATTCTCTTTATGCAACTAGCATGCGATTCTACTGATTGAGTCGTGATTTGATCTGTTAGTGGTTACAGTGTTATGCCACTCAGTGCGGTAAAAAACGTCCCAAAATACACTCTACCTTTTGATTTAGAAATACTTCTTAATTTTCTAAGCCCTACTGTTTACAACGTGAAGGTGAAGTAATAAATATACTTCATTATACTGTGTCTATCTTTTATATAACCGAATACATGTAGTGCACCCTCGGATTTCAATCGCTTTCAGGTGACTACAAAGTCGCGGAATTTTCCAGATCCAAAAATTCACAGTCAAACTCAAATCAACCAACGCTACTACTTCTTCTTCCTTTTCTTCTTCAGCACAACAATATTAAAACAATGCCTATTGATTACTCAAAGTGGGATAAGATCGAGCTTTCTGATGACTCGGACATTGAAGTCCATCCCAACGTGGACAAAAAGTCCTTCATCAAATGGAAACAAAGAGACATCCACGAAAAGAGAGCACAACGGAATATAGAGATCAAAGCTGCCCTTATCCAATTGACAATGTATGCCAAGTTGAATGAGCGTGTTGATTATATTTTGGAGCAGTTGTCACCTTCCGAGTTGGTGGATTTGAACAAGGTGAGTCAAGTGCTCGACCAAAAGTTTGACAAGAAGGAGCAGTTTGATTATGAACAGTTGAAGAAGTCAAAGGGCAGTGACTTGAAGAAAGGTCTTCGGGATTTGACCTTTGACGAGGAAGAAATGAAGTCCATGCCTCCTTATAACGAGATGGTTGAAGATTTGTTTATACAAATCAAGGAAGACCATCAAGATGCAGCCAATGATGGTGAAAAGTTGTTGACGTATTTAAAGGAACATCGGTTGAAGATTGTAGATGTCTTAAGCAAGCAAGCCACTCATTTGGACGAGTTGTTGTATCAGAAATCACTTCTTATCACGTCTGATGATGTTCATACCGGTTGGGATAAGTCTTTCCTTAATAAATATACCGAAGAAGAAGTGAAAGAGACTCCCAAACAAACGGAAACAGTAACAACTGTGGAAACCATTAATTCACCATCTGCTGTTGAGCCTAAAGATATTCTTGATGATTTACAAGCTACTCCAGAGACTCTTGAGTTTGGTAAAATCTCTCTGAATCAAACTGAAGAGTCCCAAAAGTTTCTCTTACAACACCCATTCATTTGTACTGAGAACCAGAAAGATGCCTTGATCATGACAGCTTTCGATGCCCAATTGGAAAGTGACTCAAAGAGAGCAAAGAATATCATCCACCAATCACTTTTATTACAATATGTGGCTACTTTAGCTGGCCCTAAACCGGGGAAGGAACTGATTCTTCGTGCCATCAAGCTCTTCTTCTCCAAAGTTGCAGATGGAGCAGCCAGAGGTCCCTTCTTACAAGATGTCGAGCAAACCTTTGAACATATTAAAACAAGATGTAAGGTGATTGAACAAGAACAAGCTGAAAAAACCGGAGGGAACGAGGAAGAACAAATCATTCAATTAAAAGCCTTGGACGACGGAACAGAATTGTTTGTGAACATTCCAGAAGAAGGAACGACGGAATATTCTGTCTTCAAAGAGAAGTTGACTCCGGACATGCAAGCAGCCATTCTCACAGGTAAAATGGATCAGGTCAACAAGTTGTTTGCTCTGATGAGTGTTGAAGACGCCGAGCATGTTTTGGAGGTCTTCAATGAATGCGGAGTCATTGGTATTAACGGAGTAATGGAGAACGAAGCCGAATTTGAAGAGCTCAAGGAAAAGTATGAACATGAGCATGAGCATGAGCATGAGCATGAACATGAACATGAACATGTTGAACAAGGAGCAGAATTATCAACAGTGGATACTGTGGATTGAATGGATAGGAATGTGTAGATTATAATAATTATAATATTAATAATAATAATTAAAGTTCATTTTTTGGATAATCTTGCCAACGTTTCCATCAATGACAGTGCATTCGTTTCTTGGTTGTGGTTTGGGTCGGAAGACTTCAATTGTGATAATAACGAATTCACCTGAGTATTAGATTGGGCTTGCATTTGCCCGTATTGACCGCCATACAGCTGAGGAGGAGGCATACGTTGTTGTTGGAGTGGTTGTTGTGGCTGTTGGGGTCCCAGCTGCTGTTGTAGCATGTTAATCATGCTCTGCATGGATTGAGGATCAATGTTTTTGAGTGTGCTCAAGAGGTTATTGGTGTCAGGCTCACGGCTTCCACCACCACCATATTGGTTATAGTTATTATTAGGATTATTATATGGTGGTGCATTATTGTAAGCGTTATTGCCGTATGAACCATATGGCTGATTGTATTGCTGTGGTTGACCGTATGGTGGTGCACTCTTATTACTATTGTATCCTCCTCCATAGCCCTGTGGACCCATATTGGGATTATTATCGTATCCAGGAGGATTCCCATAGTATGGCTGTTGAGACGATGACCATGGCAGAGAGGAATATGCTTGTTGCTGATGTTGCTGACGCTCATAGCCTTGTCTTCTATCTCTGTCTCTCTTTCTATTTCGACCCCCACGGTCTCCACCACGATAATTATCACCACCACCGCGATTACCACTTCTACGGTTGCCTGCTCCTCCATGGAGATCGTAGCCTTTATTACCTCTGGGATCGGGATATGCATCAGGCCCGGAGCTATAAGAAGGATTTGGCTGATGTTGAAGAGGTGAATGCTGCTGTTGCTGGGGGTAACTCTGAGGTGGGATAGGAGGAAGTTCTGAACCACCACCATACAGACTAACACTGCCACTCTTCAACTCCTTTGCCTTGACAAGAATATCTGCAGCAACCTCGGGTTCAATTTCCGTATACTCATCAAACTTCACACCTCCATCAGAAGTTTCCTGAAACGTCTGCAAGTCTACCTTCATGTCTTTGATGATGCAAGCACCAAGAACACCGGAATAGGCGGCTTCTTGAACCACCTCATTGATGTCATTGTGAGTAACATCTTCTGTTTCAATGGAAAGATGTGCTGACGTCAAAGCCTTCTTTACCTTACGAATGTAAAACACTGATGACTTCCCTGTACTGTAAAGGAAGCAATCGGGTACTATTTTTCTTCTCTTGGAGTTAGAGTCAATATCAAGTCCATCATCTCTTTCTCTATCTCGACCACCACCCCCACTTCTTCTATCTTTGTTTCTCGGAGTTTGCGGCTTAGAGGCATCTAAACGCATAATCTTGTTGTGTAATGGCACATTCGACTCCCCTTTAATACATGATAAACACTGTTCGGCAGTCCGGAACTGAGCAAACCCAAAGCCCGCCTTAATGGAGATCTGAACCACTTCTCCGTATTGACTAAAGATTCTAAACAAATCTTGTTTGGAGATGGTATTGGCAGGCAAATTGCCTATGAATAACCTCAGTTTATCTGGGAACTCATCCCATTTTTGTGTCCTCATGTAATACGTTTCCGTCTTGATGAACTGCTGATAAGCCTCTTCTTCTTCAGCTGTCATGGGAGCAGTGATGTTTGGTCGACGACAATATTCGTTGACGGGAATTAATGGGATCGGACTCTTCAAATTCTTGAATGGCTTGTTAAAGGAATAAACTTGGTTGAAGTTGATGTTGGGGTTGTTCTTGATGTTCGGGTTCAATTCAACGTTTGACTCCTCGAGTTTCTCCATGATCCGCTTCATTTGCTCTTGAGCAGGCAATTGGACAAATTCGGGGTCTTTGACCAAACCACTGTTCATGATAGTATCATAAGCTTCGTGCAATTGCTGGTTAGCCATGTCTTTGAAATCAGCATTGGTGAGGGCAGAAGTCGATGATACAACGTTCAATTGTGGTTTCGGAGGAAGTCCAATTGGTGGTGCTTTACCTTTTAAAATTGAGTTACCAGAAGGTGGTGATGCTGATGCTATAGACTCAGTGGGATCATAGTCATCATCATCATCAGCACTAACTTGATCTTCTTGTTGATGATCCTTTTCTTTAACCTCAATGTCATCATCATCTTCGTCATCTTTTTCGTCACCTTGTGAAACGCTCAAGGTCTTTTCAGGATCGTAATCATCTTCATCTTCATCACCAGCTGCATCTTGTTCTGGCTGCTCATCCGTCACTGAGTCATCGTTGCCATCTAACATCTCAGTGGCTGTTGGATCGTAGTCATCTTCACTCTCCTCGTCCACAGCTTCATGCATACGTAACTCTTCAGTAGGAGAATCTTCAGGATTAACCTCCTTAGCGGTGGCAATGCTGGCTTCGGTTTGTTCAGGCAGTTGATTGGCACTTGACTCAGACAACAACAGTTCTGACTCGGAGTCAATCAACAGATGTTTATCTTTATCATTAATATTATTATCATCATCAACACTTTCTTTGCCGCCCAAATGGATTGGAGTCACTTCCATGTTTCCGAGTGAAGAGCGGAATGGTACAACGTTCAGTTTGCCTACACTAGCTTCAGGTAAAGTTCCTGCTCTTTCCCTGGTCAAACTTTTGGTAATAGTAGTGTGTATACCACATCACATGGTACATCACGTGATACTATATAAGTTCCCTTTGCAGTTTCAAGTGGCTTATATTAATATAGAATAGAACGATGTGGATTGTATGATTAAGACTATCGTGATAATAGGAATACTTACCAGTACTTCTAGTAATGATAACGTTAGTATTGGTCATTAGCAGCAAACATTAAAAGTTTTTGTCTATCCATCCATCATCAAAGGAACTTCACTTCATTCCTATAGATTCAACTCATCTCAAATTCAACTGAGAGTTCATCATAGGTCGACTCTTACTAAGTACCCCACTGGTCCGTTAACAGCATATCTTGGTTGCCTTCAAGTATAAGTTGAACACGGCACGACTTGAAAGAAAGGTTTTTCTTGATTATTCCCCCACACAATGCGGAGAAATATCAAATGTTTGGGGGAGTGAAATGTTCGCCTATTGTACGTACACATTGCCCCTCTTCACCCTTATGGACTCGATTGTTCCGCCGATTTCACCGAATGTGTATTACAAATTCGTGGTCGGATCAACTATGGATTAATGGGTGGATAAATAACATGGAAAAACAAATTCAATCCATACCACATTCTTCCAGTCAAACTAATCCAACTCTTCATTAGCTTAACTTAATGTCGTCTTCTCCACTTAAAGTCGCCATAGTGGGCACAGGACTCTTTGCTACAGCCACACATTTGCCAACTCTCCAAAAGCTTGAGAACGTTGTTCCATATTCATGTTACAACAGAACCAAATCCAAGGCTGAAGAGTTTGCTTCCAAAGCTGGTATCACTAAAGTGTATGACTCTCTTGAGGAAGTCTTCCAAGATAAAGAGGTTGATGTTGTGGACGTGTTGTTGCCAGTCCAATACAATGTTGAAGCAGTGAAATTGGCCGTCAAATACAATAAGCCAATCTGTTTGGAGAAACCAATTGCTGCTAATCTTGAACAGGCTAAAGAGATTGTTCAATTGGATGAAAGCTCCCCCACCTTACCCATTTCAATCTTGGAAAACTGGTCTTATATGAATGCTATTGATATCTTAAAGAATGAGGTGTTACCAAAGATTGGTGACGTCATCTCCTTTACTTATCGGTCCACTGGTGCTTGGAATGAAAATAATAAGTATTTGACTACCAGCTGGAGACAAAACCCTCAACATATTGGAGGTTTCTTAAGTGATGGTGGGGTTCATCAATTGGCACTTTTAACAGGAGTTTTAGGAGCAGTAGATCTGATTTCCGCTTTAACCAAACAAGTGAGAAAGGCAAGTGGTGATGATGACATTGTATATTCCACCGTTAAAATGTCCTCCGGTGTCATTGGAACTTTTACTTATGGTTCTGCTTTTGGTGCTACGGATAAGTCCTCTACTTTCCTCATTATGGGTACTAATGGTTCAATTGAATTTGATTTCTCTCCAAGCTTACCTAAAAAGATCATCAAATATCAAACAGGTGACTCTGCTCAAGCTGCTTCTGCCAAACAGATTATCGAAGTCGATTCAAATGATACGTCTGCTGCAGAGTTCTCCAACTTTTTTGAAGCGGTGGCTCAAAAAGATAAATCATTGATCCTTACTAAACCAAGATTGGCCTACCATCATTTGAGTATCGTTGGTGCTGCTCTTGAAAGTGTAAAGAGTGGGTCTTTTGCAACGGTTTCTTCTCCGGTTTCTTCTCAATAATCAATGTATATGAAAACTTAATAAACAATATTAAAGCTCATCATGAACCGGACCCACTTCTGACAAACTCCAAGTGTAGTAAGTGCTGGGTTCATCATTCTCAACATCAAATACTTCAGATTCATATGGTTGTTCAGCATTGTCAACAGGACTAGGCACCTCTTCAATAATCTCTGGTACTTCTTCGATAACATTTGGTACCTCTTCAATAATCTGTGGTTCTTCAACAATAATTTGTTGTATTTCTTCAATGACTTGTTGATCCTCTTTAACCAACTCTTCTATAGGTTGTTGCTCTTCCATAGCCTTTTCTTGTACCGGAATTTCAACTTGAGGAGGCTCATGTATGATATTCCCCTCAAAAGCAGGTTCAGAAATAAACCCTTGCTCTTCGATATCACGACTTTTTTGCGTTGATATCTCTTCATCATTTGCTTCCTTAGCATTTTCTTTATGTTCAATTCTTACTACTTCTATTGGTTGTTCTTCAATATCCTGCTCGTGTACTCCAACTTCAGGAACAGAATGTTCTTCAAGATCTTGTTCAATAGGAGAATGCTTATAATTGGCTTCACTATCAGTTGGCAGCGCTTCATCAGTTTCCTCTTTTTGTTCAGAGGAATTCTCAGCAACCAGTTTATCGTTTGCTTGCTCTTCAGATGATTGTACTTCCACTTCGTCAGCAATGGATCTTTCACCGGCATTCTGTTCTTCATGGTCCAGCTCGTGGCCAGGCTCCTTGACCACGTTAAATGATTCGCCAATTGGTTCTAATACAACAGATTCACCAGCATGATCCTCTGCTGCTGGCTCCCAAACTTCGTCAGCAAACTTCTCAGACTCTTGAACAAGATTCTCTTCAACACGAATCTCTTCCGACTGACGTTCAGTAAAGCTGTGAATAATAGGGTCCTCACTCAGAGCTACCACTGCGTCCACGTCAATGGCGGCTGAAACATCAGACACTCTACTCTGAAATGAAAAGTCCTCTGAGGATTCAACCATCTCAATTGATGAAACAACTTGCAGCAGTAGTTCAGAAATAGAACTTGAAACCAACGAAGCCAAAGTTATAGAGCTTGCAATGACAGATGTCACTGTTGCCACTACAGAAAGAGAGTCAACATCAACGGCCACCTCTTTATTATTAATATTTTTGGAACTGACAGCCCAATTTACCAACCGAAACATTTTGAACGTGGACCAGAGGAAGATTTTTACAGGAGTTTTGAGAATACGCTTCCAGATCACCCAAGCACAGCACGAAGCAAAAAAAAATATAGAATAGTATATTCTTCTTTTATCTTTCCTGTCTTGCTTCTCAATGAACTTGACTATCTTACCAGACTTGTTCAAGATATCAGACACTGTGAACAACTGGTCATTTAAATTGGATAAGTCCTTTGTTTGTTGATCCAAGGACTCTAAATTAAGTTCTGTTTGAACAATACTGGTACTCATAAGCTGTCGAGTGCTTTGAAGACTTGTGGTAATCTTTTTATTATGAGCCAATATCTGGTGTTCTAGGGTCTCCTTACTACCTTCACCATTTTTATCCTTCCGCAGTCCAAAGAGAGCTTCTCTGGTGGACTTCGACGTTTCACTAGCCAACTTTCTCCGTTTAACGGCCTCCTCTTTTTCCGTTTCAAACTTGTGTATCCTGGCTCTGTGGAGAACCTCTTGTTCTTGTTGTTTCACATGAAGTTGTACTTGTCTAACCCTCTCTCTTAAATAGTCCAATCGACTCAAATAGATGCCATGCTCAACATCCACTAACCCGTACTTCAAACGGAGATATTGAACATAGTTTCCGTATTCAACAAGGAGATCCTGACATCGTTTTATAATAGACTCGTTGTCAGTACTGGTGTCCTTTCCTGCATCAACATAAGTCTCTAAAAGACCAAAGACTTGTTCCTGGATGCCATCCAACGGTTTTGAGTCAATTTCCATCACGAAGTCACACTCAATAGAGTCACAAAAAATGGCAATTAGCGTAATGTTGGCCACCAATTAAGGCAAACCTTATGCATTTGTCTGTTGTATACTTTTAACATCACCAAAGTCGTGCATTAACCATTCGCGAAGCAAGTTTTTCCGTCGTAGGATAATTGTTCCATGAAAAGTCTGGGGTACTTTTCACCAGCAACAATTGAATCAACTAATCTCGTTTCTCCTCATCGATGACTAACAAACCGTCTCATAAGAACGCCCGCGACCCGGCAACAATAACTCCGGAATACATATTGCAGCAACGATTACTCCGGGAACAGCGGAAGCAACGTGAACGAGAAGAAAAGGGACTTAATGATAGCACCAAACAAGAAGCAACGACACCACCTCATCTTCGATTCCAAAAGAGAGAGATGCTTCAAGTTAATGACCCCATAGAGGACAAGCTTAAGGTAAAGATCATGTCGTACAATGTTCTTGCACAATGTCTTATTCGAAGAGAGTTATTCCCCACCAGTGGAAACATCTTGAAATGGAGCATTAGATCGCAAGTTCTTATGTCCGAGTTCAAGCACTACGACGCAGATATCATGTGTTTGCAAGAGTTAGATCATGTTCAGTACAAGAGCTTTTGGCACTCGGAATTAGAGAAACTAGGTTATCAATCTAAGTACTACAGAAACACAGCCAAGGGCCATGGAGTGGCTATTTTCTTCAAGAAATCAATGTTTGTATGGAAACATCAAAGTGCTATAAACTACGATAACGAAGAAGTCCCCCAGGGTTTAGAACCACGGACCATAACTCAGAACATTGGACTTATAGTGCAATTGGATTTCACTTCGATCATTCGGAAAAAATACAAACTATCAAAAGCCGGAGTAATTATCGGAACAACTCATCTCTTCTGGCATCCATTTGGAACCTTTGAAAGAACAAGACAGACATATTTGGTTTTGAAGAAGATTAAAGACTTCACAAGTATCTTGAATAGCGTATCTGGGACCCCACGTAGTGGGTATTATACGTTCTTTGCAGGTGACTTGAACTCTCAGCCTTTTGATTCACCTTATCTCTCAATCACTGCTAAGCCAATAGAGTACTCTGGAAGATCTAAGCTTGTCATTAGCTGTTCTTTGTCATATAGGTTTTCAAAGAACCGAGGAAAGACTTCAAATGAGTCCATTGAAGGTGGGATCACCCACGTCGAAGATCCAGAAGATCCAGAGTTTGGTAGTGATAATAATGATGATGACAATGTTCATGATGAAAAGCATTATGAAGGTCAACCAAAGGACCCTGTTCCTGAATCCTTTGAAGCATCGGAAGAACAGCTTGAATTGGTTCAAAAGATCCAAGATGTTCATAATTCATTGGATATGAGAGCCATATCTGTTTATGCCTCAGGATATCGTCATGTTCATCCAGAGAATTCAGGTAGGGATAATGATCGATTTGAACCATATTTCTCTAATTGGGCTCATACTTGGAGAGGACTTTTGGACTATATATTGGTGGTTTGCCCTTGGGACAAAACAAGGGAAGATCATTCTAAAAGAGTTGATACCACAGAAGAGTTACAAGAGAACCAACTGATTAGATTATTGAAACTATTACGGTTACCTCAACCTGAAGAAATGGGGTCCGAACCTTCAGGTCAACCCAGATCAGGTCAGTATCCTTCTGACCATTTATGTTTAATGGCTGAGGTTCAACTTTTGTAGTAATAGTACTAGAAATTGCATAGTTTCACATATAAGCCACTAATATCCTTTAACAACAATGATAGTAATAATAACAACAAAACATAACCCACTACCCTCCCCTTAGTTCATTTATTTAACATAGTGTCGACTAAATCTTCTAATGGGCCATAATCCTTTTGACTAATCAATCGAAACTCATTTGCAAAAAGAACATAATGTTTCAACGAAGTATTCAAATGACTCTGTAAGCCTAATTCACTAATTTCATGGAAATGATGACAATAAATATGAGCATAAATCCGGAATAACCGTTTGAAAATAGTTTTAACCAATGTTTGAAATTGATTTGGAAATGGTGCACCGATCTTGGAAGGGAAAATATTATCATTATCAAAAAAGTTTTGAATCCAGTTCATCAAGTTTTCAATATATTCACAAGCCGGTAAAGACAAGGGTTTCTTCGGTGATTGAATGTTTGTAGGATTGTTCTCTTGCCATAAATATTCGTATTCTTCAGTTGCAATCATTCTAGGACAAGTTTTAGGAGAACAAAATTCGGTTATAGCTCCATACAACATATTGATTTGGTTATAGAAGTCAACAACATGAACTGCAAGCCATTC
Source organism: Lizanozyma spartinae (assembly GCF_019049425.1). Taxonomy (NCBI): domain Eukaryota; kingdom Fungi; phylum Ascomycota; class Pichiomycetes; order Serinales; family Debaryomycetaceae; genus Lizanozyma; species Lizanozyma spartinae. Next base: position 461,114 of record NW_025065054.1, read on the forward strand.
ATTTACATCTTCATCCAAAGGTAGCTTGACTGCCAGTTTTAAGGCATTATCCGATTCCAAAGTTTGTTCAGCATAATTTCTAATATCTTTATGTGTTGAAACTGATTGTTGGCCATTATGAAGATTAATTGTTTGATATTGACTTTGATCTTGATTGTTGAAGGGAGTTACAGGGAAAACAGACGATGAAACTGGCTGAGGTGACGAAATAGGTGAGCCTTGTTTCAACTTAAACCCTCTGGTGGACTTTAGGGAGTGAGTGTTGAAGTTCTGGAAAAATGAAGTCATCTTGATACACCAACAGCAGCAGCACTAAGTATGAGGAAAGAAGGAGATCCAATAAAGTCACTTTGGGTTCCTGTTTCATTTAACAAAATAGTTGACTCAATCCTTTTGATTTCTGTTTACAAAAAGATTGTTTTGGGAAGTGTGTGCACGTGACAAACTCACGTGCACACATCCATAACTTAATGTATAATGTCACTTTCACCATTATACTTTCACAGGTGATCTTCACCATTCAAACAGATATACGGAATGTAGAATTGAAGCAGATGCACCCTTGTTCTCCTTTAATCCTCTGATTTTGGCATTAGTGTTGAAAGTTTTCCACATCTCAATTGTAGTTAGATGTACCTTAATGTAATTAGCCATTCTTGTAACTGCTGTAGCCAACATGGTACCTCTATCATTATTGTGACGTTTGAAGTAGCTACTTTCAAATCTAATGATCTCATCAATGGTTCTAATAGTTGTTCCGTAGTTGAGTTTAAAGAAGTCTCTCCCATACACGGAGAACACCAAGGGGAATCGATACTCCCAATGAAGTAACAACGACACGAGTAGTGTGTGGATTCCTTGATAGATATCGTTCACATGGAAGATATCATCGCTATATATACCAAATTTAACTTGGATTTGATCAAGTCGTATAACTTTGGTGTTAGGGGCTCCCTGGATATCAATTGACTGTTTAATATGACATGTCAATTGAAGGGTACTAGCACCATCATCTGTCACTACCACAGTCAAACCATACCCTAGACGGCACCATAGGGGCATTGCTGATATCTTTTGCATGATGGTTGCGGTCAACAGGTTGTATTTATCTTCGTTTAAGGGATGGTTGTTGATAGCCAAATGCATTTGAATCTGGTTGCAAAAGGTTAGTAAATGGGTGAACCTGAGGGAAGGGACTTCCTTAGGGGGTGTAATATTATACATACGTTTAGATTATCTGCTGGTAACACGGTGATCTCGGTTGGAGTATCAGTTGTGTAGGATACTGAGTAGTAAGTGCTATCGTGTTGTAGGAGTAAGTGATGGTTATTCATATGGGAGTAATCGTTGTAGTTGAAGTAATTTTACTGAAAGCAGTAGCAACAGTAGTAGATTTTTACAATTATAAGTTCCCCCAATTGCTAATTGAAGTCTATATATATTATACAAGTTATACTTGTTGGTGCAGTAAAGAAAAGTGGTCATAAATATAGTCGTTATACTAACGGTGGTAATCAATATGATGATCTCCATAATCATTAGCCATACCTTGAGTTGGTCTACCGATACAACTGTTAGCTCATTCATACAATTTACAGCAATACCCATAGACTCTCTAGTTCACTCCAATCAATAAAGCTTGACTATATGTCATTATCACCAATATAGTAGTGCGAAACGAACTTCATGTGAACCTCGATCTAACTCATCTCATCTCAACTCTGATCTCGTCTGATCTCATTGATCATGAATAAGAATGTCCTATCATTGGTGTCGTGTGTTCCCAAAGTGACAGTACCTACGCAAGCATCGTTATCAGCACTTCCTACTACGACTTCCCGTTACAAAGCATTTTACAAACGTTTCTACAGACTCCGCAATCATTTACCTTCAGACATCACCAGTTGGTATAAGTGCTATTTAAGACGACGGTTTGTTCAAAATGACTACGAAGCAAGACGTCAACGGCTTCTAGGACTCAATGATTCATTATCAGAGTCAGATCTTCTCGATAGATGTCGGAACACCTTAGCCTTTGTCTTCAATGCCACAGTAGCAACACAACTGGCTGCTACTGCTGGTCGACCTATATTCTATGATGATCTAAAGACTCTCTATAAGGATCGACCAGAGCTACAAGTCATCCGAACCATAGTAGAAGTTGAAGCAAGGAAACCAGCTGTCGTGTTAGCTGATACTGAATGGGCTTGGGTCACAGAAATACAACATCAACTAGCGCAGAATGACACCAAATGGACCAAGAATAAGAGGAAGACCATCAAGGCAATCAACATAGGCTTGCTAAACCATGATAGGAACATCATGCGTCTTAATGAAACACTTCAATTATGTTTATAGTATCAAATATTGGTGTTCGGGTGTTTCTCATAGCACAACTCAAGGGAAAAGTTGAGTTTTGAATTCCAGTAGCGTTTTCTTCTTCTTCTTATGCAATAAACATGGGTTGGTTTGGAAGAACAGAAAAGCCCCAGGAGACTACTATCCTTCCAGGAGATCAGATTCATCAAAAATCCCATCAACCTCTACAGATTGTTCCAGAATTAGTTCAGACCATTGAAACGTTGAATGAACCAGTGACTCTTCATCAACACAGCCAAGACATAGAGGGATTTGTCAACGAAAGACCTGCCAACACGTTCATCATTGATGGAGATAAGGATGGCAGTCAAAGTATCATTTGTACTGACAATGGCAATGGAGGCAAGACATGTTTAAAGTTGGGCTTGTCCTCAATACAATTGTTTAAGAAGATGCAATCATTGGAATACTTTTGTTCATTACCTGATGACATTAATGCTACTTATTTTGAGTGTCGGAAGATTACATAGTAAGGTTATACTAATATGTACTTAATGTTCATACTGAATTATATATTATTCTCTCGTTATCCTATTAAACCCATTATATCCTGTTATACCATGAAAGATTCACCACAACCACAAGTACCCTTTGAATTGGGGTTCTTAAATATAAATCTAGACGATAATTTATCATCAAGCCAATCCATTTCACTACCAACAATACTAAATAAAGCCTTGGAATCAATGTACACCTTAACACCATCTTGTTCAATCAACTCGTCAAATTTAGCAGGCTCAGTAACATACTCTAAATGGTATGTTAAACCTGAACACCCTCTGTTTCTGACTCCAATTCGAATCAGTTTGGGCTCAGGTTGATTGAGTAAGTCTTTGAGATGAAGAACTGCATTTGGTGAAAGTGAGATTAATGCTTTACGTGGTTTGAGTACTCTTCTCTTCTTAGGTTTAGTCTCAGTCGACGCAGTTGATGCAGTTGTACTGGGTTCTGTTTGTGTTGTGGTAGTTGCTGTCTGTGTTATCTTTGGCTCTTCAACTGTTGCTAATATTGAACTGTCTTTGGTTTCTTTGGTTTCGGATTTATTGAAGCGACTTCTTCTACTGTTCTTAGTCATTCTGTGGGTCTCGGATTCAGGGATTTCTATCGATGCAAAGGAGAACTGGCCACTACCGGCGTCGGTGTTAGAAGTGGTAGAAGTGTCTTCTCGGGGAATCGGCACAGCCAATGAATGTTTAGCCCATTTCATTCCAGTTCTTTCATTTCCATCCATCTTCATATTGGAGTAGAAGTCTCCTCCTTGCTTCCCTCCACCATTAGACACAACTGTACGGATAAACCTCTTGCCTTCTCGATGGGCTTCCAGGGATACAAACCGTCTTAATGTGGACGTTGTACAAGTTCTATTGGTTCTAAGTAGGATATTCATTATTACTAATGTTAATAGTTAATATGGTGTGATCTAATGGGGGAGTATCTAATATATAAAACTTTTCTATTGCTAATATTATTATCCCCAGAAATTAATATGATGCACGCGCTACCATCCACTTAGTAATTAAAATATAAACTGATTTGATTGGTCCGAGAATGCGCGGCTCCGAGTCGGTAATACATCTTTTAACTATCAAGCAAATACGTGAATGACTGTAGTGAATAATCAGATCTATCAGTAGCAAAGGTCTAATCTTGAGGCAGAATGATTTGGCACAGAAAAGTCTTCCATTTGTCAGTGATTTCAAATAAATATGTTTGGGGGCGATTCTCTAGTGCGCATGCTGACTTATAAAATGATATGAACTGCCTAAATAGGATATATAAGACTACTCCTGCTCCATTAAAGGTAACAATTTTAATCCACCATTGCAATTAACTACCACAGTAATGTATTAACTACTATATCACACTATAGAACTGGTTTCCCTCTTTAACCAATTATATTCAAGCGAACCCTTGGTGAAACTTGGACTTATTTCCTCCCAAATGACCTTATGATAATTGTTAATTAATTGAATCTCATGAGCTGTTAACAACAGTCTATTAATTAACTTGTGACAATATGGAACTCTGGTGACAGTTTCGAATTCAAAGAATTTCTTACCATTATATTCAGAACCAGTAGATTTAACAAACATGACATTCTCAATTCTAATTCCATAAGCTCCATCTTCATAATAACCAGGCTCATTAGAAATCAAATTACCTTCCTTTAAAACATTGAAGTTTGATCTCGGACTAATTCCTATAGGACCTTCATGGACATTCAAAAAGGCGCCCACTCCGTGTCCGGTACCATGGCCGTAATCCAAAGCCTTACTCCATAAGAATTGTCTTGCAATTGAATCAATGAAGAATCCATAAGTTTCCTCTGGGAATTTAAGATCCCCTAATGCAAGATTACCCTTCAATACCAAAGTATAATTATCCTTTTGTTCTTGAGTTGGTTCGGTGAAATGAACTGTACGAGTTGTATCAGTAGTACCATCCAAGAATTGAGCCCCAGTATCAACCAAGTAAATCTTAGAAGGATCTATTACTGAACACAGTCCCTTTTCCGGCTTATAATGTACTACAGCAGCATTGGCACCAGTTGCACTGATTGTAGCAAACAGTAATCCCTGGAAAGATTCTTCCACTTTTCTATAAGAAGTTAAAACATTATCAGCTTCAATTTCATCAACTAATTCATTGTTAATAACCAATTCATTCTCTAACCAACTTAAGAATTTGATAATTGCTCTTCCATCTTTAAGATGGGCTCTTTTAGCTCCTTCCAATTCCACTGGGTTTTTAATAGCCTTCAAATCAGCAATGGGAGAAGTATTGATTTGGTGAAATGGACATTTCAATTGCCTTATAACTTCCCAGCTGGTATTTTTGGAAATTAAAAGCTTTCTGTTACTCATGTAAAATTCTTTGGAAATAGGTACTAAGGACAGCCAGAAATTAGTGTATGGTAAAACGGTAATATTATTGGCAGCCATAGCATCTTGTACTTTAGTATCAAAACGGTCATTATCAGCAAATAATGTTATCTTTCGATCATCGGAGATAATTAAATGGGAATAGAAAACAGGGTTATAATCAATATCTGAACCTCTAAGATTCAAAAGCCATGCAATATCATCCAATGAACTTACAATAAGTCCATTAGCCTTACATGTAGTTTTAAGCAAGTCTAAAACTGCATCGATCTTTTCTTCAATAGATTGTCCCGTATATTTATCATCCAATGATTTGATTATATCACAAGGTTTAGGCGAAGGGTCTTCAAAGGAGTTCCAGATTTTATCAACCAAATTCTCGTTAACAGGAACCAATTCAACAAAAACCCCAGACTTCTTTTTGGAAGCAATAACTGACTTAAACTTTTCATATAACGAAATTGAAATCAATTTAGGATCAACTCCAATGTTAATCTTGTCCCCTGAATCTCTGGCAAGTTGCATAGCTTGGTCAACCGTCCATTCCTCCCAACTGGGTTGACCAGGAGCACCTTGTTTCAATAAAAGCCAATTGAAGTCTAATTCATTGGTGGCTTGGTTGAAATATCTAGCGTCAGTAGATAAAGCAGCCAACCCATCAGGGATTTCATTCATACTAGTGACATCGCGAGTAATAATTGCAACACCAGCACTACCTTGGAATCCAGAAATAAATGCTCTTCTTTGATCAGCAGCAGAAACATATTCAGAATGATGTTGATCTTCCGAGGGTACTATATAGACAGCCACTCCATTTTCAGCCATGACTTCTCTCAAGGCCTGTAATCTCTTGCTGGTGTTGATTTCCTTGGTATCAGGAGCACAAAGAGATGATGCATCCAAAGTCCAGATCCCACTGCTTCTTCTGGAATCAGGTCTACTGCTACCACCACTTGGTGATCCTCGTCTTTGTAAGTGAATTTGCTTAACCATCATGGAAGATCTTCTGTTGGTCCGGGATAACAACCCGGGCGAACACGTGCAGTTGGCACACTGGACCCTGTTGACTCTTCTAATCGAAGCAGACATGATAATAAATCGTACTAAAAAGAAGAAGAAGGTTGGTGGTGGAAATGGATGTCATTTTTTACTTTTGTCCATCCTGTACCTGTTGGTCGGAAATGATCACCTCATACGACTGCAGGTATGGTTTAGGTGTGTCTTAAGATTAAGACCATAAAGGAGTGCTGTTTAACAAACAACAGTATTGGGGAGCTAAATATGTATGAATCACATACACGTTTGTATAAGATACTAATAAAGTATCAGTGATAGTAATATGTTACACCGTGTATTACTATACAAGCTCTCATATCGCCAGTGTCATACCCTCGATATATTACCGGTTTTACCCTCGTATATCCAATAGAAGAGAAAAACTACACCCATATAAAATCTATCTCCATACTTTTGATCGACTCTTTCTTTAACACCTAACTAACATTAGTTGCTTTTCTTGTCCCCTAACACTATGGCATTCTATGTTGAAGTGGCAGCTGTAAGTATACTCAATTCCATTTTACTCGATTGCGTGTGTCCACAACTAACATAGCATTCCTTTAGCACATACAACAATTATACCTGTCACAAGATGCAAATGAAATTAAACATCTACAACATCAATTGCAACAAGTCCAAAAGAGTCCAGAAGCCCATATACTAGCCAAACACCTATTAACCAGTCCTATTCCATCAGTTCGTTATTTTGGTGCTCTAACCTATACTGTCTACATTAACCAATACCGAGGGCTAGGATGGGACCATTTCCGTCCCTTAGTCACAGATATGCAATTGTTTATTTGGGAACAACTAAGAACTGGTACTTCTAATTGGAATGTAATCAAGAAGCTATTGAGTGGTTTATCTTTGCTTTACATTCAATTCTACAAAAGTGGCTATGAAACTCCGGTTGAATCATTAATGGCTGGTGGTAGTGGTCAAATTGTAACCTGGGATCAATTCAATTCAGAGTCAAAAGATGTATGGCAATTGTTATTTACTTTTTTACAAATACTAGTGGAGGAGATCATTAGAGCAGAACCAGACTCTAAGATTCATGAGTACGTTCAAAACCATATTTATAGTGTGTTGAATGGACTCTTTGGACAACAATTACAATGTCATTCAATTGACTTACAATTGACAAATTTAGAATGTCTAAACTCGTGGATCCCGTATTTCACCTTTGCAGAATCAAATTCCAATGTCCGATACCCAGATCTCAATTTAATACTTGATTATTGTCTTCAAGAGTCCAGTAGTTTGGATTTAGATAAGTTGCAGGTTTCTGTCAAAGCAATGGCCAATTTAACAGAAATATTAGAGGGTAACCGTGCAGTTATATCTGAACCATATAGAAATACGCTTGCACATAATCTTTTTGAAGGATTTGGGATTGATTTTATTAAACAGATTATTCTTTCTGATGATAAACAGGATTACGAAGAAGAAATTACGGCGTTTGTCAGTCTTGTTATGGCATATTTGGATTTGGATATTTTGAAATTAGCAAGAGATTTTCTATCCCCACAAAACCAAGTTATACTTAATATTTTATTGGAGCTTGTGAAAATTGATTTGGGTTACAATGATAGAGTAAGTGACCAATTATTGAAATTCTGGGAAGATTTGGCAAACGTATTCTTTGGTGATGATGAAGTACTAAGGAATTATCATAAAGTGAATTATTCTGGATTTGTCCGTGAACGAAATAACCTTTTTGCAAAACTTACAACCATTTATTGGTCAAAATCAGTGATTAAACCACAACTATATGAAGAATATAAAACAGAAATCCATGATTTCCGAAGACAAGTCGCTGATTTCTTTATTGTGGCATATGAACTTTTAGGCATGGAGCTTTATCATATTCTTTCAAACAGTGTGCTTAATAGCTTAATAGGATTGAATACGTTGGCGGAAAATGAACAAGAAGAAGAAAACATATGGAAATTGGAAGGTTCCTTATGGCTTCTTTATATGATAACAGATGATTTAACCTTTTATGAAACAGGTGTATCTAAAGGTTTACAAGATGACATTATAAACCTATTAAACAATGGACTTATTCAAACGGTTTATAAGCTTAGGTTTTCAAGCAGAAATTTGAATCCTATTATCTTTTCGACCCTTTTAAAGTTCACGTCTTCAATATCATTCGTCTACTTATTGCCTGATGCCAGTTATCATCTTCAATCGATATTGGAGATGCTTTTTGGATTTAGTTTGGAAAAGGGACTTGATTTATCTTTAATAGCTTCTAAGACTTTACTAACAATATGTCTGAGCTCAAGATCAATATTAATTCCATATCTTGGTGACTTTGAAACTTCTACGTTCCAAATTATTGATGATACAACTATGGATCCACTAATTGTCCAGAGAATGGTGAATGCCTATATTTCAATTGCATTGGCAGTCAAAGATCCTTCAAGATTTGGAATGATAATTTTGAACTTGCTTCAGAAAATTGAAAGTGCATTCAAAGTTCCCCCTGAAAACTTTACTAGTGAAGAATTGTATTATGAATATCATTCATTGATGCCATCCTTGGTATTTCAAATGGCTAAGGCTTCAAACTTACCTGGAGAACCTCATGATTTCTATACAAAAGATCAGATTGTTGTAGTGGATACTTATTGGCAGACAGATATCTTACAAATCAAATCATTTATCTTACATTTAGTAGGACAGTTCTCTCTTGTGGATCAAAAACTTGCCTATGATGCCTCAATCACTGAAAAATGCTGTCAAATACTTAAAAGCGGATTAAATGAAGTGGTAGATGGTCCTTGTAAGTTCCCAATATCATATTGTGCTGATTACTTATCTACAAAAATTGAGTCCTGTGATCAAAACTCTCTACCTTATTTATATGAACTTGTTCAAGCCATTGTGGATAGCAATTACAAGGCCTTGACGTCTTCAGAATTGGAATTGGTTCTCAATAAAGTATTCCTAGAGAAGTCGACTCAATTAATGAGTGACTCCGACTCTATACAAACAGTGGTGGAATTATTTGCATCAATATTGGAGAGGAAACCTTCCCTTGTAATTCATTTGTATATGATGTCAATTGTTTTAGCTGATTTTGCCTTACCATCAATTACTGCTAATGAAACTCTCACCTTAAGAAGTGGGATGAAATTCTGGAATGCCATGATAACTTTAAGACGAGGCTCTCAACAAGATCAACAAAGAGCAAGAGAAATGATCACAGAAATCGGACCCTCTCTTACCAAAAATCTAATGACAGGCTTTATTGGTACTACCAGATCAAACTTAGAAATCTTTTATCCTGTCTTCAGAAACTTGATAGCAAAGTATCAACTTCAGATGAAAGAATGGCTACAGGATGTGTTGATACAATTAAAGAAGTTTGATCAGACTAAAATTGATACCTTCATTAAAAGGCTTTTGTTAACCAGAGGTCAACATGCTTGTAACCAAATACTTAAAGAGTTTTGGCTTGAAACTAATGGGTTGGTTGACTACAGTTCAAGATAAACAGAGAAAGACATTGATTTGATAATTATACATCCATATTAGGAAAGTACTTGCTCCAACTTTTGAGTCAAGTACTCGGCTTCATCATTATAGTTGAGATCATAGAGGGAAACACATTGGTATCTTACTCTTGTTTCATCATTGAAAGTTTGTTGCTTTGCTCTAACTCTGAAAGCATATTCCTTTCCTTCAAAGGAAGACATTATTTCACTAAATTCACTGAATGGATCATCCTTCAACTTCAATAATTCATTGGCATTCATCCCTACCAACTTATTGGCCTCTTCATCAAACAATGTTAACCACATTTGTCCACTGGAATCAATCACCGACACCGAGGCAATATATCTATGGTTTGGTTCGCTATACTCTTTATCACACCTTTCACATCTGTACAGTCCAGTATTGTTGACGTCAATAAGCTTACGATTACATTTAAGGGTTTGGTTTGGATTGTTGGCACTAGGAACATCATTGGGACAAGCATTATAACAGAAATTGTCCGGCTTGAAGAAACTAATAGTTGCCTTAATTGTGAAATAATCAGCTTTATCAGATTTCCCCAAGTTTTCTGAATCAGCTTCGGCAATTAATTTCCGATTTTCAATCCGACTTGTGGAATTGGATTCTGTCTTCATGGTTTTGAAATCTTGATGAGATCCTTCATTATCGTACCATCCTTTCAAGGTATAAGCTTCTTTAACATCTGGATTGGGGATCATTGAACCTGAAGGTGTCATAGTTAAAGATCTCCCATTGAATTCTTGGATTTTAACTCCTTTGAAAGCAACAACTGTACCTTCAGGTTGACTAAATTCTAAGGCTGCAGTATTCCATAAACCAAGCTGTAAGGCGAACCCGGTGCTATCAACCAAAGTAAGATTTCTTCTATCGAATGATTTCCCGGTGGTTCTAGCAGTGACTTGAAAAACAGGATTAACCTCTTTGATGACCCCAATAACATCAACAATTGAATTGGGTTCAAAATTTTGGATTTTATCTAAAGATACAAAGTTAAAATGGACTTTTGGAACTTCTGTTGTATCCATACATTCGGAGATTTCAGTATCTTTATCTAAAGTTAATTCATAAAGATGTGATAATCTACTGAATTGAGGTTTACTTTGTTGCATTCTCGCCTTGGAAACATAATAGACTTTATCTTTTTCCAACATGTTACTGAACTTGTCTGCCCATTCGTTGAAAGCAGTAGCTCTAATCTCATCAGATTCATCCAAAAAATTGAAGTTCACCAATTTACCTTCACCTCTTTGGTTGGACCATGTTCTCATGTCACCTTTATAACTAAGTCTTGCTTTGATCTTCCAGTTATTTTGGTAAGGAGAGAGTTGATCTATTGGAGTAATGAGAGATTTTTCAATTGATCTTTGAGCCTTCTGGTTCAAACTAGAAGCTGTTGGTGCAGCTGGTGTTGTTGATGATGGAGCTGTTGCTGCTGCCTTTGTTCCGGATTCATCCATTGGAGAAGGCAGATTACCTGCACCAGTACCCATTTGGAACTCTCTTAATAAAGCTTGACCTCTTTCAGTGACAGCTTGATCTGAAAGATCATCTTCAGGATGTTGTTGGAAATAAGTATCGATATCAATTAATTCCTGGGGCAACTTCTTCCCGTCTTCTAAAAGATCTAACCCACTGATTAACATGATATGTTTCGATACATAGGTCAAAGCATAGTTACCTGGTGTAAGCTTGACATAACAATATTTTTGTAAGTTCCGACGGGATAATACATCGGCAAAACTTGGTGATACCAATCCATGCATCACATACATTCCATCAGTGAGTCTTACTCTGTATCTTGGACCGAGTTCGGTAGTATAAAGTTTGAAATTGGTGCATTGAAGAGTCAAAGGTTTCCCTTCCCATTTGGCATGATCTGCTTTGGAGAAGAGTCCTTTTAACGCGCCCGTACTAAGTTGAATTGCAGTCATGACGCGTGTATCACGTTAATTGACAGTATATATGTCCAATGTACGCGGTGATAAGAAGAGTGAAGAGTTAATTACAAGGTTTAAGTAAATGATTGCCACGAACTTTAATGATACGCGTTGTGCGCGCTACCATGCTTTTCGCGCTACCACGGTATGTTAGTCGTATATCCTGTCATTGTTAACTACACTCATATAACGTTAATAGTTGGATATTAATATACAAAGAAGTATGTGTTGAACATAGAAGAATATAAAAGTAAAACCAGCCCTCCAAATGGGATGTTGAAATCATGAAAATATAGTTGTCTCTCTAATAATAAACTTGTATCAGTTAATTTATAACTTGGCCTGGACTTGAACAGAAACGGCATTATACAATTCGTCTTTAGAATTGATCTTGACAGCACCAGCCTTTAACAAAGCCTTGGTCAAATCGTCAATCAAATCTTCGACATTCTCGATACCAATACATAAACGAATCAAGTCTTCAGGTAAAGCTCTTTCCTCTCTTGTCTTAGCATCAATGGATGCATGCGACATTTGACAAGGCATGGAAATCAACGAGTTGACACAACCAAAGGAAACAGATATACCAAAGATATCTGTCAGCTCACAAATCTTCTCTGAGACCTTGATGGACCCGGTTTCAAAGGATAAAACAGCTCCATGGCCACGACACATGCTTTGATGTAATTCGTGTTGGGGATGAGATTCAAGTCCAGTGTATCTCACTTTGAAGCCAATCTTTTGTAAAAACTCAGCTACCCTTTGACAATTTTGTTCTTGTCTTTCGACTCTGATGGCCAATGTCTTTAACCCACGTGACAAGAGCCAGCAATCATAAGGTGCCAATCCACATCCAGTGGCATTGATCACATAATAAATGCGCTCGGCCAACTTACTGGATCGGGTAGCAATAACTCCGGCCATGATGTCGTGGTGTCCATTCAAATACTTTGTCGCACTTTCGTATTGAATATCAACTCCCAAATCTAATGGGGTCATTAACACTGGTGACATCATGGTGTTATCGAATACAATAATACAATCTGGATTAACTTGATGAGCATGGTCTGCAATGGACTTAACATCAACCACTTTAATCAATGGATTAGTGGGAGATTCCAAAAATATCATCTTGGTGTTGGTGGTGACTTTGGCTTGAATCAATTTGGTATTGGTAGTATCATAATGGGCAACCTTTAAGTCACCCTTATCCTTTAAATATGTCAATAACCGATGGGTTCCTCCATACAAATCGTCTCCCGCAATTACTTCATCTCCAGGACTTAACATCTTGGTGATAACATCAAGACATCCCATACCACTGGTGACTGCAAACGCATCATTGGCCTTCATTATTCTGGCTAAATTATTCTGTAAATGTGTTCTTGTGGGATTACCTGATCTGGTGTAGTCATATTCACCCATCTCTGTTAAGGATTTTTGTTTGAAGGTGGCTGTTTGATACAACGGAGCTACCGAGGCCTTGTGGGGGTCATCTGTGAATTTTGAATGGACGATTTCCGTCTCTAAGCCATACGATTTCTTAGCCATCGTAAATATAAAGGAGTTTAATAAGGAAGTAAGTATTGAACAATTCATTGACTCAGACTCCACCCCGAAAATTTAACCTATTGGTTATCACCAGTTCCCAAAAGGGGAATCGGTGTTCCATATACAGGATACACCGGAGTATAATCGGGGCTACTACGATACAACATATAGTAGAAATGACATAGTAAAATAACATAGTAAAATGGCATAGTATAAATAAATGTCTTATTTGATGCGTACGTGTACATAAGGAGTAGCCATATAAATTAAGCCAATGCTTCTTGGATTTGCTTTCTAACATCATTAGGTTGTTCTCCTAATAAAACCTTAGGGCCAGAGAATGGCTCGCAAGATGCTCTTCCGGAAACAGGCCCGATGGATTTCAAAGCTTCACCAGATTGTAATTTCTTCAATACGTCAACGGTTGCTTCGGGAGTCAAATCTTCAATGAAATCGTCATTAACAGCGATCATAGGAGCATTGACACAAGCACCCAAACATTCAACTTCATGTAAAGTGAATAAATTATCTTTAGTAGTTTGACCAGGTTTGATTTGTAAGAAATCTGTGACAGCTTTCATAATACCATCAGATCCACATAATTGACATGGGGTAGTGGTACAAACTTGAATATTGTACTTACCCATTGGTTTCCTATTGTACATGGTATAGAAGGTAGCAACCTCATAAACTCTCATAGGAGGCATGTCCAATAATTTGGCAACATAATTCATAGCACTAATGGAGGTAAATCCCAATTGACGTTGAGCTAAATCCAATAAAGGCATCACTGCACCTTTCTTATATTGTGGAGGGTATTTGGCAATGATGGATTTGACTCTTTCTTTGTTTTCGGCATTGAACTCAAAGCTAATTGATGGGTTATCTTCTTTTATGTCTCTGTGGACGGAAATGATAGATGAAAACCGTTTACTAACGATGGTGGATCTAGCTAATGATCTGGGGACAACGTATTTGAACATTATGGATTGTTATATATATGTGAAAGTGATTCTGACTGTGAATTAGACTGTATTTGTCTTCCTTATGGCTTAATCACCCTAAATTCTTTAAACCACTAAGGCCGACTGGCTAATGAACTTGAAAGTTGTAGCAGCTTTTCGTTATTGGTCTGCACACCGAAAATTTCTCGCATAATAGTATAATGGTCGAACATGATTGGCTGGTTATATGTCGGACTTATTTAAGTTAGAAGTATATAGAGAATAGGTTTATGTTAAGAGAAGTAGCGGGTATAAGTAATCTAATCACAGTATTCAAGATATTAGACTAAATAGGGGAATACTAGTATAGAATTTAGTACTGAAAAGTAGCCATATAAATTGTGTACTGCATATAGTAGATATAGAACTAGTATACCACCAGGTGAACAATCATACAACGTTACTCTCGAATAGCATTACTCTGTTGTAACTGTACAACCATGTCATTGCACAACTATGTTGGTATTGCATCACTTTGTCTTGTACTGATAACTCTCTTTTAACATAAAGTCTAGCATACTTTGTTCAAAGAGAGTCATACCAAATTTTTGCAGCTAACTTTGGTTGACACCGATGGCAGTTTCCAATGAATTAATATAGATCTTAGAATAAGTCGCTGAGTAACTGGTAGCAGCAGAAGTGGCTACTGGATAAGAACCGCTTTTAACGGCCTTAACAGTTCCATCACTACCAGCATCTTGTTCAGTAAAGAGAATCTCATTGGTCTCCATATCTACCACCACACAATACTTTTCAAAGATAATATTGGGTAACGAACCCACAAGGGCTGTAGGAACATCAATGACCTTATAATCCAAGGAAACATAGACGATACCGTTTGAGGTTAATTCACCGTTAATAATGTCACCTAAAGAGAATTGAATGTTGTATCCCGTGATACTTGCTGTTAGCATAGTGCCTAATACTCTACTCTTCAAATAGTAGGTGACCCCATTACTTCTAACTCTTTGTGGTCCCATAAGCAAATCAATGTTGATCCAAATGGAATAAGGAACGTTCAACAGACTACTACTTGTATCCAAGTTCATGATAAGCTTTTCATTGCTTACAATGGTATTGTTGAGCATTAAACTGTTCATGGTTACTGCTGTATATTGATAAACCGTAGATTGTCCTTGCAGAGTTGCAGCCAATGCTACTGGAGTCTTTACCAATGGTCCAGGGCACGCTAAGGTATCAATGCCTCCAAATACAATTCTACCATCAGCAATTGAATACATAACTGTTGATATGGCCCCTTGGTCCTTTAGAATCATGGGGAAGTTAGAATAAGACGGTTCAATCTCTTCAGAAGCAGGATACCCAATACCCAAAATACCTCCGACAGATCCTGTGATAGCATCCAATGAGGTGTATCCAAAATTGAGTCCAGTGACATTCCAATTGATCACATATGGACCGCCAAACATCTCTGTTCCGACATCAGCACTAATGGAGTAATCGTTATCGGTATAAGACGATCCAGTGTCAACCAAGGTCGAAGATTCAAAGATGGAATACACAGACAGACTAAGCAACAAATCTCCAACAGAAGTATCGATCATAGTGTTGGAGACTTGTTGCTTAGTCAGACCTATCCAAAGTCCGTCTGTGATCATGAGCATATCGTTTATGTAGTCGTAGTGAAGCATAACATAATCAGAGGGCTTTCTGCGAACGCATACAAGCGCACCAGAGGTTAGGCCAAAGAACATTAACACTAACCCTGATAAACGAAGAAGAGAATTCATGATGTTGATGATGCTACTGCTACAACTATTACACTTCTACAATATCTATAGCTTTATATATGTCGCGATCAACAGTTGAGCTTGTAGAAGAAAAGGTGATTGCCTAAAAAAGCAGACAAAATTGGAAGAGTATCGTTAACTTTATACTGGGATTGTTTGTTTTAGTCACATTGTAGTTACCGCATTTAGATATGGGTACAGAGTCAAGTGTGTTGGTGTTACAGGGTAAAACAAATAACACATAGCACTACACACGGACATATATACTGTGGAACAGTGTACTTTTACTCTGGACACTTTGCACTATACACTATACACTATACACTACACTATTCACTATACACTGTACACTATAAATTATACACTATGCACTATACACTATAAATTATACACTATGCACTATACACTATACACATGGCACAATGTTATGCTACGTTGTACTCTGTACACTATACGCTGAGCACTAATCAACTACCTGGTTCATACACATTCATATACTGTTCTATTGATGTTTCACTGATAAGATCATAAAGTTATTGTGTCATTCTCTTCTAAAGTAACCTTATTAATTGTAGTACATCCAAACCCCCCTAAATGTAGTAGTCCAACACTATTACAATCCTAGACTATCATACTATTCTACTGTAAGCATATAATTCATATTACAAGTATTCATACATAATGTCTTATGTATCTTTAATGACTTTTGCTTAAGGGCGTTGAAAGGCAGACCATAAATGGTTGCCAGTGTCGTGTACGTTTGCCAAATGTGGCTTCCTGTCTGGTCAACTAGTGTTACCTTCACTTGAAGAGCATACCCTTAAAGTGAAAGTCATTTACAGAACATAATTCTTGTTATTCTATTCTATTTCCTAATTGGAGCTGTTTATGTAATATTATTATTATTATTATTATTATTATTATTATTATTATTGTTGTTGTTTATAAGAGACCCGAATTCCTCATTTTACTGCTAGTTCATCACATACGACAAAGTGTTACGTTACTATTAGGTAGTACATTATTAAGCTTTAACTTCATGAACCAACGTACTTCAAAAGGAATCTTTGAGACTCCAAGGTCTCCTTCAAGATCTACAAGAAGTCTAGAGCCTCCTAGACCCGGAGATGGGATCCCTTTACCTTCAACTTCTCCACGACGTCGTCAGGTAATCTTTAGTGACAGACATATACCCAACAGAACCGGAGTTGATCTTCAAGCAGCTTTCAGTTTATCAAATCAAGATGAAATAACACTGTCGTCTCATTCCAGAAATGCTGATAACGAAATTGAATTACGTAAAGAAGAAGAAGCTAATCGAACATTTTCCACAGTATTAAAAGCAGAATTATTTGGTGATAATGTTCCAATGGCTATGGCTAATTTGTCACAACTGAGTCTTCTTTCAAGTTCCCCGATTAAGGCTCCTCCAACCAGAACAGCTCAAAACTTGTCATCCAGCTCAGCCATACCTACATCTCATAATATACCTGGTGGTGGGGGTGAAGATGACTTTCTTGGAGGAGCTGGTTCCTTACTTGGTGGTGGTGATTCTATCAACACTGGTATTATTGGAGGGTTGAACTCTGGTAGAAGAACTCCTCCATTGGATGAGTCTAATAGTACTACAGCATTAATGACATCTGATCAATCAGTGACAAATACTCCTAGAAGGAAAACAAATTTATTTACCTACCAATCTCCTCAGAAAACAAGGCCTATTTCAAGAGACTTACAAAGCGAATTGTTTTCCCTAAGTCCAGTACGACAAGAGTCTCAAAAATTATTATTGTCACCCCAAAAGAAGCCTAGAAACATCTCCAAAGTTCCTTATCGAGTATTAGATGCTCCAGAGCTTCTGGACGACTTTTATTTGAATCTCGTGGACTGGGGCCAACAAGATATTCTTGCTGTTGGATTGGGAAGCAGTGTATATTTATGGGATGGATCTACCCATTCCGTTGAACAGTTGTGTGACTTTGAAGATGAAGATAAGGTTACAAGTTTAAGTTGGATAGAGCTGGGGACTCACCTTGCAATAGGAACAGGAAAAGGGTTGGTGGAAATATGGGATGCCACCAAAATGAAATGTGTTCGAACTATGACAGGACATAACTTGAGAGTAAGTTCACTTGCTTGGAATGAACATGTTTTAAGTAGTGGATCTCGAGACCGGACTATTTTGAACCGTGATGTTCGTATTGAGAGTCACTATGTGAATAAATTTGAAACTCATAGACAAGAAGTTTGTGGGTTGAAATGGAACGTAGAAGAGAATAAGTTGGCTAGTGGAGGGAATGATAATAAGCTTTTCATATGGGATGGATTGAACACTAAACCATTATATTCATTTTCTAATCATACAGCTGCTGTGAAAGCCATAGCATGGTCGCCACATCAAAGAGGTATACTTGCATCTGGTGGAGGAACAGCTGATAAGACTATCAAGACCTGGAACACTTTAACAGGACAAATGATCCATGATGTGGATACAAGCTCACAAGTTTGCAATCTTGTATGGTCCAAGAACTCCAATGAATTGGTATCTACTCATGGATATTCTAGAAATCAAATCATTGTTTGGAAGTACCCTTCAATGCATCAGGTTGCACAATTGACTGGCCATACTTATAGAGTACTTTATTTGGCACTTTCACCTGATGGAGAAACCATAGTTACCGGTGCCGGTGATGAGACTCTCCGGTTTTGGAATGTTTTTGATAAGAACCGGAACAATCAGCCACCGTCTTCGATATTACTCGATGCATTTCTGCAGCTCCGATAGGACACAATCAGTAATAATAGGTTTTCTTACAGCCGATTCGCGTTTAGATACCGTATACAATTATACGCAATGGTATAGGGTATTGTCCGGTAACTATATACGTTACTCTAAGCGAATCCACGTGACATTTGATGGGGACAATAATGGTGATGCTACACAACTGCTACACGTACATTTTGGTGGTGATTAACTCCGTATTCCCCACTTGAAAACCGTTAGGCAATTGCAGTTGTTCCAGGAATGTGCTGTACACTAAAGTGGACGCTTACGGACCTAGTGTTCTGCTAGTACGATAGTCGTGCGGTCGGTCACCACGACGCTTATCGCAGCCACTACCCAAAATAGATGCCGTTCCCGTTGACTCACCGGGGAAGGTGTGCATATAGTACGGTAGTTTTGTCAGACTCATAGTGGGATTTTTCATTATTTAAAGAGTTGATAAGATCCGGTTACTGTTTGTGCGAATCAGCGTCAACTTAATCTTCTATTCCAACCTACCGACCGACTATGACACAATCTCCCAAGGACTTGACACATTTACTTTCTGCCGAAGCTAAGAGTCGAAAGAACTCTCCCTTAAAGGAATGCTTTGTGTACTTTGGCCAACCTGGGTTAACTTTCTTAGGTGGTGGATTACCATTGGCTGATTACTTCCCATACAATAAGATTTCAGCTGAAATCCCAACTCCTGGGTTTGAAGGTGGTATTGGTGCACCAATTACCGAGGCCAACAAAACAGAAATTGAGGTTTATAGACTGAAGGAAAACAATGGTCCTAATCAAATTGAATTGGCTCGTTCTTTACAATACGGTTATACTGAAGGTCATAAAGAGATTGTTGATTTCTTAAAGGAACATACCAAAATGATCCATAAGCCGGTTTATGATGAATGGGATCTTATTTGTACTGTGGGTAATACTGAGGCTTGGGATTCTACTCTCAGAACCTTTACTTCAAGAGGTGATACGATTTTCGTTGAAGAATATACTTTTAGTTCTGCCTTGGAAACAGTTAATGCTTTAGGGGTTCATACATTCCCCGTACCCATTGATGAACATGGTTTAATTCCTGAAAAGTTTGCTACGATTTTGGAAACTTGGGAAGGTCCAATTCCTCGGTTATTGTATACTATTCCAACTGGTCAAAACCCAACTGGTTCATCTGCTTCATTAGAAAGAAGAAAAGCCATTTATGAATTGGCATGTAAGTATGATTTCCTTATTGTCGAAGATGAACCATATTACTTTCTTCAAATGGAAAAATATACCACTGATCTTGAAGCTAGAAAGGCCAGACACGTTCATTCTCATGAAGAGTTTATCAAGGCATTGGTTCCCTCTTATATATCCATTGATGCTGAAGGTAGAGTACTTAGATTAGATTCGTTCTCCAAAGTCATTGCTCCCGGGTCACGTTTCGGGTGGATTGTTGGACAAAAGAAGTTATTGGAACGGTTCCTTCGTTTACATGAAGTCAGCATTCAATGTCCATCTGGGTTCTCTCAATCATTGTTGAATGGGTTATTACAGAGTTGGGGCCAAACTGGTTATTTGGATTGGTTGATTGGCTTAAGAGCTGAATATACTCACAAGAGAGATGTTGCTATTGATAGCATTCATAAATACTTTCCTCAAGAAGTTGTGACTTATGATCCTCCAGTGGCAGGTATGTTTTTCACGGTATCAATTGATACCACTAAGCATCCAAAGTTTGCCACGGATCATAACTCTGATCCAGCCAAGGTTGAAGAGGCTATCTTCCAACAAGCCATCAAGCAAGGATGTTTGATGATACCTGGTTCCTATTTCAAGGTTACTCCACCACCAGACCATAAGTTAACAGTTGTTGATGCTGGTAGTGCGAACCAGATCTTCTTTAGAGGTACTTATGCTGCTGTTCCTTTGGATGCCTTACAAGTTGGATTAGAGAACTTTGGGAAGGCGCTCAGAGTTGAATTTGGTCTTAATTAATTATACATGTCACATTATATATTTCACGTTATATACATCATACTGTATTATTATATATCATATTGTATCGTTGTATACATCATATTGTATCGTTGTATACATGTTATTGTATCGTTGTATACATGTTATTGTATCGTTGTATACATGTTATTGTATCGTTGTATACATGTTATTGTATCGTTGTATACATCATATTGCATCATTTTATACATCATATTGTATCATTGTATGTTGTGTAGTGATAGTGAGAAGTACATCGTGAGAATTATATACACATAACATACAAACATCAACAGGTACCATACTACTAACTCTTGCACCACAATAATGAAGATCATAAAGCTACCGTGGCTTGGTCATAGAGGTACGTATATAATAGTACATGCTGTATCACTGTATCACTGTGGTACAGGATATCTGTATCTGCTACTCTACGCCTACTGTATAGCTCATACTAACGACTTTAGCGGAGAATAAAAAGGTGGAATGCTACTCCATCAGCATCAACAACGATGGAACAAGATTGGCCAGTGGAGGATTGGACGGCACAGTTAAGATGTGGGATACTTCAACAGTTTTATCGTTTAGTAGAGGTACCAGTGGTAATACTTCCAATGACTTATATCGACCATTATGTTCTATGAGTAGACACAATGGAGTGGTCACTAGCGTAAAGTTTTCTCCTGACGGCAGATTTCTTGCCAGTGGATCTGATGATAAGATAGTGTTGATCTGGGAAAAGGATGAAGAACAACAAAACAGACCCAGGCAGTTTGGTGAAGCAGAACAAGATTTGGAGCATTGGACAGTCAGAAAGAGATTGGTGGCCCATGAAAATGATATACAAGATATCTGCTGGTCACCTGATGGGTCCTTATTGGTTACTGTGGGGTTGGACCGGTCCATTATGATCTGGAATGGACTGACGTTTGAACGGATCAAGAGATATGACATTCACCAGTCAATGGTTAAAGGTGTGGTGTTTGATCCAGCTAACAAGTACTTTGCCACTGCTTCGGATGATAGAACAGTAAGGATCTTCAGGTACTATAAGAAGTTGAATGACTTCAATAGTTATGAGTTCCAAATAGAACACATAGTCATTGATCCCTTCAAGAAGTCACCCTTGACATCTTATTTCCGGAGAATGTCTTGGTCACCTGATGGTCAACATATTGCCGTCCCCAATGCTACCAATGGTCCTGTTACGTCTATAGCTATTATCAATAGAGGTAATTGGGACACAGATGTTTCATTAATTGGTCATGAAGCTCCTTGTGAAGTTTGTTCCTTTTCCCCGAGACTATACGATACTTGTACTACTGCAAAGAATAACGAACGTCAACTAATAACAGTGGTGGCTACTGGTGGTCAGGATAATACCCTAGCTATATGGAGTACTAGCTCAAGCAAACCATTATTGGTGGCAGAGGATATTGTTAGTAGCTCCATAACCGATATCTGTTGGTCTCCTAATGGGTTGGCCATGTATCTAAGTTGTTTGGATGGTTCAATCACTTGTATTGTGTTTGAAGCGAATGAATTGGGTACCGTTGTTAGTCTGGAAGTAAATGATCTTCAATTACATCGTTATGGTACCGATAGAGAGTCTACGGTGTTTCCTGAAAGTGTTGATCAACTTATATTAGAAGAAAAGGCTGGTCTTATGGAGAGAAAGAACCAGGAAGACACAGGTACAGCAGTTTCTGTATCTGTTCCCGTTCCTGTTGCTGTTGCCGCTAGTAGTACTCCTGCTGCACCTGCTACTGCACCCACTGCCGCCCCTGCTCCGGCTCCGGCTGCTACTTTGACTGCTAAACAAGTTCAGAAACTTACCCAAAGTATGGTCATCACCAAATCTGGGAAGAAACGAATAACTCCTATATTGGTATCTTCAACACAAACACCTTCTTCTTCTTCTTCAGTATCATCAACTACCACTTTTTCAAATAAGATTACCAAGAATGGAGTGAAAAAACTCTCTCAACCTTCCTATTTCCTTCCTAAGTTTGGACTACAAACTGCTGTCCATGGATATAAACTAAAGAATGATGGCAACGAACAAAAGAGACCAGAAGATGATCATCAAGATAACGATAACGAAGATATGGCTATTGACGAAGCAAATACCAATTTAAACCAACAACAGCACAACTATATCTCTGAATCTACTTTGAAGAGACAACGAAGCAAATTAAAGCGCATTGCTATGGAAATGAAGTATCCTCAAGTGTTTAAGCAAATCACCAATTTACCTGAAGGGTTGTTCAACAATCTGCAATTACTCAGCAATGAAGTGAGTAAGTTATTGGAATCTTTCAACAAGGAAATGGTTGTGGAGGGTATCAATCCCTTGATGTTAGAACTTGATGAAGATTTACTCTTTTCAGTGGTATTAAATAAAGTTAATCATAAAACCATTGATTCCCAAGAATGGATAACTTCTTCTATTGAAGTCAGAAATGGTCAATCTTGGAGCAGCTTTGATGAAAATGAAGATATCATTGATTCAAATGATCGTATTGATTTCCAAGACCCTACAGTTGTGATGGTATCAAATTCAATCGATAAGATTAACCGGAAGTTTGTGCTACATTTCCCCTATAGAATCCAACATGCTTATCCTGTTGTGGTTGAAGATATACTCAAATATTATGTTTTAGTTTCCTTTGGAGGGAGTGTTCAGATCATTAAAGCTGATAGTGGGAACTATTTGTGTCCCAGTATTGAGCTTGGTGATAATGTGGTTTTAGTCAAGAATAATGGACCGTATTTGATGTTGGTTAGTGGTAAAGGGCTTGTGTATTCTTGGAAACTTGATGATTGTCAATATCGAATTAAAAAGGTATGCAATGGAGTTTCCTTGGCTACAATTGTTAACTATTCAATGGATATACCCACCTCTAAGGGCAGCACCTCATTGATATCACCGAATATAAAGGGAATCAGTATATGCTCTGATGGTTCACCTTTGGTATTACTTGATTCTAATTTGAACATTTATAAGTTTAACATTGGGATGAAATGTTGGACAAAGGTCATTGATTCATGGTACTATCTTGGGTCCAGAACCACAACCATAGCCCCAGATGGAGTTGTCTTACCACGAATAGTGAATAATCTGATTCGAGATCATAGTGATCGTATAACCAAAGGACTAAAGGTTCCGTATACATTTACTGAAGATAATAAGGAATTGAAAATTAGTATGGAACAGAGATTACTTGAGCAAAAGGAGTTCTTATATTAACCTATTTGTTATTTTTATTATTGACGGCTTCTTCTTTAGATGGAGCACTGACTGATGGCTTCAAAGGAAACGACACCAAGAAGATTACAGATGAAATCACCTGGTTAACAGCAAACATCCATACCGACATTCCAACCGCACCAGTTAACCCAAAAGGTAAAGCCAAAGCCCATTCCAAAGGGTATGGTAAAACACCTGAAGGTAAATAAAACAATAAGGATTTCCGGTACCAGACTCTACAGAACCAAATGGGGATGGTTATTAAAATGGTGAATATCCAATCGATCAACTTGTTAACTTTAGTTCTGTCTATATTCACTTCCAGTTGTAATTGGGTGATTTCGGTGGATAACTTGTCGGCTTTCCTATTCAATTTGGTCCATTTGGCATATTCATCTTGGGCGCTAATGGCTTTCTTTTCCTTGTTGATAGCAATCAATTCTTGTTTCTTATCGTGCAACTTGACATGGGTCCCACCCTTGACGGTTTTCATATAAACCATCCATGCTAAGTTGTGGAGGGACGGTTTCCCTGCGGTTGACACTATGGCTTTGGCCGTGAGGAACCACACCACAAGAAGAAGTATGGAATAAGGTGTCATCGTATGGTAGTAGTATGACGTACAGAGTGGGATACGCCAGTAGTACTCTACTACTATGTCACTACTACTACAGCACTTTAGTGAACTGTCCCGCTCTTTTGATTCGTGCACGACGAAAACTTTTCATCAACAGTTTAAGGAGAATCACTTAATTAAGTCGTACCCTTATCGTCTCAAAGCATCATCATCATGGCCAGTGAAGGAGAAGAAGACTACGTACCATGGATCCGACAATTTTGTAAGCTGTTTGGACACGATTACTTTGTTGCCGTATCGCATGAATTTATTGAGGATGACTTCAACTTGACGGGACTCTCATCACAAGTGCCTTATTATAAAGAAGCTCTTTATACGCTTTTGGATTATCAAGTTGACACCATTGAAGACGTTAAGAACGGAGGAGATTCGTCTAATAATAATAATAATAATAATAATAATAATAATAATAATAATAATAATAATACCACCACCACTACTACTTCGAATAATAGTAATAATAAAAATAATAATAATACCAAACCGGGGAAACCAAAGCATGAATTGCCCAATCGGGTTATCTTGGACAGTTCAGCTGAATTGCTTTATGGACTTATTCATGCTCGTTACATTGTGACCAAGGCTGGATTAACGGAGATGGCCGGTAAGTTTGAGCGCAATGAGTTTGGAAGTTGTCCGCGGTACTATTGTGATTCTATGCATTTAATCCCCGTGGGACCTCTGGATATATCTGGTCAAGAAACAGTCAGATTGTATTGTCCATGTTGTAATGATACATATGTACCCCAATCACTGAGGTTTTTAAACATTGATGGGGCCTTTTTTGGAACGACATTTCCAGGGTTGTTGGTACAAATGTTCCCTGAGATTGAGAATCAATGTCGCATACGGTTGAATAAATACAAGAATGAAGAATTTGGTTTACGATTATTTGGGTTCAGAATCAACGAGAAAAGTATGAGTGGGCCTCGGGTAAAATGGTTAAGAGCGGTCCCGGAAACGGCTGATGAAATAGCTGAATATGATAAATGTGAATTGCGATTGCCCTGGGGTGAAGGTGATGATGCGGATGAAGAGATTGAAGATGACGAAGAAGATGATGACGATAAGACCATGGCAAGCGAGTAATACATAATTCTATGTAGTATAATTAGTATTTAATGAGTTAAATGAATAGATTTCCCTGGCTCCCAATCACGGATGGCATTACTAATATTGACCCAATACTTCAAGGCAATGGCTTCCATTATCAAATGGTCCCAATCAATGGGATTAGCTGCTAATAACTTGTTGATGGTGGTTTCACTTTGATTGATCCGTTCATTATTCTCTTCACTCAATTGGTCAAGATCAGATTCCGTGTTGGCCAACTCCAAGGACTCGTGCGCTTCCATTACTGCCATTAGCATCTCCTTATAGGCAATGGATGCTTGAGGTGATGTCCCTTGAACCTCGGCTATATATTTTTTGGCAATGTCGTCTTCGGTAATGTCGACTTTGGAGGGATGATTTAGTTGTATGAAATGAGCCACTCTTAAATAGGGGTTCCTTATGATTTGATATGCTCTATTGATGAGTGCTGAAACGTCCTTATCTCCATTGGCCGCAATGTCAGGATGGGATTGGCTTTGAATGGATCTGAACTCTCTTCTGAGACTTCGTTCGTTGATCGAGAACCCATCGGCGGGAGGTCCTCCTTTGGGGAAGGATTTGGGGAATAAAGCGAAATACGATGGTGGCAGCGTGGTGATCGCCATGGCCAATCGTCTTATATTCATTCGAATCATGATATAACAGACGGAACACTATGAGAGAGTAAGAACAGAAGTACTTATCATAGTAATGTCGGTCACACTAGTTGAGTTCATTGGGGCTGGTGCGACATTTCGGTCGCTACTGCATATACCCCACGTTTTGGCGATGACTCAAATCAAATGGGCTGTACATTATTAATAGAAGGACTATCATGAATGTCATAAAGTCACGACATTTATCCATACAATGGTAGAGAAACGAGGCTTTAAGAAACGGAAGCAGTTGGGCAAAGGCAAACGACATAAAGAGTTGGCAAATGATGACCATAAAGATCCGGAGAAAGAAGACTATCTCGAGTCGGAGAATCATGACCTTGAAGACGTTACCAAGGACGCGATAAAAGATGCCCATAATGATGATAAAGACACTGATCCAGATGCTCAACTAGTTAAGAAACGGAAACCAAATGGACCCTCTAATATTTCCAGTTTCTCTTCCGATAGCCCTGGTCCAGAGATGCTCGCGTTAACAAATGCTCATGGACCAAAGAATATCCGCACCACTACAATCACAGACTTCCAACCGGATGTATGTAAAGACTTTCTTCAAACGGGCTATTGCGGTTACGGGGACACGTGTAAGTTCATTCACGTTCGAAACGAATCCACTCAGAAGAAGCCTGTGCGAAGAGATTGGGAGATCTCCACCAGCAAACCATCATCAGAGGGAGACATTGGTGGTAAAGAATTACCCTTTAAATGTGCTGTGTGCAAGAAAGACTATGATCAACCAGTGGAGACTAAATGCAGTCACGTGTTCTGTAAGAAGTGTTTTATGGATCGATATAAGAAGGGTAAGACAAGATGTTATATTTGTCAAGAAGAAACCAATGGCATAATATCACCGTATAAAGTAGACAAGTAATACATAGGACTTTATTCTATGCTCATATATACGCTTTCGTGCTGAAATTTACGTTGACTCATATATTATTTTGAATCGGACTGTATAGATTTCAGAATGGTAATCAAAGTGGTTCTTTAACGATGTATGAAAGACCAAAAGGCATAGAACAGTGTAAGATCTGGATCGATGGATGCTTTGACTTTGCCCATCATGGTATGTGCAAGTGTGAAATGAACTGATCGTATACTGAGCTTGTACTAACTTCTGTCCAGGCCACGCTGGTGCAATGCTCCAAGCACGTCAATTAGGTAAGGAACTTTATGTTGGAGTCCATTCAGATGAAGACATTTTAGCCAATAAAGGGCCTACGGTTATGCGGTTAGATGAACGTATTTGTGCTGTTGATGCCTGTAAATGGTCTACTGAAGCTGTCCCTGATTCCCCCTATGTAACTGAACCCTTATGGATGGACAAATACGGATGTAAATATGTCGTTCATGGTGACGACATTACTACTGATGCTAATGGGAATGATTGCTACCAAGAGGTAAAGGATATAGGACGTTTTGTTGTTGTCAAAAGAACTCCAAATATCTCTACTACTGATTTGGTTGGTCGTATGCTCTTGTTATCCAAAACCCATCACTATCGTAAGCTTATAGGAGAAGGAGACATTGAATCTCACCCGTTATTGTCACGTGACAATATCATTAGATTTCAACAGTATGCTACTGATTCCACAGGGTTGGCTCCAGGAAGTGGAGTATATGTGTTTAACGGCACTAATGTCACTAAATTGGTGGCACCAAAAGATGATCTCAGTGCTAATGTTGCTAATGTTAATTATGTGGACGGAGGGTTTGATTTATTCCATCCTGGTCACGTCGAAGCCTTACATGAGATAAAGAAAAGATACCCAACCACGCCTTTGATCGTGGGGATACACGACGATGCTACCATTAACTCTGTGAAGGGCTTGAATTACCCCATCATGAATATGTTGGAAAGATCTTTATGTGTGTTACAGTGTAAATATGTTGATGGAGTGGTGTTAGGGGCTCCGTATGAACCAACCATTGAGTTTATTAGCATATTAAAGGATCAATTGAACATTAATGTCGTCAAATTGTTCCACGGTCCAACTCCAATTAGAAATCATGCCTATGATAAGCTTAAAGATCTTTTAGAAGAAATTGGTCCTCATGCTTACGATGAAATGAATACGGAGTTTATTGTCCGCCGTGTTCTTGATAATCGTAATGCCTATGAAGAAAGACAACGGAAAAAAGGTTGGAAGAGTGAACTAGAGTTGAAACTACAACAAGAAGAAAAGTCAAATATGTCGTAATATTTATGTCGTCTAAAAACTAAATGTCGTGATATATTTATTTCGTTATATTGATTCGTAGCTATCGTATATCATACTTTCGTATCTTTCGTAATTTTAGTTGAGCAACTTGGCATCAACTTCCGTTTCAACACGGTCCATCATATCTTCATGTTCTTGATGGTTTGAGTTTCTTCTTTGTGACTTGTTATACAACAAATCATCAACATCAATTTCATCACCGGGTCTTCCCCAGTTGTGGTTACCAGCACCTTCCTTCTTGGTCTTGGTTGGATCGGTGTTTGAGTGTCCGTTATGGGTGAACCACTTGGGCTCGGATTTAGATTCATGGACTGTCCATTTGTTGGTTCTGGACATATTATAGTTTAATTGATAAATTTGAGTTCGTTTGTTTATATTACTAAGTTCTATAAAGACAAAAATGTATTGTTGAATTCAATGGTGGGGAGGTTGGGGTCCCCTATTTATACCCCTTGTGAATCGTGGGGTAATTTCACAGTCGTGCGACGCGCAAATGGTAGCAATGGCCGTCTTTTTGAAATCTCACGCGATTAAAGTGTTAGTCACCACTAATTATGAATGACATTTAGTGTCGTCATGGAAACCTACGACAATAGTTAAAATTTAAATATATAGGAGTTTATTTTGGTACTAATGGTAGTCACTGCTGCACACATTATATACATATACAAACTCTAGTGTGCTTCATAGTGTACTACTTAAAGCGATACTGCGTTGTACTCGCTTACTCCAGTGTGATCTGATCAAATTATATGCATGAACTGGAACTCCTGCTACATTCAAGTGAATGGTTCTAGAACGTTCTAATCAATAGATTACTTCTCATCATGGATGGTTGATCTTCTTTCTGCTCATTGACTTGTTCACAGCCGTAATCAGCCATAATACAGCCATCAATAATGTGTCCCTATCCAGAGGTCCCAATCCCCCACCATATATAACTGATGTTCGTGACCTGTATATAATCTCCGTCCAAGTATATAAACGAATTGCTGCAAAAGTTTACCGCTCAAAAATAAATGCATACTCTTCTTCTCCTCTCTGCATCCTAATATCCTACTGATTGACACGTGTATAGATCATGAAGTTCACTACACCACTCAGCGTTGTTCCAATTGTTATGGGAACAGCTATGGCCAGTCAAGCGCCTAAAGTATCCACCAATCCCGACAAAGCAATTGCTATTGCTGACTTCCCACAAGGCGGCAATAGTCAAAAGACCTTAGGGAATGTTATCTTTTACACCAAGAAAAACAATGAGGTTAAGGTTCATGTTGATATGACAGGGTTACCTGCTATGAATGGGCCCTTTCAATATCATATCCATGAATATCCCATTGGCGCCAATGGAGATTGTGAATCCACAGGACTTCATTTTAATCCTTATGGAGCAACTCCAGATTGTAGTCTGCAACCAGATGATTCTTATTGTCAAGTTGGAGATTTATCGGGTAAACATGGTTGGATTAATACCACATGTTTTGAAACCAAATATTATGACCCTTACTTATCTTTAGATCCTAATTCTCCTGCTTATGTTATTGGTAGATCTGTTGTGTTCCATTATGCAAATTTAACCAAATTTGCTTGTGCAGATATCGTACCACTCTCCAAGCAAAAGTTGACGTCCCTTGATAATGCCGCCATGGAAAAAGCCAATGAATACATGGCTGGTCAACTTGAAGGAGTAACAATTGGTGATGATAAAAGTCCACAAGTCCAATTAGAGAGAAGAAATTTGGATACTTTTGTTGATGATGATATGACTTCTTCAAAGAAATGGAACCCAAAGAATTCAACCATTCCAAAGCATAATTATTCTAATAATTCAAATGCTTCTTTAAATCATTATGAATCTTCAATTTATGATGATAGTGGTTCAAAATCAGGAAATAATGCTGGTATCATTCCTTATATGATATCGGGTATTCTTTTTGCCTTATTTTAAAAGTCTCACGATTCAAATCATGACTTCATCTCCTTTTCTCTTGGCTAAAACTTCTTCTCTTTGCTATCTTAACTTAACTTGCTAATAAAGTGACATTGTAGACCGCAGTAGTATACTTAGTCCAAAAGCTCTTATAGCATTTATAACCATTCGCTTACCTTCAATGGTCAACTCCATGAACCTGATTTCATAGTCTTCTACTCCTAGTCTCATGATGATGGTCAAGGTATCAAATATACCTTCAGTAGTGCACTGATAAAGGTACTCCAACGTACCAAATCCAGGCGAAACCAAGGGAATTTCTCTTCCAGATATCAGCAGATCCATTCCAAGAATACGGCATATCTTTTTATGTAATTCATCAGCCTTCTTATAGGTTTTTGGGTTCCCATAAACATCTGTTGAAGATTCAATTAATTCTTTACCGTTAAATTGTGATTCTTCATAAGTCTCTGGGAACTTGCTATAATCAAGAACTAATGATGATGATGGTTTAATGCTAAAGAGTTTCCCATCAGAAACGTACTTTTCAATTTTATTCAATGGGAAATAAGTTTGAGTAGTCAAGTCTAAGATTTCTCCACCAAATTTCAGTTTATAATTCATTTTCACACAATCAGCAATGTAATACCCTAAATAGTAATACCCTAAATCCAATGCCTTACAAAGTAAGATATCCCTTAGACCGGAAACGGTTCCTAAGGATAAATGTGCATAATCAGGATCCCAAATGAAATATACTGAAGAGATCCCGGTTGGAAGGAAATCTAAGACAGAAATAGCTATAAGCTTATCATGCAAGTAATAACATTCATGAATTGCGCCCAAAGGTTTGATATTATTAGGATTAGGAACCTTGCCTGTTGTAAGATCGTAATTCTTTAGCCAATTGTTTAAGTATTCAAATTGAGCAGCCTGGTGTTCGGGTGTCCTGTTAGTTACATCAGTGAAGGGTTTTGTACATAGAAATCGTTCAAATTGACTAGTAGAAACGTCTTCTGGTTCGTCATTATGAACATGGATCTGATACTTCTTGTAGAGACGATATTTCTCTTCGGTTAAGTCTGCTTCTTCAAACACCGTATGGAAAGTATCATCAAGATGTTGTTGTTCTTGGTATGCCAACCACAGTAAAGTCAAGGGACCCTTACCTCTTTTGGAAGCTGAATCATCATCACCAGAAATGGTTTTGACAAACTTATTGAGTGCTTTACGATGATTCTTGTGCATCTTCAAGTACTGTGAGTTGGTTCGTATGGTGTAAGATCGACAACAACTACGAAGAAGATCATTCTTATAAAGGTAATCCCCACTTCTTCTGAATCCCTTATTGATAAGTTCATCATAGATCTGACACGTCATACCTCCAGTCACCATGCCCAAAGAGGCGTGCTCTGGTTTATATACTTTGGGGTCTCGTATATTCTGTTGAGCCTGTTCTGATTTGAGTGCACCAAAGTCCTTCTTGGTTCCTGAGCAATAGCCGCATCTTGGAGACTTGTGATATACAGGGAAAGAGAACACCGACATAATGGAATCACTCTGATAAAGGAATCACTCTGTTAGAGGTAGTACACTAGAAGTACCTTACTGTTTAGTACGTATTTGTATGGTAAATCCTGTATATATGAGTATCTCCTATCTGCAGTACACTTACCTCAGTCAAATCAAAAGACCATCCGTGCCTGTTCTTAGCAACAGTGGCATACTCTGTCAACTGTCTGTGATGAGCACTAAATCCGTCAGTCCAAAGAAGACAGACAGACCGCTTAAGACGGAGTCTGAAGTGAGCGTTAATGCCGACACCAACGAAGACCAAGACCATGCACTTCTTTCAGATCCCGAAGACTATCTTGAAGATAACGAGTCCCTAGATATGAACCTAGCCAATGGTGACCAGAAGATATGGTTAGTGCGGTTGCCGCGTTATTTAGCCGATAAATGGTCCAACACTGAAGAAATGTCCGGGAAGCAATTGGGTCGAGTCAAGATTAGAAACGTTCCAAGCAGTAGCAGTGCTGGTGCCAGTGCCAGTGGTAGTGGTAACGGCAAGAAGTTACAAGTTAAACTTTTGCTTAATAATGAAAACGGAGAATACAATCAAATACCTCAAGAATACGACATTTCTATTCTAAATACTCAGGTGAAGAACTCGTATGTCTTTAGTGAAGAGAATTTAAAGAAGTTCAAGCAAGAATTGACGGAAGTGGCTCAATTACCTGAACAACCTCAATTACAACCCACAGAAAGTAATAAGAAGGGACTTAAGAATAAACCTCAAGCTGGAGGTAAGAAGCCGTATAGATTTTTCAGAGTTCAAAAGAATCGCTTGGGTGCTGATGGTCAGCCAGTTAAAAAATATGTACCATTTGTCAAAACTATCCCCAAAAAGACTGCTTTAATTGGGAAAATCTGTCATGATTGTCAGATTGTCCCCAGTAAAAGTGATTCCAAATATTCACAAATGCTTTTAAGAAGACAAGAGATCCAAACCAAGCCTCGACCAAAAGTTACGTTACTCGATGAGACTCCTGGGGTTATTCAATCGCAAACTGGACCTTCCATTAAAGGTAATAATACTTCTGCATTCCTTAGATCCACTTTAACCAAAGATAAGAAAGGTGGAGAAGGTAGAGCTATTAGAATGCCCAAAAAGGATTTATTGGATTTATTATTCAGATTATTTGAAGAATATGAATATTGGTCTATGAAGGGTTTAAAGGAAAGAACCAGACAACCGGAATCTTATTTAAAGGAATCATTGGATTCAATTGCAAATTTGATCAAGAAGGGTCCTTATACTTCCAAATATAATTTGAAACCAGAATATAGAAGATTAAGAGATGCAGAAAGAGCTGCAAGACTTGGTTTAGAAGACAATACTGGTGAAGATGAAAAGGAAGATGAAGATGAAGATGATATTGAAATGGAAGATGTCATTTAGTACCTACAGTATAATATTACAGTATAGTAAACTCAAATTGAATTAATATTATGTGTACAAACTCATAAACCTACATGAAACCCAAAACAATATGCATGTAAAAACAGCAGCATTTAGTTCAAAGTCTTGATGGTCAAGCTTGGTGGTAAGGTTTGTTGAACCTTCTTGGCCTTGGAAGCATCGTTGACAACCAAAGTGTATTGGTACTTGGTACCTCTAACCTTGAACTTGGTTTGCTTGATAACCTTACCGTTGGCGTTCAACTTCTTGTTGACCTTGACAACAGCAGACTTGATGTCAGATCTTCTAGCCAATTCGACGAATTCCTTAATGTCCTTGATTTCTCTCTGTTAAATAAAGTTGTTAGTATAATGAATCCAATGATTACCAGAACGATGTATCAACTGGGTTACTTGAAGTTACTTGATGTTACTTGATGTCTTCCGTTATGGAGCCATTTCCTCTAATAATTTTTCACTTGGTTCAGTCGTTCACTCTGTTCATTCGTTCACTCGTTTGCTGGTCCTGGTCCTGGTTCTGTTCCATTCAATCATCTAATACATACAGCCATCTTTGATTATTTGGTTATACAGCGATATCACCAGAATTAGGTACGTGTTAACGAGTTCCTTTTTACTTGTGGTAAAACAAACTGCTCGTCCCACCATCGACAGCCACCACTGGATGGGAACCATCGCCAGAATTTTTTTCACATAATATCCTGCACATCCGTGGAATATTCCGCGAAAGTGACGCTGAGATTTTTAGGGTAGGGCTATTTTTGCTGTCAGTTCACGTGATTAAACGGTACGAAGTACCTGCAATAGCCCTTCAATTAAGTGAACTATAACGACGTTCAGAGAATGATATCAACCGTTTAATTGCAGTGATCCATTTGCGTGTTGTATTGGAGATCATAATATTAGCCGATTTCCCTTCAATTCTCAGGCTAGCACTTCTAGCATGGATACCCACATTCTGTACGCCAATAGGCCATGCAACATTTCCAATACTCAATTTTAAATAGCTTTCATTTGCCTGTAGAAACTGATGGTTTTGAAGTTGATGCACAATTGTTCCAAGAGTTATGATCATTTCTGGTTTCAAGCGATGGGTTCGTAGCTTATAAAGTAATGGAACCATATCTCTTTTAGTCTCATAAAGTATACGAGCTTGCTGCCTGTCAGATTGTAGATCGTTCTCCCATTGGACTATGAGACTTTTGAAGTATTTCCGAAGTTGTAGGTATATTTTATCTGTGTAATTAGCATCTGTTACTTGTTCAATGATCACCGTAACGTCGGTTTCAGCTTCCAAATCCAACTGGAGTTTATAGGCATGTTTCTTTTCTTCACTATGGATCTGCTGACTTAATCGTAGTAACTTTTCCTCTTTAGAAAGTTTATTGAAATTGCAGTCACCATCATTATCAGTATTGTTATTATCACCACCAACCATTTCTTTCCATGTTTTCTCAAGGACATCGTTGTCTATAGCTTCAGTAACTAACAATATCTCCTTGGCTTCAATAGCATCGCTACTGGACTCCTTTAAAGGTGATGCTTCAGGTTCATCTGACTTCTTGAACTCCTTCTCCTTCTTCTTCTTCTTCGTCTTCTTCCGTAGCTCCTTGCCAAAGAGTGCATCAAAGTCCATGTCGCCACAGTCACTGTCACTTATCAGATGTCAATCTCGTACAGCGATCTGGGGCCCCGCACTAATTCGGGTTTTCCCTGTTTGGAATTTTTCTACCAACAAACCAAAGGCAATTATCGGTAGTCGTCACCATCAACAAGACCGGACTCAATTAGACGTGACACATCAAGCTGCTACTAGTAGGTGCTAGGTGTTACATAACATACACCATTGAGACAGTGCTATAGTATAGTACTTATACACTGTGTGCTAATACGAACAAAGTACTACGCCGTGCTATACCCCTGTGTGTGCGCTATACCTTGTGCGCTATACACGTCCTGATATAAGGTATTACATCCTGTTAGATGTCTACAGAAGGTTTAGACCTTGGGGTCAATGTCGCTTCTGACCCCCTGAAAGCTCCACTTTCCTCCACTGCAAAGCTGACGTCCTCGGGCAAAGAGGCCGAAACCGGTGACATCGCCCCCGTTGTGGAGGATGATCAACACTCGGTAACAGCAGAATTAAGAGCCAAGTTTGCCGATGATATCCATTCCAAACCAATCACTCAACCGCAAACATCACCTTTGCTTCTGTCGACTCCCCCCACCGTCTCCAAGTCGTTGGTCAAGTCATACCCCTATCTTTTGGTGCTAAACAAGATTCTATCGATATTGACATGGACAAACGATGATTATTGGGTCAACATCACCATCTTATCGTTATACCTGTTGTTTATCATGTACTTTGAGAATATCATAACTTGGTTTGGTCATTTAATCATCGTGGGTGCAGTTGGTGTCTATGTAGTGTTGAATAATCGGGTTGTGGAAGAAGCAAGTTTACATCCCACGTTAGATGACGTTGTTCAAGTGCTAACCACTACATGTGTCAAAGCAGATATTCTTTTAAGCCCAATTACTACTCTTTCTTTGACTGCTAATGACATCAAACGGTTACTTTTCACCACGGTATTCTTAACTCCAATTTACTTAATTGGTACTTTTCTTATAATAAGGCCTAGGAACATCGTCCTTATCACGGGACTTTATGTTTTATCTTATTATTCAATGTTTTCCAGAGTATGTCGTCGTGTCTTGTGGAAATTGAAGATTGTTAGAGCCTTGTGCTTTTATCTAACTGGTTTAGATTTCCTGCAAGCTAAGAATTCCAATTTATTCTCAGCAGCTTTAGCCAAAGTACAACAGCTGAGTGGTCTTAGCGTTGGTCTTAATAGTGGGAATGGATCTATTGGTAGTGGTGGTGCTAATCCTGTACGGTTTACCTATGTAATCTATGAGAACCAAAGACGTTGGCTAGGTGTTGGATGGACCCTGAATTTATTTTCATATGAAAGAGCTCCTTGGACTGATGAGTTTCTTAATGAAAGTTCATCGATTGAAGATTTCGAATTACCTAATATCGATGATTTACCAGTTGATTCACCTCAACGAATCAGTGGTGCCAAATGGAGATGGGTTGATAAAACTTGGAGACTTGATTTAACTAATGATGGAGCTCTACAATTACCCAGTAATAAAAGATCTAAAACTACTGCTGATCCATCTACTGATGAAGGATACGTTTTCTTTGATAACACGTGGAAAAAACCACTGACTGAAGACACTTTTTCCAAGTATACACGTCGGAGAAGGTGGATTCGTACTGCTGAATTAATCTTTGATCCATCTAGTCCAACTTCAATTCGTCAAACTGGCAGTGGACGTTTACTGAGTCCTGGAGTTAGTCCAACTCGTAGGCAACGTAATTCTATCGATGAAGAAGAAGAAGAGCATCATGGAGATCATGAAGAAGATCATGAAGAAGAACAAGTATCAATAGTTGAAGAACGTAAAGAAGATGATGATGAAAGTAAACATGTTCATGAGGAAGTAGCTACACTTTTATCACAAAACTCCCGTACTTCGACATCATTTTCATCACCCAATGAAGAAGGAATTGGATCTACTTCGAGAAAGAGAAAGAGTTTACGGTTTGATGAAGGTCCGGTTTTAAAATCCGACTAATGCATTCCGATACACACATGTCAATGAATTTAATGTGATAAAGGTTATCGATATCAATGTACAATTTAATTTCAATTTAATAATATGACTGCACAAGATCTGCTAACAATGTTCATAAGAGACCGATACCGGTTTTGTGGATTCGAATAGATTGTTAATTTCTATTGTTTAACAATGGATCAATTATGCTAAAGCCAACGTCAAGGTAGTGTTGCATTGTAGTACATACTACATTACACTATAGTGGATAGAGCATTAGTATAGTATCGTAGAATTGTACCATGGCAGCTAATTAGCACTGTTGCATATAGTACAGTAGTACATATCAAATGGATCCTGGACTTGGTCTTGCTAGTTGTACCTCGCACTTTGAGATCACGGTCCCTGTAGTCACGTGACCTGGTTTCATCATAAGCATGTACTAGGAACTCCATATCTTGATGATGATATCAAATTGTCTGATTTCCTCTTGAGTGTATCTGATCACGTAGTCCTCATAATCGTCTACATGCGTAAATGCACACCAGAAATAACCGGAACAGCCCAAAGACGGATTCTTCTTAAAGCCTCGGCTAGGTTTCTTGAGGAACTTATACTCCACATTATTCGGTATAATGGCACCATTAATCTGCATTGAGCTTTGGTAGTTTTCCTTTAACTCTTCCACAGATTTGAACGTCTTTCTCAAGTGCTTTTGTTTCGCATAGTCCCGTTGCCATGAAGGTTTCTTGCATACCTTCAAGCCACCATTGAGCCATAATAAAGTCTTGTGACTGTCGAAATGAGCTACCTGGGTAGAACAGATCGAATAAAAGTCTTTGTAAATATCGTCTTTTACTACTCCCACGGCACCAGCGGAATTGGAGTTGAATGTGTAATCTTCATTGCCAGCAATTGATTGGCCTAACCAAAATAGCTCTTTATCTCCGTAAATAGGCGAGCTGGTCGCCTTCTTCAACTGTAGGACGGTGGATATTAACAATCCTAACAAATGAGTACTACGCTGTAATACAACCACTCCGCTTTCCATTACATGTTTCTGCTTATGTTTGAAGAAAGCATTGTCCATGGTTATCTCTGTAGCCATCGACAAATTAAATAATTTCCATTCTGCAACAGAGGGAAGTAGTTCTTTATAAAATGATACGTCGCTGGAACTTATGGTCTCACCAATGGCTCTGTCCTTAAAAAAAAGTGCACCTTTTAGTTTACGGCTTTCCATATTCAAGAAATGCTCGGGGGGGACAAAGGGAACTGTGTCGCTGTCCATTAACACCATTTCGTCAAATGAATTGAACAAAGAAGCAATCCATTTATTCGAGAACCGTTTGAACACTTCGATATACAGTGGATGAATAGCCTTAGAAGCGTCAACAAACCATATGTCCTGTAGAGAGTCATCGATGAGAAAGTCCTCACTGA
Source organism: Lizanozyma spartinae (assembly GCF_019049425.1). Taxonomy (NCBI): domain Eukaryota; kingdom Fungi; phylum Ascomycota; class Pichiomycetes; order Serinales; family Debaryomycetaceae; genus Lizanozyma; species Lizanozyma spartinae. Next base: position 499,821 of record NW_025065054.1, read on the forward strand.
TAGTTATTGTCGTTCTCGATGTCCTTATGATCCAGTCTTGTGAACCTTGGGACAAGTCTCCCTTATGTACAATTTCAATGGGTAGCAGGTTTTTCAAGTATCTCAAAACCTTGATCAAGCGTACTACGTCTTCCACTTGTCCTTCTCCCACACTTATGACTATCCCTTGTCCATTTGCTTGATGTATAAATTGGTTCCAAAAACAAGTGCTTATACTATTCTCTTGCAGAAGGTTGTCCTCATTATTGCTCATTATGGGTATCTGCCGAACAATTCCATCCCACCTTTTGTACACTGGAAGTTCTTGAGAAAAGAATGGAAATAGTTTATACTCCACATCATTACACATTCCAATATTTGGAAAATAGTTGTCAACGAAGCATCTCCCATAAGCCCTCAAATAGCCTACTGAAGTCTTAATCTGTTGCTTGGACAAAGTACTATATTTATTGCCTTCAAAGCTATCCAAAGACGTATAGTTGTCTTGCACATATAGTCTTTCAAAGAAGGCTTTGCATTTTTCATTTAGAGACAACTCCTCTAGCTCTTCAGCTGTATACTTCTCTAACAAATATCGATGGAGCGCTTTCGAAGACTGTCGCAGAAGAGAGGCTTCCTGAGGCGAATAATCAAAAATGTATATCAATATCAATAACTGGAGAAATATTCCTATAGCGAACAGCGTCCTTCGCAACGTTATGATTTTCAAAAGTGCCATATTGAATTAATGAAAGTATCTATCCCAAAATTTGGGGGGATTTCATAATCGAGTACTTCTCAATTGCCCAAGTTTTCTTCAAAGTATAGGTTCGGCACGCCTATACTAATTACTTCAAATTGAATCTACCTCACAAACCTTTTTCAAGAATACCAAGTGGTGTAGATAGAGTAAAAATATATCAGACAAGTTTTTCGTAAACAGTTTTGTCATAGAGCTTGAGTACACTGGTAGTACTGCCGATTTAACCGACCTTACGAACTAATGTAGGTCAGGCACCTCTCAACGTAGTGTGAGACTCGATATATGGATTGGGTCTTGTACGACTTGAGGTATTGGTTCAAGTTAGGCGGTTTAGATTTGTAGACTGTCTAAGGATGCAACTGAATTTTATTGTGTAGTAAGTGTTACCTTTTTTGTGCATAGTAGTTGGCTTAATTCTCTAAGCCGTTCTTCAATTAGGAATTCTATTAATAGATGAGAGTCACACCTCACGACGTCTTTTGATACGTCATTCAGCCTTGTTACATTGCTCCTGACCACTCGTGTGGGCACACCTCAGCTCTTGGTTACTATTAACTTAACGAGTTGAATAAAGCTAATCTTCTATTCGGTAACTCAAAATAACAATAGAATAAAGTAACTGTCACTTGGTTATGTATCTGCATATAAATCGCAGGTCCAACTGGTTTATATGAAGGAGATAATATACGAGTGCTTCTTAGACAGTTGTGTCAAAGTATTTGACAGCTTGAAATACGAACAACCAGACTATCACACTTAATTGCATTACCGCTAAGTGAATCGACCTCACAAAAATTATTAAACAATCCCGAATTCGTGTGTATGTATCTCGTATGTTCACTACACCATATTAGTTGTCTTACAATTTGAAATGAGCAAAATTTTGTGTATTCTTTTAAAGTAGTATATCCATTAGGAAGATCATAATCTGTACTACAAAATGTCAGAGTAAGATTAGGAGAAAACCAAGATTGCCCCTATATGAAGGCTTTCTGTATGAGTGTATTTCAGAATCTTCCAGGCGTAGAAGGGAGCTTTATCAAACCCCAAGGGATATCCAACACCACCTTGTATAAAGTCGTGATTACTCCCTTATGTTATGAGTCACGAGGGCCGTCACCAGTTGTTATATCGCTGATCTCCTCCTGTCCCGGCATTTTCAAACTTCAAGCTAGCGTTGGTATTGGATTATAAGCTTCCTTCATTGATTTCAAAAACATAAGTAGGATCTCTTAAAATGATTACATATGCATTGCTAATGTCAATATCCAACATAGCGCTATTGTGAAACTATTTAATATTGGTTTCCAAAACTTTATTTGAACCAATTCGAGTTACATAAAGAAAAAATATACACAAGTCTCTTGAACAACTGTGTCAAAATACTTGAGTTACAATTTGAAATGGGCGAGTTTCTGGCGATCTTACTTATTCACATTACTGCAAATTGAGTCGACCACGAAAGCCATATTTAAGAAGACAAAAGATGCAGTGTGTTAAGCAGAAAGCATACGAGTATCTCGTAGACGATTACGACACAGTGCTTCAGTTACAATTTGGAGTAGGCAAATTTTTGGCTATCACACTTATTGAACTGTGATGATGACCTAATAAACCTCTTTTTATTAATATCAGTGGGGTGACTAGTAAAGAATGTGGTATAGTATTTGGTTACAATCTGAATATGTAATTCTTTGACTCCCTGATATTGTGGCTGTCAATTAGCTGTGATTTGATTTTAACAATATGTACTTGTAAGATGATGGAGATTCGCATGAATTTTCTTCCTTTCTAGTTAAAAACCAACATTGCAAAAACTCAATTGGTAGCCAATTACAACCTTGAAGTTCCAAAACATTGTCTTAGTTTCTCTCATATCTTTAGCCGCGCCTTTAGTTGCTGCAGATGGGGTTATTGGAAAGATTCTTTGGCTAGCTGATGAAGCCAAGGAAGATGAGAGCTCCGTACCAAGTGCTGCAAAGAGATGCACCTCCTGCATTGGTAATTGTGGCCTTTGTATCCCAGGTAAAGGTCAGTGCCATAATCCTAAAGAATGGAGGTCCAAGAATGGAGGTCTCTTCGTAGGCCAATGTGCTGAAGGGTGAATTTAATTTTGCTTGCTAAGCATCCATCGTCCTATTTTCATTGGATTGTCTACCACATTAACCGACTACAAAGTTTTTAGGTATCTAGTTTTCAACAGCAAGCAATCAGGATAAGAAAATCATTTTACGTAGTACAAGTTGATGACATTGGGCGTAATTGGTTTTAATGTAGAACTAGGCGAGATCTAAAGAGCCACTGAAGAGTATGCAGGTGTACACCAAAAGACAGATAATACATACCTTTGCTAATAATGTTGTGTCACGGTAGAGTGCTTCACTGCACAAAGTCGGTGATATCAACTAAGCCCACCCTAATATTATTCTGGAGTTAATAATTGGGTTTACAGTTGAATGTCTTCTCTTGACTGTGGATAGCTTATTTTAGTTTGTTAGGCTCAAATGAACAATATTCTAAGTACTGTGATTAAGGAGATTTAGCACCCTCTTCTTTTTCATCATCTTTCCTACCTTCTGATGATATTTCTTACCTTTTCGTCATCGTTCTTACTTCCACTCATTCTATATAACGCAAATAGTATGTTTTTGCTTATGTAATCATTGGTCTTATAGATTGTATACACGCCGGCATTACCGAACTGATCCGAAAGTATTCTTTATCAATTCAGTCTTTATTGTACCCATATCAACTTCATACTAATTCATATCCGCTTTACTCCTTATCAATATCGTGATCTATGGAGTTCCATGTATTTAATCCCTTAATTGCGTCATCCTCTCAATATCATTGCTCTGATAAGAACTTTAGCCAACTATGCATTATCCTTAGCTCGTAGATAGCCGAATTTCCATAATAAAGTTATGGATTATCATAATATTACTTCCACCATCGTCAATCGTACCACTTTTATATTGACCACCATATGAATATGTTGCCTTACGTCTAATTGGTGATTGGAATTGGTTGTTGGAAGCAACCAACTCGGACATCTCCGAGATAAGCTGTGTGCAGGTCCAGATAAGGGAAGAAGGAGGATGGGTGAATAATGACGTGAACTCGAGGAAAGCCTATGATATCAGGACATAGTATAAATAGAAGGGAATCACCAGAAAATTATTATCGGGCTAGTCATAACATTTTATTTATCAAGAATAATATGAGTACATTAATCAATTCATCATATGGTAAGGCCAATGTCAAGTTTCTTAAGGTGAAGAAAGACCCTTCTAATCCTAAAGTTCAAGATGTCCTTGAAGCCAACGTTCAATGTCTTCTTAAAGGGAACTTTGATGTTTCTTACACTGAAGCTGATAACTCGGTTATTGTGCCCACAGACACGGTTAAGAACACTATATTAGTTGAAGCTAAGAATACGGATGTTTGGCCCATTGAAAGGTTTGCTGGTCATTTGGCTAAGCATTTCACTAGTAAATATTCTCATGTTGATGGAGTGGAGATTTCCATTGTTCAACAAAGATGGAACAAGTACCCTGTTAATGGTAAATTACACGATCATTCGTTTGTTCATGAAGGTCCAGAAACAAAACAAACCTTTTTAACTTACAATAAGAAGACTCAAGAATTATCATTGAAATCATGTATTAAGGATTTAACAGTTTTGAAATCGACCGGATCGATGTTCTATGGTTTTAATGTTTGTGATTACACCATTTTGAAACCAACGACTGATAGAATTCTTTCCACTGATGTTTTTGCCTCATGGGAATTTGATCCTAAGAAGTTGGCTACTTTAGAAGATATCGCTACCTATGCCGATGCTGGATTATTTGAAGATACCCTTAAGACTGCTAGAGATGCTACTTTGGAGTTGTTTGCATTGGAAAACTCCGCTAGCGTTCAAGCCACAATGTATAACATGGCCGGTAAGATATTGGCACTGGTTCCTGAAGTCAAGACAGTTACTTATGAATTACCAAACAAACATTATATTTTGTTTAACTTAGAATGGAAGGGTATTAAAGATAACACTGAATTGTTTTACCCTGCTTCAGATCCAAATGGGTTAATTAAATGTACCGTTGGGAGAACTAACGCTAAGTTATAGTTTTAATATATCTCATACATATTCAACAAGCTTTGTATATTTCATATCGAATATTAAAAAACGTATATCATATATCGTATATTATAATTAATCCGAACACTAGCACATTAAAGCTCGTACTATATACACAACACTTCAAAAGTAATGCGAACCAAAATCAATCAGATTCATCTCATCTCGTCTCATCTCATCTCCTATCATCTCATCTCGTCTCATCAACATGGGTCGTGACACCTGGTTAACAGTGGTATCTACTGCTGTGGCAACAGTAGGCATAATAGAGTGTCTCCGTTACTTTTATCATCAACAGAAACAACAGGGACGACAACCATCACTTGATGCTAATCAAGGCTCGCGCCATTCTGAAGAGTTGATTCAAGAACAATTGGCTAGAAATTATGCTTTCCTTTCAGCCGAAGGAATGAGTAAAGTCCGCGAACAGCATATTGTGGTAGTAGGGGCTGGAGGAGTTGGTTCTTGGACCGCTACTATGCTTGTTAGAAGTGGAGTATCTAAAATTAGAATCATTGATTTTGATCAAGTATCACTTAGTTCATTGAACAGACATGCAGTAGCCACATTGGCAGATGTTGGTACTTCCAAAGTTGAATGTCTTAAACAGCATCTATTAAAGATTGCACCTTGGTGTGATATTGATGCTTGCAATCAACTTTGGTCATTAGAGACTTCGGAACAACTCATCTTTGGTGATGATTTCAAGCCTACTTTTGTGGTAGATTGCATTGATAATATCGATACCAAAGTCGACTTGTTACACTACTGTCATGAGAATAAGGTACCTGTCATTAGTTCTGGAGGGGCAGCATGTAAATCTGATCCTACTCGGATTAATATAGCGGATATTTCAAAGACTGAAGAAGATCCCTTGGCTCGATCTGTTCGGATTAAATTAGGTAAGAAAGGTATAACCCGTGGGATTCCAGTTGTATTTTCTGCAGAGAAACCTGATCCTAGAAAGGCTAAGTTACTACCATTAGATGAAGAAGAATTGGCTAAGGGGGACGTTGATCAATTATCGGCTCTTCGGAACTTTAGAGTACGAATCTTACCAGTTCTTGGTACCATGCCTGGAGTTTTTGGTCTTACTATAGCCACATACATATTAACAGTGATCAGTGGGTATCCAATTGAACCGGTCGAAGGGAAAAATAGACTCAAAATATACGATAGTGTTTATCAGTCACTTTCAGGACAAGAAGCTAGATTGGGCAATTTGGATAATAGAGTTCCCATCGCATTAAGAGAGGTTCCATATATAATAGACGAAGTGTTCAGAGGCAAATCTCCAATATCAGGATTCTCCACTCGATTAACCCTTTCAAGATGGAATCCGGATAAACCTCTTAGTTTCCAGAACATTGTGGTGATGACTAAAGATGAACAAAAGACTCATGAAGAACGAGTATTAAAGGGAGGCGAGCGTCTTGAAGATGTTTATTCTGCAGAGGTCATTGAGAGAGTTAAGGGTAGGTTTAAAGATGAAGAGTACTTCTCACAATTTAGATAGTTTATACATATATATTGTGTACCCCATCTACTACTATAAACTGTACTTACCGCGCTACCATTTGTTTGGTATGCGTACACGACTGTGGTAGGTCGGTTCTATAGCACATCTACTGTCTTCTTCTTTGCTCTTGTCTGTTCTGTACAGTACATGTGAAAGTTATACTGTTTGTTATGATCCAATAATTTCTTGTTAATTCCATTATCAAATTATGTCACAGTTCTTTACAGTGTAAAATATATCACCATTAGTACAAGTCAAATTATATACTATTCTGATATATACGTCGCCGTGCTGAAATATACGTCGTCGCCGTGCTGAGGTTTCGCTGTACTAAAATATTTATATCGCCACCATGCTAAGACTAAGAAGCATTGGTCTAGGGATGAAACTATCCAGAGCTCACATGTTTAGAAGATGTTATTCAGGTGCTAGGAACGTCAATGGTAAAAGAACCATGAAAGACTTGGTCAAAGAATATGGTTACAGTGCATTGGGTATTTATTTAGGGCTTTCAATGATTGATTTGCCTTTACTTTATTTGGCAGTTCATTCAATGGGAAAAGAGAAGATTGAGACATATGAAAACACTTTGAAGAACACTTTTGGTTACGGAGTGACTCCTGAAGAGTTGGAAGCCAAACAAGCAGAAAGAAGAGCAAAAGAAAAACTTGAGTCGGAGTCAAACACTGCGTCGGAGTCAGCATCGTCTGAGTCTTCGAGTATATGGAAAACTATCTATGATCAATTTTCTTTGAGTGAGTTCATTATAGCTTATGGTATTCACAAATCATTGATCTTCATTCGACTCCCGGTCACTGCAGCTATTACTCCAGGAATTGTTAAAGTGTTGAGAGGTTGGGGCTTTAAGATTGGGTCTCAATCCGTTACGCAAACGGCTCAAGTGGCTAAAGACACAATTAAAGACTTTACTGCTTCTAATCCAAAATTCGGTACTCGTCCGGGTAAACGGAAGTGGTGGTGGTTCTTTTAGACATGTATATATATAAAGGAAGTAAATTCTATATGAATAAATAAATAAGTCGTCGTAAAATGTTCATGTTATATAGTTGTTTTATATTCCTAATAACTTCTTTGATCTTTCATAGACATAAAATGAACAAGCAACCATCGGAATGACTTTTATATAACCAATGTATAACCCCACAAAATAACCTCTCACTCCACTCTCTTGATATATCAACTTCACTGTTTGTTTAAAGGATAAGAATTGACCATCATTCATGACTCCACCAACTTGCATTCTTCTCCTGATAACTTCAAAGGGATAGGCAGCCGTTTGGCTGAATAATCCTGCCAACCCACCTGCTATCAATTGTGCAAAGGCTTTTAAAGGAGCTCTGGAGTCTCTGGTGTTGACTTGATTATGAGATGATTTAACTATAGGTTTCAGGGCATGGTAGTTCTCCTGGACTGTAAGTTTGGAAAGGTATTTTGATCTAAAGATATCATGAATCAAATCATGAACATAAAAGGATACTCCAGCATAGGGGATCATCCCTAATATAGTAGCATAGAATCCTCTATAGAAATTAGATATTTGAATCACTGGTTCCGGACTGATATTTCTCATGAATTTAACCCATCGAGGATCTTTCAGATGATGAGGGGGTTTCTCGTGGAATATGGTGAAGACTGTCAGGGCCAAACGGCCTCTTTTATGAGTGATGTATTGATTATGATGATGTAAGGATTCGTAAGCTGAAGAATGGGGTAAATTTCTTGTTTCAAAAGCCATTCTAACTCTCACCAAATCTAATGGATATGTGAAAAACACTGAAAGAAGTCCACTGAAAGAACCGGCTAAGAATCGTCTTCCAGCAGTTTCATAGATATCACTTGGGATAAGGATGCTTCTTATTTGTTCATAGGCCACGAATTTGATAGCAGCATAGGGAAACACTCGAAGTAAAGTAACCAGATGACCTTGGAACAATCCCCAGATTCCATCTGATCTATAAATTGCTCCGGATGCTAAATAAAGTCCTTTAAACAGACCTCTATACTTGAGAAACTCCGGGTTACTGGTTTGGAATAAGATTTTAACCCTATCTAACGGAGCAATCAATGTCTTTGCAGATGATCCAGCAATACCTCCAGCCAACCCACTTTTTATAACGTATTCTATTGATTGTTTATCTATGATCTTAACATATTCCATCGGCGTACTTTGATCGTTGATGGCATCCAAGTTGGATCGGCTCTCAGATGTTGTGGTCGACATGATGGTTGAACCTCGGCTCGTGCACCCCCAGAGACGTCTGATGTTTAATTCCTTGTAGTAAAGAGTGATGTTGATCGACAACTCCGCAAACAACACAAAAGGGTTCCCCAGACTGCGGAATTTATGGAGAGCTTACACCAAAGTGATGTACTAGTGGCAGTAGTGTAGTACACAACAGAGGGTAACCGGTGGCACAATATACTACTGTGAAATAAGGCACCAGCGTCGTTACAGTAATATGGTACAGTATACATACATTATTGTGACCAGTAGTGTGTGCTCGAATGGAAGCTGAATCCTCACCAGCAAAGCAGTAGTGATCTGTACAGCAAGAGAATACTGTGTGATGTGTAGGAAGGCAATGGTGAGATGTGATGTATATATAACTAGCAGAATATAGTTAGTAGTTCGGTAGTTTGCAGTCTAGCAGACTAATACTATACCAGTATATACTGTTATATTCCCGGTATATACAGCAATGATACCTTTAATAGCACCTGTAATACACTGTACTATGACCTGCAATAGATTCATATGACCTGTCACTGACTGCAAGACGCCAGCAACCAGAATACTACCCTAACTTAAGACAACCGTATATTTACACTATACAAACAAAAATATATATACTCATCAATTGATAACCATTGACCATATTAAAAGAATCAGCAGGCTTAAAGAATATAAAATGAAAACAACAAAAAAAAAAAGGGAGGGGGGGTAACTTTCTAGCCCCAATACAATAATAAAACACAACTATCCATATCAAATACAAGTCGATGATGGTTAAATTCATCTTTTTTTATGGGTGGGTTTTCTAAGCATCTCAATCTCAATTCTGCATATGTCCTCTATACCCACTGGTTCTATCTTTATGGTAGTTTGAAGGTGAACGACCTCTAATAATTAAAGGTGGAGTTTCAATGCTACTTAAAAGAATTGGTTGGATTTGCAGATCTTCGTCCTCTAAAATACCCAATAATTCAACATGTAACGTAAAATATCTGGAATTAACAGATGTAGCTTTGATTCGAATAGAACTGGTGAATTGAATCCGTTCAAATCTAGCCACCCGGGCAATTGAATCAGACGGATAATTCTTTAAAATAGTCATATCCTTTAATTGGTCTAATCCATTCTTACCATAATAATCTCCTCGATCAAAATAAAACACCTTGTTCATATTTTCAATCTTGGATCCATTCCGTTTGTTACAACTGGCCTTAACCGTTTCATGATCGGGCAATTCAGCTGGGACAGCAGGATAAATAGGAGGTGGGAATTGAGGTTCTTTATCTCTCTTGGGTGTACGTTGAACTAAACTTATAGCAACATCATCATCAGAACATTTGGCAACTAGCCGAATCGCAAAATAACTAATCTCAACTTTTGATTCTCCAGGGCCTCCATTACCACCATTGTGCATATGATGAGGATGTAATCCATGTATATGATGGTGTTGCGTATGTTTGCCGTGTTTTTCATAAGTATAATACTTGTTCATAATAAATCGATCAAAATCAAAGTTTTCCAAATGGAATGATGCCACAAGAGTGAAGTAATTCCGTTTATATCCAATCCATGTTCCATTCTCACCCATTTCAAATCCTCTATCAATACGGGCTTGTAAAATTGGGGTAACATCCATATCATTAGCTTTACAATAAATATCCTGATGATGTCTGGTCTCCAGGAAATGAGGTCCAACACGAAACAAATCTGCAGAACGGGGAGCTACTTTTCGATTAGAAGCTGGCTCCAATAAATCCAGATGATCATGAGCCATTAATTCCATAACTGTAGGATGTGCAGCTGTGGCGGCGGCGGCGGCTGCTGCTGCTGCTGCTTGAGCTTGTTGGTGTTGTTGATGTTGAGCCAATTGATGGTGCAAGTGTTGTGGAGGAAGTTGTTGGTGCATTTGTTGGTGATGATGTAACAGTTGTTGGGCCTGTTGTTGATGTAACAAATGGTCTGGATTGTTTTGATGGTGCATTGGAAAGTGTGGAAGATGTTGTTGAGCTTGCTGAGCTTGTTGTTGCTGTTGTTGTTGGTGTACTTGTTGTTGTGCTTGTTGTGCTTGTTGTGCTTGTTGTTGTTGATGGTGCAGGGCAACCACAGCTGCTTGGGCAACTTGGGCTGATTGTTGTTGAGCCTGTTGTTGCTGGTGATGTAGAGGCATGTGAGATTGGTACTGTAAAGCTGCTGACAGTAATTGATGTTGTTGTTGTAACAAGTGATGGTCAACTGCCAGTTGCTGTGATTGTTGAGCTGCCTGGGCTAAATGAACATGGTGAGGTTGGTGTGACTGATATTGTAATTGGTGGGCTTGAATATGATGTAATTGTCCTTGTGGTTGAGCAGAACGAGTACCATTAGTACCATTATTATGACCAGACCCTTTATTTTGCCCACCTGGATTACCGGCAACAGAGTTTCCCAACACCAGTTGTTGTAATTGTTGTTGGTAGACATCAGCAGCAGTTCCACCGTTGGCAGTATTGACAGTTATTGGGTTACCTTGGGCGGAATGTCCGGAGGGTCCTTGACCAGGAGGTGCTACAGCCCCAGCACCACTTTGTGAAGCAGCAGCCAACAATGGGTCTTCAGCTTTGAATAAATTCAGCAGAGTGGAATATTGAGGAATAGATTCATCTTCCTCCTTAACACCCATTCCAGCAGCAACGGCCACAGAGGCAGCATCATCAGCCGAAATAGTGTGTTCATCATTAGGAAGGGTCATCATCTTGACTTTGAGAGAGTTTTGTGGTGGTACTTTAAATCAAAGGACAAAATCAGTTAGTTGGAACACAAAAGGCTCAGGTACCGATACGTTGAATTTAGTGAATGATTTAAAGTTACAAATCAAAGATGATAAACCCGAGACAACAAATCCAACTAGTTGTGGTGAGTATTGATAGCAGATCTAAATTCTAGTTCACGGGGATGACTAGTAACTGGAGACAATCTTCCTGAAGCAAAATGCTCACGTTTAGTTAATCAATTCAGTGGGCAAGTTTGTAGCTGAGATTAACAACAAACTAAAACCAAGTCAAACTAAAACCAATAAAAGCCAAACCTAAACCAATATAAGCAAATTAAACAAGATTAGACAAGCAATATGGCTAACAGTTAGTTAATTCAATGGAAGGAAATGAAGGTTAAGTGTCAACGAGGTTAATTAAACAGCAATGAGAATAGCAAATCAATCTCTTTCTCTTTCCCTTAGAGTCGTTCGTTATCGACTTGACCGTCTTAATCAGGGGGAAGGAGACTCAGGATAAAAACGTCAAAGTGTGTTTGTTCACTTTGCTTTTGTTGGGGAGAAGTAGAAGAAAAATGACACCGAGGAAAAGCACGAGTAATGTTGATGCCAATACTACTATATATCCCCTGTAGAAATAGTATAAGTATTACAATGTTCTCACTAAAGCTTCGACACCCTAAAAAGTAACGATGTTTGTGTAGAGACAGTGGTAGTAGTAAAAGGTTGTTGTTGGTGTTGCTTTGATTTTTTTTCGCTTTTTTTGTGGTGATTTTTTGCTTGCTCCATACGGCCCCCTATACAGTACCGCGCGAACATACAGACAGACAGAATGTACAGTAAAAGAGGACCCACCAAGCAGAATTTTGTAAGTTGCAGTGGGGGTGGCAGAAGGCTAAAGGAGAGATTAATGTGTGGTTAAGAAGTAAAGACATAAATTAGCAATTTTAAATCTGACAATTAATATTAATTATGTTATTAGTTTATTGTTTTGTCAGAAACGTAGTCGATCGGATTAAATTTTACTGGTACGAATAAGTGGAACCCGTTTTTACGTGGTATTCCAGTGTGGTATGGAATACCGCGACAAACTCAACGCATATTACCATACTGACCGGCCGAGCCACGTATAGCTACTAATATATATGGACTGGACTGGACTGGACTGAACTTTACACACTTATGGCTTCCACAACACTACTATACTGTACTAAACTACACTATGCTATACTGTACTATACTATTCTATATTGTACTAGACAATATACTACAGTATACAACAGTTATGAATATATATCCCTAATGATAAGGGTACGCCATGAAATGAAATCAATATAGCCTTTGCATTGATGGTGGCCTGGTATTTCATCGGCTCGTACTTGGTTACTAGATAAATGTGCAACCAAAGTATCCATAAATAGTAAGGTATCATTGCACAGAATCGCCAATGAAGAATCCTAGGCGACACAAAACACGGACGACAATTCAATCTAGAATAAGCTATCTAATGATGGTACCCGCATACGCAAGTGTAGTGAGATCATGAAGCATGGTTCTATTTCCAATGACAAGTATAGAAAGCCATTCAGTGTCATAACATTTTTCTTCGGTGGCTAATTTTCCTGATGGTAGGAGTTCTTCCCTAGTAGGTTAATAGAAGTTTGTGCTGGGCTTTGAGATCACTTTCATGTTTCGTTCTATAAAGCGAACCACTAATAGCTCTACTATTACTAGTTGTTATAGTATTAGGCTCCATGGTCTTGTTGGACTTTGGCTTTTTTTGCATTGGCCAATCATCACGTTCAATAATCTCAAGTGTCGGCAGGTCAATGCGAGTCCATTGCATCAGACATTTAGACGCACATAGATCGGATTGTTTTCTGACAAAAAACACTTCCATGTCCGGGTAACCTGTTGGAACTAGCCATTCAGGGTTGGAGAAATTATCTCTATAATTATTCACAGTAGAACCAACAGGTACAAGTATCGAATGTCTCTATAAGTTATTTTGGTAGTATGGATTATTGTTTTTCTCCATTTAAGCCTCCTTCGCTCTTAATTTTGAGATCCCCCGCAGTCATTCTCACTTCTCAATACTGCAGACTTCACGTTTCGCTCACCCTTTCTCAAACGCCTTTTCAGTCTCCTTACCTCGTTCGAAGTCCTTCCACCTTTACTGGATTTACATGGTTGTAAAACAACGACTGTTATTTTCTGGGATTAACTGAGTGCCATAGAGAAGCATACCATTACGTATTGGCAAGAATTCTACACTATTATTACTTTTTTTTCTTTATTATAACTCAAGTCGTATATCTCTCTTCCTATCATTCGCAAGTGTTTGGAAACCTGCTTAATTTTTCCTGCGTACAAGTTGTTTTGTCAGCTTTTCTTTTCTGTCTGCTTCATTACATACATTCATACATAAATCCGTTTACGCATTTCTCTCTGTTTAATTCTAACACTCAGCCAATGGAACTGCAGTCGTGGTCTAGACCAATAAAAAGAATAACAATACTAATAAAAATAAAACCTACTTAGTTGGTTAATTGTACGTATAATCGTGTCTTCAATTAGCTAGTTACATTGTGAGCCCTGTTTCCTTTCACCAGACCTGACGTGTTTTTCGGTTGAAAAATGTTGCGGTTTTTTCACCCACAAAATCCATTATTCATTAACTTGAAGTTGCAGGACCGAGATCCTTGACATCACCTAACGATTGAGTGAGGCTGCGTTTAATACAGAGCATTCCTACTTTTGGTACTTTCCAAGCATCATGCAATTCGAAAGTAATTTTTAAGCAGATTGAATAAGCTATCATTGGTGGTCCCCCTAATCTGAATGACCAAAACGCCATTACGGGCGCAAATAATTTCCGATGTGCAGGATGGTTGGCATCCTGCGTTTTAGATAGGCGTAATTACGAAGGCAAAAAATATACTAAGCCTTTATGGCCAAGTTGGTAAGGCACCTCACTAGTAATGAGGAGATCCTCAGTTCGAATCTGAGTGAAGGCATTTTTTTTCTGATGAAACAGTCTCAATTCATTATCAAAACATTCACAACTGAATAATAACACTCTTTTTTTAAACTCCCGGTTCATTCGCTTGCTTTGAAAATCTGTTCAAACTTTCCATTGTTAAAAACTTAACAGGAATCTTGCATTTGAAACAGAAGTCGACAAGTTATTGTTTAGAAAGCAACCTCCTGAACCCTTCTTTGTGTTGGCGTCTGTTTGTTACCTGTATTATTTTCGCAGCCATTAGTGCTATTAAGAAGCAAACTATGGAACAACCCCCCAACACCAAGGAAGAAACTATGGATGATTTACCGTCCTCAGACTCTATAGCGTCTAACGATAAGGCCCTATATCCCAATTGGTGCCACAGAAACCAAGCTCCAATTTCAGCAGAGGCTATTAAAACTCAGTTTGAAAATTTGGCTCGTCGGTTTCAATTCCAACACTCCAACGTTGAAAACATGCATGAGTATCTCATGTGCCAGCTCAACTCAAGGGCGTCTCGTACTTCTTGTCAACAAGCACTTTTAAGTATTCACCGGGATTATATTGGGGGCGATAACGCCAATTATAAACGGTGGTACTTCGCGGTATGGAGTGCCTTGGAAACCAATTACTCAGTGAAGGACTGGACCGAATACAAATCATTCAAGAATCTGCAGACTCGTTTAGGTGCTGTTATAGCTGCTACAGCACCAGTAGAAGAAGAAAGACCACAAAGTAAATGTTCAGATATTTTCAGTGAAGTCTTAGATGGCGGTACCTGCAATCCCCTATTACAACTAGAGTACAAATGGAAGTTTGATTTATACAACGCCAGCGAAATAGAATATATTCAGCAGATAGCATTGTATCTTATGATATGGGGAGAGGCCAACAACGTCAGGTTTTTACCGGAAGGTATTTGCTTTATTTTCAAAATTTGTTGGGATCACTGGAAGAGTGAGAACAAGAAGGGCATACTGTTGCCAATTAATTACTTTCTAGATCAAGTAATAACGCCCTTATATCAATATATAAGGAGCCAGAAATACCAAAAGACTACCAGCGGGGTGTGGAAAAGAAGAAACTTGCGTCATGATAAGATAATCTCGTACGACGACATGAACCAGTTCTTTTGGCACCCCGATCTCATAAGGAACATCAAGTTAAAGAATGGTGATATTTTGTACAACGTTTCGAAGGAAGTACGGTTTCTTCACCTACATCTTATTGATTGGGATAAGTGTTTCTTTAAGACATACAGAGAAGTCAGATCGTGGAACCATTTGATAACAAATTTTGGTCGAGTGTGGATCATCCACATCACGATGTTCTGGTTCTTCACAGCTTATAATCTGCCAACCTTATACACTGTAAACTATTCACAACTACTCAATAACCCACCACCACCTCAAGTTCAATTATCGATGGTTGCACTAGCTGGGGTGATACCTCCCATCATGACTATCTGGGGAATTTTTTTTGAGTTCACATTCATTCCTATGAGATTCCCAGGAACACTAGCTTCTACCTTGGGAAGACTATTCTACTGTGTTGTAATCTTGTTAATCAACCTAGGACCAGGGGTGTACACGTTATGGTTTATTCCGTTGACGGTGTACTCTATTCATGGGTATTGGATTTCGGTAGTGCAGTTTTTCACTGCAGTTGCAACCCTTGTATATTTTGCAATCACACCTCCTGCCAAATTGTTTGGTTCATTGCTTCGTCAGAACATGAACTCCAATAGAACAAACGAGTTTGCAGCCACCTTTGCGCCTCTTGACAGAAAGGGTCAAATAAACTCGTTGATACTATGGATATGTGTGTTTGGAGCCAAGTTCACAGAATCTTATTTCTTCCTTACACTTTCATTTAGAGACCCTATACGAGTGGTGGCCATAATGGCGACCAACAGATGTCATTCTGATTCACTAATCAGCACTAAATGGCTCTGTGCGAACCAGCCAAAGATTATATTGGTGCTTCTAATATTAACAGATTTCGTCTTGTTCTTCCTAGATACTTATCTTTGGTATATTATCTGCAATTGCTTGTTCTCCATTTTGCTATCGCTTCATCTGGGAATATCAGTATTGACACCCTGGAGGAACATCTTTTTAAGATTACCGGAAAGAATCTTGAGTAAAATCGTTTACAAGAAGGCACCCGGATCTCCAGCAAGCTTGATAAGTTTAATATGGAATGCCATTATAATTTCAATGTTCCGAGAGCACTTGTTGTCTGTGGAGCAAACACGCAAACTATTGTTCATAGATTTGTCTGATGGTAACATTCGACCTCCGGTGTTCTTTGTATTCCAAGATGATGCCTCCTTTTCTTTGAAGGACTTCTTCGTATGCGGTAAGGAAGCCGAAAGAAGAATAACATTTCTTGCTCATTCAATCTCCACTTCAATAGAAGAGCCTTTACCGGTGAAAGCTCTCCCGATGTTCACCGTGTTAGTCCCCCACTATTCCGAAAAGATTATACTTAGTCTTAAAGAAATCTTGAAGCAGCCCCACCAGTCTCGCATTTCGTTATTGGAGTACTTGAAGCAGCTTCATAGAGAAGAATGGAATGTCTTCGTAAAAGATTCTAAAACCCTTCACAAATTCGGCGAGGGCGATTTCGAAGAGTCACATGAAGCAAATTCATACAACGATATAGCCAAGCTACCAGACACAGAGGGAAGAGATATTTATGCTTCTGTTGGATCGGGGAAGGAAGATTTAAGTCAGTTCATGCAAAACGAAATTAATGATATTCCTTATTACTGTGTTGGTTTTAAGGATTCCGACTCTTTCAAACCGCTTCGAACGAGAATATGGGCTTCATTAAGATGCCAAACGTTGTACAGAACAATCTCAGGTTTTACCAATTATCAGACGGCATTAAAAATATTGTACCAGGCGGAAAACAAAGAGGAGATTCAATATCTTTTAGCCGAAGAAGTTGAAGAGCACTTAGACCAATTCAGTCGAACAAAGTTCCAGCTATTAGTTTCAATGCAAAAGTTTCAAAGTTTCAACGAAACCGAGTTAGAGGATGCCAAATCGTTATTCCAAGCCTTTCCTCTGCTAAAGGCGTGTTATTTGGAAGAGGAGAAAATGTCAGTCGAGGAATCAACGTACTACTCGACGCTTCTTGATACTTCCAGAGTCAATGAGGAGGGTAATTACGGAGTGAAATATCGTATTAAACTATCAGGAAACCCGATTCTTGGTGACGGGAAGGCAGACAACCAGAATAATGCCATTATTTTTAGTCGAGGCGAATATCTTCAAACCATTGATGCCAACCAAGATAACTATCTTGAGGAATGCCTCAAAATAAAGTCGGTGCTAGCAGAGTTTGAAGAACTTCGAATCGACGCCCTGGTGGAGTACCTTCCTGGATCGATCGGATGTGTTGAGCAAAGTCAAGTGGCTATTGTTGGAGCCCGAGAATATATTTATTCGGAGAATATAGGGGTGTTGGGAGATGTTGCAGCTGCGAAGGAGCAAACGTTTGGTACCCTTTTTGCCAGAACTTTGGCAGCCATTGGAGCTAAACTTCACTACGGACATCCCGATTTCCTCAACTTGATTTTCATGACTACCAGAGGAGGAATATCTAAAGCTACGAGGGAACTACATCTAAACGAAGATATATATGCTGGGATGAACGCCATTTCAAGAGGAGGTAGGATCAAACATAGCGATTTTTACCAATGTGGGAAGGGAAGAGATTTAGGCTTTGGAACTATTCTCAACTTCACAAGCAAGATTGGAACAGGTATGGGAGAGCAGTTACTATCCCGAGAGTATTACCATTTAGGAACTAATCTACCCACTGATAGGTTTCTTTCTTTTTACTATGCACATGCAGGGTTTCATGTGAACAACTTGTTCATTATATTCTCTATAAAGCTTGTCTTAGCTTTGCTTGTGAACCTAGCAGCGTTGGTTCACGAGACTGTTCTCTGCAACTTCAACCCCCAGAGTCTTATTACAGATCTACAAGAGCCGTTGGGGTGCTACAATTTGCAGCCAATCATACAGTGGATATCTCGATTTGTTCTTTCCATTTGCATTTGTTTTATGATCTCTTTCTTACCGCTTATCATCCAAGAATCAATGGAAAAGGGTATCAAGAGAACGGCAACGAGAATTTGGAAACACTTGGTCTCATTAACACCGTTATTCGAGGTTTTCGTGTGCAACATTTACGCTGAATCGCTTCGAAGAAACATCACTTACGGAGGAGCAACATATATTCCCACAGGCAGAGGGTTTGCAATAAGTAGGAAGTCTTTCCTGTTTCTTTATTCAAGGTATGCAACACTTTCAATACATCTGGGAGCCGTTCTGGCACTTTCGCTCGGATTCATTTCCACTATCATTTGGCAACCGGCTATTCTATGGTTCTTCATTACCGTGATATCACTCTGCTATTCTCCATTTCTATTCAACCCCCACCAATTCCTTTTTAAAGAGCATATTTTGGACTACCGCGATCTCATAAGATGGTTCTTCAAAGGTAACAGAACGTACAAGGCCAACTCTTGGATAAACTACCAAAAAGACGAACAATCGTTGGTTCTTGGAAGGAAACTGAAAGCCGCTTCAACAAAGCAAATAAGTCCCAATGCGTTACAACGTCCCTCACGGTGGAATTGCTTCTGGGATAGGATCTTGCTCCAATTGCTAAAGTTACTTTCATATTTTGTGTCCTACGTCTTCATTAATTCCCAGAACGGGGTCAAGAGCCCAACTAGAGCCAGCCCAATTCTTAGGGTTATATGTATCGCTCTTTTCCCATTAATAGTCAATGGACTTATTCTTGTTGTGGCTTTGACATGCTCATTTACAATATTTCCATTCTTTCGTTTACTACGGCTTGATATTTCACCAGTTATTACATCGACTTGTTATCTACTTGGCGTCATAGTGCATTTGCTTTCGTTTACCGTGTTGTTCTTCTGCGAGAACTGGAACGTCCCTCGTACGTTATGCGGAGTTCTTTGCATAATTGCATTCCACAACTTTGTTTTCCAATTACTACTCTTTTTCGTCACTCGTGAACCTCGGGACGATGACACTGTCAACCAGGCGTGGTGGTCAGGAAAATGGCTTGGGAAGGGGTTTAACTTGTTCCAGATACTTGGACTATTTTTCCGGGAATCGTACGTCAAGGTCTACGAAATTAATATGTTCGCATATGAGTACATTCTAGCACACTGGCTCTATATATCTATGATCCCCATTACGTTAATTCCGTTTGTGGACAAAATACACACCACGGCATTAATGTGGCTAAAACCGTCCAAACTGTTCCAGTCGCCAATATTTTCACGAAGAGAAAGAAACCGTAGAAGAGTGAGAAGTTTCAAGTACGGTTTATTGCTTGTTGCACATTTGATAATATTGGTAGCAATGATAGTCGTACCACCGATCCTTGATGCTCAGTTTAAATTGGTAGACAAAACTAAGGTACGTTTGGGACCACAAATATCTACATTGGTTTTTCAACCAGTAGGTCAAAATTACAACGACACTGGATCCAATGCCCCGTTAAATATTCCGCGGCAGAAACCTTCATACACTATGACTACCATTCGGTAGACGGAAGCCACCATATTTTATGCCCTTCTGTTCATCCCTGTCAAATCTATAAATAGCCCAAACTATATGAAACCAATAACTTGCATCATCTGTTTCAGATCAAATATGTCGACCTCAACTTGAAACAAACAGTGCTGATGATTTTGTGGCGCGAAGGAAAGTTTCCTTCGTTAACACAAAGTTGCTTGTTTGTAGTCAGATCACAATCAGTAAACAAACCAAAGTCACAGAAC
The DNA here is from genome assembly GCF_019049425.1 of Lizanozyma spartinae. Taxonomy (NCBI): domain Eukaryota; kingdom Fungi; phylum Ascomycota; class Pichiomycetes; order Serinales; family Debaryomycetaceae; genus Lizanozyma; species Lizanozyma spartinae. Next base: position 520,066 of record NW_025065054.1, read on the forward strand.
AGAACACTTGTGGAGGTCAAAGGCTTTTATTAATTCGATCCTCTCACCCGCCGGAGTTCAGAAAGAGTTACGTTACAGGTTTTACCAACTGCCTTCTGATGGCCTTAGCTCCGCTTAGAGTCAATCAACCAATCAATTAACAGTAAGAGCTCATGAGTGGGAAACGGATCCGTCCAGGTCTATCGCCTCCAGTAGCAGAAGATGCAGCAGGGGAGGACGATATATTATCAAGGAAAGCAGAGATCTTGAGCAGGTTTTCGGAAGATGAAGACATGAACCGGATACTTGATTTCGACGACGATGGGAGTCCCGAGAAATATCAACATCAACAGGATGATTATCACACCATAAAGCTTTCTGAAGGATTGGACACTTTAAGACTACAAGATTTTGGCGGTGGTAGTGGTGGTGTCAAGACACTTTTAGGTGGATCCTCCATTAAGTTCAGTCCATCTGATTCGATATCCACGTCGTCTCCAATTAAGAAGTCGTCCAAAGGACAACGTCGGTTTCTCGATAGTGGTGGAGGTGGTATGGTTGAAGACGGTAGACTATTTGAGATGAACGACACCGATGTGACTTCCGAGTTGAGTGATGCAGAATTTGAAGACGTGGACAATATATTTGGAGACCAGGAAAGTGGTATATATCTGAAGATGCATGATAGGTTGAACCAGAAGAAACAGCTGTTACAAGATCAGTCGAAAGTTGAAGAATTAGAGTTGGAAAAGTTGCACACCACCAGACAACAGCATCAAGCTGCTGCAAAGAAGCGAAGATCCAATTCTCGAATCAGAAATCCCAATGAGCAGCAGCCTCATGAACGCACTATAACGTTTGAAGAAAGCTCTATTGAAGATTTTGCGAATGGATTTGATAATGATATTGAAGAGAAAATGTCCATATTACCACCTCCAATGAAACTGAAGCAATCATTACCAAATCTTCAGTCTTTTGGGAAGAACTCTTTAAACACAGTGAAGAAGTTTAAGTCATCCATGGAGTTAATCTCCGAGCACCCCAAGTTCAACACAAGTAACCATATATACCGCAAATTGAACCGAATACCCTCTTTCTATAACCAGGAAACCGCCCACCCACAAGATGAGGAATATGTGAAAGCTCAAGAAAGGAAACTTGCATTATTAAGCAAATTTAAAGAGAGTACAAAGCACCAAAAGAGAGGAAATGCAAATGGAAATCCACAGGAATATCACCAAACTCATTTGCAAAGTAATAATGTTCATCAGCACCTGCAACCTATAAAGAACAATAGGAATGCAACTCATCAATACCCACAGCACAAGAAACGGGTGAAGCATCAAATTAATTTGGAGCAATATCAGAAACAGCAGTCACAATTGAATATCTACCATGGTCCTATGAAGTTAAACTCTCGTACACAAACCTGGGAGGGTAATGATTTAGATCTACTTAAGTTTGATACGCTATCAAAACCATCATTGATTACCATGAATGATCTCAAAGGTCGTAACATCAAAAAAGAGGGATCAAAGAAGTTTCTAACACTTGCACCTGATATTGAACCTTCCAGTAACGAAGAATCACCTATGGTATTTGATTCCACCAATTTAAGATGGGTCTATCCTGGCGATGAAGCCCATACATTATTCAATGTACCTGATTTGGACGATAATATTTCTCCTATAAATGTCAATGCTGGTGGTGGTTACGTCGATGTGCTAGCAACCAATAGTAATCCTTCTTTGGCTAGACTTCAATCACCTATGAGAGGAGCATCTACGTTTACACAGCGGACCACTTCAAGTACCACCACAGCCAGTACAAGTGATGGACCACTTATCTCCACTTCAGGTGCTTCTTCTTCTGTTACGGGAATTGTTCCAGTTGAGGAGTTTAATTTGTCAATGAAGACTATCAATCGTTTCCTAAAAGAAGAGGCTAAAATCAAAAGGAAAGTCGACAATTGGTTCCCCTCTGGGTCCAAGTATCTTATTTGCAACAGACATCAAGAATGGAATGGTGATCATTTATGGGAGATTCGCAAGTTGGTTGTTGACGAATGAATTAACGCTTACAGAGTGATTTAAGGTCCACATAATGAGTATATATTTGCAACAGGTATATTTACGATTCAGTCTAAAAAGGAAAGAGATAATGGCTTACAAACACACGAGACCGGCACCAAAGACCATGGAAATGGCCACAACAATGACTTGGTACTTGATGTTGAGGTTGTATGAAGCAATGGCACCTGACAGCTTGGTGGATGTGGAAGAACCAGAAGCTGAGGCTGAAGCTTTAGAGCCAGAGGCAGAGCCAGAGGAGCCAGAACCCTTAGTGGTGGAAGCTGGAACCACAGTTCCCATACCACTTTCACCAGCAGCAGACAAAACTGAAGCACAAGAACCAGCAGTGGAAGCAGACTTAAGAGAAGCAGAACCACTAAAGTCACAAGCAGATGAGGAAGAACCTTGAGCTTTATAGTACAAATCCAAGACAAAGTTAAGTCTTTGCTGGTTGGAACAAGGTGAGTAAGCACCGTAATCACCACTGGTACCGTTGGCATTGATACCTGAACAGTCGATATGATAACAGACATATTCGAACAAAGATTGGTAGTCGTCAGAGGAGACAGAGCCATCAACGACACAAGAAAGAGACTCATCCATACATTCACAAGCCGACTTATCTGGAGTAGGAGGGAGAAGAGTGGTAGCTTGCCAGTTAGCACCAATGGCAGGACATGTGGTGGCAGTTACATTGGCAGCTTGAGCACTCTTGATCAAGGTTGGACTGACGGAAGCGATTTGAACAGACAAGTAAGAGTAATCAGGTAAAGTGGTGACCTTGTCGTTAGAACCAATGGTAACCAAACCATAATCATTTTCTTCTTGGAAGTACATGTAAACAATGGCACCAGACCAAACACCGGTCATTTCGGAGGAGTAGATGGTTCCTACATCGGTGAACTTTCTGGGTTGGACCAAGTTACAACCGTATTCGGAGAAGAAAAGTGGGATGCCCAAATTAGCGTATTGTTCGGTGATGTTTTGGTAACCAGAAGACTTGAAAGTAGCAGAGGTACCACACCATGAGTACATGTTGATACCAAAGAAATCAGCAGCAGAATCTTCGGAACCACAGGCAAAGTACTCAGCAAGTTCCAATCTAATATCGATATCATCATTGGCAGAGTAACCAACTGGAATCAGACGGTAACCTTGCGACTTGATGTAAGCCTTGGTATCTCTGACAGCAGCCTTGACGAAAGCGGAGGCGTTAGTGTTGTTGACAGCGTTGGTGACTTCGTTACCGGCGAAAAAACCTAAGATATTGGTATAGTTTTGGAAAGCATCAACCACTGAAGTGTAACGGTCGTACAATTCAACAGTCCATTCCGGGTCATCTCTGTTGATGGACAAATCAGGAGTTGACAAATCGGCAATGACATAGATACCTGCTTCTTGTAAAAGGTTCATACAAGCAGTGTGATCTTGGGTGACATCGAGAGAGTAAACTCTGATGACGTTGGTTTCCAAAGCAGCCAAATAAGGAACGTCTCTAGCACAAGCTTTGGCATCAGCAAGAGGATCAACGAAGGTAGCGTTGTCAGTGGAAGACAAGTTAGCAGTGTTTTGTTGGTAAGCGACACCCTTCAAAAGGAATTGAGAACCGTTGTTGGAGTAGAAGAACTTGTTACCAACAATTTCTAAAGCGGGCAAGTCTGCAGCAGATACGGCAGCGGCACAGGTGGCCAAAACCGACACGAGGTTTTTGAAAAGCATGGTTCTAACGATTGCACTGTCAAGAAAAAGAGACCACGAGAGACAGAGATAATGTGCTGATTTGGGCGACCAAATCTACTCTTATAAAGGAAATGGGCCAACCGGGCAGTGTAAGAAAAAATTGAAAAATAAAAATATAAGACAATGGACGGACGTGATAGGATAACTTTTGTGCGGTATAATTATGTTTATGAATTGGACAAAAGTGGTATACAGGTTGGGGATCGTGCTTGCGTACATGACGGGTTATGTTTTGACAGTTTGGTTCTACATCTGTTATAAGGTTCATCTCAATCTCAAGGTGTGCTGTGCTATTGACGTACAATGTTTAAATTTGCTTTCGTTTAATGCATGTGTGTTTTTATTTACCTAATAGAATACGTATGTATCATGTACGTATAATGTTGGTCTGCATTTTTATGCTCACTCGGAATAGATTTTTTTTTGTTGTCGATTCCGGTATTATTGTTTTTGTCTGCATGGGTGCAAAAGGATTTTGAGATTTGCTAAATCAAGACCTGGATCGCTAAATCTCGATCTTTGCTCAATCCTAAATCGAACTGGTTTGTGTAATACTGTCAACTGTCTCACATTAGAATGTGATCTTGTAACGTAGTCATCTTACAGTGCCAGTGTCTGTCATTCCAAGTCTTTCAATGGCCACTTTCTTTTGGGTGTACTTGTTTTTCCCTCTTCATTAGTGTCACCTATTTTTAGAATCGCTGGGTGAACGCGTACCTGTCGACGTTTTCAGCCCCTATTCCTATGTCATAACCATTGTTGGGCTATGAAATATCTGACAATTTTACCTATGTGGTACTTTAAAAATCGACTTCGGTATCCCGTTCGATCATCTTAAGGATAGTCATCTGAGTGGTGACAGATCAAGTTGGAACCATTCAGTTTTTTTCTCAACTGGGCGTTTGTGTCTGATGATGTGCGTTTATGATGTACCTTTGACAGGAGTCTGTGCATTTAAGCATACTCCTTTTCAGATCCACGCGTTGTGCTATGCACAGAATGCCGCGTCTCAAATCCGGAAAATATACTAAAATCTTCAATTTTTATAGTTATACTCCGCTGCGACATCAAACATCTATTACAGTCTTAACCGCGGGGTCCCATGGTTAAATTAGCAAGCAAGTAAATATTTTGTGACGATTAATGGGCGCAGCCCAATAACGGAGGTCAACGTTTGAATTTAAATCGGCACCAATTTACATATTCTTAAGGGGCATAGTATACAAGCGCATAGTAGTATAGTACGGCTTAGAGGTGCTCTCTAGTATTAAAATTATGTATGAGACAGCATTAAAGCAAGATCAATGTACGTTGTAGACAGAATTATGTGGTAACCCATGATTACATAATAAACTGTATAACTCGAAGTATACAAGAGAACGGTGGGCGTAAATTCCAGTACGCCTAATATCTCTGCAATATACGGTTACATCTCCATTCGCGGTAGTGCACTACATAATAATTAGGCAGACACAACTTCTCATTTTATTTAGCCAGCCCCTCATTCCCCACATCAAAAGAGGGTGGCGTGGAGCGAGCGTTCGGAAAATTTATTTTGTGGTAGCGCGATCGGGGAGATTTTTCTTAACGTTAAAAGCAGAAAAAAAGCTATAAGGAGGGGCTGCTGGCAATTCTCTAGTCAGATCAAATTGATTATTCTTCTATTAAGCAATGAGTGAAGAAGACAAGAAGATCGAGGAGGTTCCCGAGAAGGTGTCCGAGCAGGAACAAGTGGAAGTCAACAAGGAACAAGTTGAATACATTGAGATTTATATCCGATTCAATGACGACTTTGAAAAGGACTATTGTTTCCAAGTTCTGGTGAAGGATACGTTTGCTGACTTGTATAAGATCTTTGAAACGTTACCACTTTCACTTAGACCTTCAGTATTCTATCATCATGTTCCTAAGGGGTTCCGTATGTCTGTGGATCCAGGTTATCTTACTGAAGACGGGGCCATTTTGTTTACTTACGATGCTGCTAGAAATACCAGGTTGGTTAAGGATACTGATGTTATCGCCGAGACTGTTTGGCCAGGTCAATTGATTGTTCCAAACTGGGAAAGAAACGATTTTGGGTTCTACGCAACCGTTACCTTCTTCTTGGTTTGGTTGTACACTGATTTGCCAGACTTTATATCCCCTACTCCAGGTCTTTGTATGACTACTTATATGACTGAATTCCTTTGTTGGATTCTCCGGAAATTTGATTACGCTTACTTATCGGATAAACTTCTCGCTGATTTGTATGAAGAGGTTGGCATAGTGCCCCAATTGCTTTTCTTTACTATGCACATCTTCAAGACGTTGATTTTCTTCAGTATCCTCTACTTTGGTTCCTTTAACCCCTACCAACCATTCAAGTATTACCTCAGAAATGTTCCTCCTCCAGTTACCCCTGAACAATTGACTGAGATAGGCTGGACCGGTGCGCGCAGAGCAACCATGGACATGTACCGTGACCATTACCGTGACTACAAGATCAAGGAGCACGATGGAATGGTCCATGCTCACAAGATGGGTCTCTTTGACAAGTTGAAACATTTGGGTGTTGTTTTAGGCGAAGGTGAAGGCTTTGATACTCCAAGACGCGGACCTCGGAAAACTCTTGCTGATAACGGGAAGAAGTTTTATATTTCCTTTGACTACTTGATCAAATTGGGTGATTTCTTTGAACAGTATACTGCACAAGAAGATGTTGATTTGGCTGCTTCAATCAAAGAGTACCGTCGTTACGGCTTGTTGCACGGTAGTGATGAGATACATGAAAAGGTTGCAGAACGTAAGGCCGCTGTATTCTCTACCTAAACAAACAAAATTTCAATGGCCGTGCGTACAGTTCGGAGTCAATAATGCTTTTTAAATATTTTTTCATGTATATTATCAGTACTATTATTGGCGTATGAAAAGTTCATATGTATGTATGTATACTCTATTCCGGTTTCCGGAACCGGTGAGTCGAGAAAGTGACTCACTTCAAAACGGCGCTACCACATTAAATACGCCGAATATGATTACTTCCACTTTAACCAACCATATGCGGGAGACTAATCCCACGAGGCCTGCTTTGTGTAATTGCACATATTCACGTGCATACACATACTAAATGTATGTTGATTGTGTCGGGTGCTGTATGCAGTGCGATTATAAGACAACGTTTTATCAAAGTTAAACTGGGTCCACGGGAATCAAATGATATAGCCAGTATACAGCAATGAAATCTGAGATATCACTTCAATCAAGCAAAGCATGGCCACTCCGTAGTACTGTATTATATCTGTGGAGAATTGTATCAATTGTGGGTTGAGAAGATCGTCAAACGTAACGATCTTATCTATGAAGTAGTCGTATCCAAATCAGTCGTGCACACACCGATAAAAGTTCAATATCTGAAAATTTTTTAGTATCGCGGGGTTACCCGGCACCTTTAAAGAGCAAAAAGGTATAAATTGACCTTTAAATCCCGCCCAATTGTATGGAGGTAATAGAAAATCTTATCAAGTTTGAAATTGTCAAAAGTAATTATCAAGCAACAATGGTTCAATCAGCTGTTTTGGGTTTCCCCCGTATTGGAGGACAAAGAGAATTGAAGAAGGTCACCGAATCTTACTGGAAGGGAGGTGTCTCTACTGAAGACCTTTTAACTAAGGGTAAGGAATTGAGAGCTCACAACTGGAAGTTACAAAAGGAAGCTGGTGTTGATGTTATTGCATCCAACGATTTCTCCTTTTACGATCAAGTTTTGGATCTCTCTCTTTTGTTCAACGCCATCCCAGAAAGATACACCAAGTTTGATTTGGCTCCTATTGACATTTTGTTTGCCATGGGTAGAGGTTTGCAAAGAAAGGCCACTGAAACCACTGCTGCTGTTGACGTGACTGCTTTGGAAATGGTTAAGTGGTTTGACTCTAACTACCATTATGTCAGACCTACTTTCTCCCACGCCACTGAGTTCAAGTTGAATACAGCTGCTGGTGTCAAGCCAGTCGATGAATACTTGGAAGCCAAGGCTTTAGGTATTGAAACCAGACCTGTCATTGTTGGTCCCGTCTCTTATTTGTTTTTGGGTAAGGCTGACAAGGACTCCTTGGACTTGGAACCAATCTCTCTCTTGGATAAGGTTTTGCCTGTTTACAAGGAATTGTTGTCTAAATTGAAGGCTGCTGGTGCAACTCAAGTTCAAATTGATGAACCTATCTTGGTTTTGGACTTGCCTCAAGAAGTTCAAGACAAGTTTGCAGTTGCTTACAAGGAATTGGCTTCTGCTGACGTTCCTGAATTGATCTTCACCACTTATTTCGGTGATGTCAGACCAAACTTGGCTGCCTTGAAGGACTTGCCAGTTTCTGGTTTCCATTTCGACTTTGTCAGAGGTGCTGAACAATTTGACGAAGTTGTCGATGCCTTGATTGTCGGTACCAACAAGACCTTGTCTGTTGGTATTGTTGACGGTAGAAACATTTGGAAGAATGACTTCTCCAAGTCCACTGCTTTGATTTCTAAGGCCATTGAAAAGGTTGGTGCTGATAAGGTTGTTGTTGCTACCTCTTCTTCTTTGTTACACACTCCTGTTGATTTGGAAAACGAAAAGAAGTTGGATGCCACCATCAAGGACTGGTTCTCCTTTGCTACCCAAAAGGTTGATGAGGTTGTTACTTTAGCCAAGAATGCTTCTGGTGAAGATGTTTCTCAAAAGTTTGCTGCCAACGCTGCTTCCATTAAATCCAGAAAGGAATCTTCAATCACAACCAACCCTAAGGTTCAAGAAAGAATGGCTACCATCAACGAAGCTCTTTCCACCAGAAAGTCTCCATTCCCAGAAAGATTGGCTGTTCAACAAACCAAGTACAACTTGCCATTGTTCCCAACCACCACCATTGGTTCTTTCCCTCAAACCAAGGATATCAGAATCAACAGAAACAAGTTTGCCAAGGGTGAATTGTCCGCTGAAGATTATGATGCTTTCATCAGATCTGAAATCGACTTGGTTGTTAAATTCCAAGAAGAAGTTGGTTTGGATGTCTTGGTCCATGGTGAGCCAGAAAGAAACGATATGGTTCAATACTTTGGTGAACAATTGGATGGTTACGCCTTCACCACCAACGGTTGGGTTCAATCTTATGGTTCTCGTTATGTTCGTCCTCCAGTGATTGTCGGTGATGTTTCTCGTCCAAAGGCTATGACTGTTAAGGAATCTGTCTATGCTCAATCCATTACTTCTAAGCCAATGAAGGGTATGTTAACTGGTCCCGTCACTTGTTTGAGATGGTCATTCCCTCGTGATGACGTTTCCCAAAAGGTTCAATCCTTGCAATTGGGTTTGGCCTTGAGAGATGAAGTCCAAGACTTGGAAGCTGCTGGTATCACTGTCATTCAAGTTGACGAACCTGCCATCAGAGAAGGTTTACCATTGAGAGCTGGTAAGGAAAGATCCGATTACTTGAACTGGGCTGCTCAATCCTTTAGAGTTGCTACTTCAGGTGTTGAAAACTCCACTCAAATCCACTCTCATTTCTGTTACTCTGATTTGGATCCTAACCATATCAAGGCCTTGGATGCTGATGTTGTCTCTATTGAATTCTCCAAGAAGGACGATGCCAACTACATTCAAGAATTCTCCAACTACCCTAACCACATTGGTTTGGGATTGTTTGATATCCACTCCCCAAGAATTCCTTCCAAGGAAGAGTTTATTTCTCGTATCGAAGAAATCTTGAAGGTTTACCCTGCTGAAAAGTTCTGGGTCAATCCTGATTGTGGTTTGAAGACCAGAGGTTGGGAAGAAGTTAGAGCTTCTTTGACCAACATGGTTGAAGCTGCCAAGTACTTCCGTGAGAAGTCTGCTTAAAGTGACCAACTGTTTGTTTCTCCACTAGACAATTAGTTTCTGGCACTTTATACTACTTTATTATTGTTTTACACTAATTAATTTTTATTCAATGCCCCATTTTGCTGTGCTGGGGGAACTGTTGTTTTTAAAGGGGAAGTTTTTGTTTGCATGATGATTCAATTCTACTATTGTTGTTGTGTTGATGCTGTTTGATTACATTTATTCAACATTAATGTAATTTATTAATAATTATTCAATTATTAATTATACTAGGGCTTTATTGCTGTGGTTTATGATTTTTTTTATTTGTTACGTATTTAACGTGTTTATAGGGGTTTAAAATTGGGATTTCAACATCGGTTATTAATACTGTTAGTGTAAACTGTAAAGTACAAACTATAATGAATATAGAAAAGGGCTCTATGTAGGGGTGTGCTAGTGTTCGGGTCTATTGGTGTTGGGGTCTCTCGATTTTTCTTAGAAAAAATGCAATGTTGAAATTGTTAGTGGCAAGTCGACCTATCACTACTTAGCACGAACCAATTGAGTATAAATATGAGTGAAAGGTCCATCAAAGAGTTCATGCGCGTGACCCACGAGTCCAAGTACATTGCGGAGCAGTATCTTAGCCGGAACGGTGACGATGTTGAAGGAGCCCTTGAGGATTACTTTTCGCAAAAGGGAGCCTTCAAAGAGCCCAATGCTCCAAAGCAAAAAGCCAATAGAAAAGCCGGGTTGCATCTGCTTCTGGACTACAGAGGAGAAGAGAACGACGACGAAGACGACCAGACCAATTTCTTCACGGGTGGAGAGAAGTCTGGGTTACAAGTGGAGAACCCCAACAAGGATAAGGACGAAGGAGGAGACGGAAAGAAATCGGGTAACTTGATTGAGCAGATCTTCCAGCGAGCAGAGCAACAGATGAGTCAGCCTGACGACCGACCATCAGCTCAAAGTCATATCAATGATGAAGATGACGGAGTGCCTCAACGGACGTTCACTGGTCGAGGCCATCGTTTAGGAGACGAGGAGTCCGCATCACAAGGGGGTGAAGCTGATGAAGCTGAAGACGCAGATTCTGGTGTTGGGGCGTCAAAAAGACCTCTTAAGGTGTCCAGAAAGATTACTTTCTGGAAACAAGGGTTCACTGTTGAAGATGGTCCATTACATAGATACGACGATCCTCAAAATGCACATGTTCTTGAGGACTTGATTCAAGGAAGGGTTCCTGTGTCTTTGTTGGACGTGGAATATGGACAGGACGTTGATGTTTCTGTTTTCCGGAAGACCAATGAGGACTATGTTCCTCCCAAGAGAGCTGCTACTGGGTTTCAAGGTGAAGGTCTTAGATTAGGTTCCCCAGTGCCTGGGGAAATATCACGTGACACTGCGGAAACATCAAGTGATGTTCCCTCTGCTCCCACTGGTAATACTGCCCCCACTGCTTCTAGTGGTGATAACCCAACTGATGTTACTAAACCTGCAGGGAAGTCTGAAGACGTTGCACCTATTCAAATTCGGTTTGCCAATGGGAAAAGAGTATCACATAAATTTAGAGTTGATGATGCCACTTCAGACGTCTATACGTTTGTAAGAAACCACGAGTACTCTGAGCCTCGACCATTCATATTGTCGTTGGCATTCCCTGTAAAGGCCATTGAAGACTCTGGTGAAGTTACGGTGACTGAAGCAAAGTTAAAGAATGCTGTAGTTGTTCAGAGATGGAGTTAGATAGAGTCGTATATTATGCTTGCTATAGTATAATATAGTATATCATAGTACAACAGTGCACTGCAGTGTATTACAGTATAGTATACTGCAGTGTATGTTTATGGCTCTATCTGGACTGAGATATACTCTGTACTGAGATATACCGCGATACTGTATATATCTACAACTAAATACATCCCCATGAATGTGATACATCACTTTTCTTTACCATGGAAGGCATTCTAAACAGACTCAATAGAACAAGACGACTATGGAGGATTCATCGATCATTTTCAACTTCCTCATCTGTCAATATTACAGGCCGTTTTTGGCGTTCAAACGTGATAGATCATAAACCAACACCAAAGGAAAATGTAACTGCAAAAGTCCAGTCACTTATAAAGAACAGACATGTCTGCATAGACCCAATGGCAGTATATAATAGGGTAGCAGCATCACAGCCATCATCGTCGTCGCTGTCATTATTGTTTTCAACGTATGGCTATGAGGCGTTTGACTCCGTAAAGGAGATTATCCATCTAAGTAACAACGCTCAGTTAACTGCGGGTTCATATGTCGAGTTCTATGATCCTCTTACGTATAAGCTGAATATTGGAATGGTTGTAGCGGGTGCCGGTACGAGGTTTGGAGTTGACCTGTCTCAAGCCACAGTTCTAACTGTTGATGGCGATGTGGTCGGTGTTGACGGGTCAATGGTGTCGTTCCATCTTTACAAGCTTTGGAACGATGAAGAGATCAATGTAAAAGATCATCAAGAGGTACAAGGGATTTTGAATTCGTTTATAGTTGAAAGTATGGATATGGCAAACGAGCTGACCTTGGCTTTAGATACCATGTTCTACCAGTTAAGTCTGTCACATTCCATCAAGGGGATACAACTACATCAACTCTATGACGACTTGATGAAGTTGAATAAGGAAGAACCATATGAGTATTATCATCAGCAAGCACGGTTACTCTTATGTATCCATATGAATCTATGTCGATCTACCAATTGGTTGGTCCGGTTCCACACCAAACACTCGAATCTCACCCTCAACCAAAGCTCCAACTTACTTGCCTCCAACTCTACATACTATGTAAATAGTACCAGGAACGTTGATTCCATCACCAGGTTTGTCAGCGAGTTTCCCAAACGGAAAACGGACTTCAACAACCATCTTGGGTACATGCTTACCACGGGGTCAAAGGGGAAGAACTACGAGACCATCATGAACTACTATAACATTTGGGAGGGTAAACCATTTCGACATTTGATTGAAACGTTGAAGTTTGCTGTTGTTTATCCACATCCACAAGTCATCATCAGACTAAACAAGTTGAATATATTCAAATCTTTTGGGGGAGCATCACCAACGAATGTATATCACGTGTTGAGTCAATTGAGGATTTATGATAATAAAGCCAACCAACTAACTGATCCGTTTATTTCTGCTAATATGTTGGGAGAAGTCAAGTTATCGAATTTGGCAGCTTCAAATTTATCCGAGTTGAATCAACGTCCTGAAATTGGGGGCAATCTTATGGAAGATAAAGTGTCTATTCTTAGAGACAAGTTCCCTCATTTAAGAGATCAAGTTCCTACCAATGATAACAGAATTTATGCTGTTCCCTTAGCAGAGTCCTCGTCATCATCATCTACTTCATACATCTGTTTATGTTTGTCTACGGAGGCGACCGGTCTAGACTTCTACATTCCAGATATTGCTTCCAAAGTATCACCTTCTACTATAAGCTTTGAAAATATAGTTTCTGGAAGGTCTTTAGGGAGTACCATTAGGAATTTACCCAATAATCAAGAGGCTTGGATGATAGAACCACAAGTTGCAACCAAATTGGGGTTCGAAGGCTCAAATGAGACGTTTAGAGTTTCATTCAGATCTTCCAGCAAATTTGAACCACTTTTCAAGGATTTGGCCAAGAAAGTATCCGTTTCACTAAAGACGATTTCTTCTTCCAAAATTCGAGTGTTGTCTTTGGAAATGCTTCAAGCTCTCTTAGAAAAGGGGAAAGCCTCTGCTAAAAGAGTGGGAGTTTTCAAACAGTACCCTGACCTTGAAGAGGAAGACGAAGTACAACTCAAACGGATTTATGAGGTTCTACATAATCATTTTGTTCACCGAGTTAAGAACGGGGCATCACCCATTCTGACAATGGACTACGATCCAAGTGGATGTGATGGTTCCAGAATAACCATCCAAGGTCGTATTAACCACAAGCAATTGGTTGATACAGAGATCAGCGAGACCTTAAGTCCTCCCAAGTCTTTAAAATCCGAAGCGATGATCTTTGTAGATGAAGTGGATAAGATGTTGGGACACATGCTTTCAGAATACTGTATGGAGCATGAGATTCCTGTCATTCGTCAAACACAAGACCTTTATTTAACTGACAACAGTTCCAGTTCCAGTGATGATCAAGCCATTGTTTCTCATGATAATAAGTACTTCCCTTCGTTTGAAGCAGATTCTTATTATCATACATTAATGGTTAAGAATCCTCAATGGTCATTATCCGTTTCTGCATATTTAATAGGTCGACACTTTCTTCTGAAACCTGCAACCACTAACACTACTACTACCACTATTGCTGAACCTCATTTGTCACTAGGAATGAAACATGGATATGTGAATATATCTGAACCGTTGAATGAGTTTTCCAGCTGGGTAAATCAACTCCAACTCGTCCAGCATCTTCAGAAAGAGTACACTGAATCATGGACCGATGCCAGTCGATTCAATTATCTTATTAAGCTTGGCTATGGGACCCCCATCGACTTAACCCAAGCACGTGACTCAGTAATAAACACTCATCTGGTCAGTCAATATGTTTCCAGTTGGCTCAAGAGGTACTGGTCCCTCAAGAGACTCGAACAGGATATGCTAACCAAGAAGCAGGCCAAGCTGTATCACTGTGTGGTCACTAGAATTGGGTCTCCTGTTGATAAGATCGGGTCTAGACCTAGATTGTGTATGGCCTTCTGTAAGCAGTTGGACTTGGAGATCGAATTACTTACTACTGAAGAACCAAAGATAGGTGCACAGTTAGTTGGAAAAGAAGTCGTGTATCTTAATGTAGTTGAAGGTGATTGTATTATCATGTAAATAGAGTACCCGTATAGAATAGAATATAACTAATGCAAGCGTATATCAGTTGTAATATGCAGGCCTAGAAACGTGCCTTGCCTCTTTACGACACAGCACTGATGGAGCAGTAGCAGATTACTGTAGTTGTAGACGACATAGCAGATTAGAGGAGTAAGTAGTAGTACTAGTAGTAGCAGTAACAACAGGTCTCCTACTGTAATAGGACAGTCGTAAGTATATCTCATACGCTCCTGCGTATTGACACTGACTCACCGCTTCCATGCAGATCTGAAAAATTTGAACCACTTAAAAGATAAACCAATTCACTCAACTTACCATAGAGTTATCATCATCAACAATTACCTATGAGTGTATGTATATCTCATGAAAGTCAGTCGGACGGACGGGGGGACAGATAGAAGTAGATACTAACCCCCTTTAGGCAACACAGCCCGATCTTCCGCTGTTGGAAGCATACATCAAGAGTGATAGACAAAAGTGTACTGGAAGTGAGAATCCACCAAATTATTATCCAGTGTTTAAATATGCTACTTCTGATATCACAGTAAACCAAGCATATTTAAAGTTAGCTCAATTGAATGACCCTAAAAGAGGTCCTTCATATCTTTTAGAATCTGCTTTAAATGGTGATACAGTAGACCGGTTTTCCTTTATCGGGATCAACCCTCGTCACGTGATCCGGACCGGAGATGACCCAAAGTTATATGCTCCACAATATTGCAACATCGATCCTATAACGGTATTGGAGAATGAAATGAAGCAATTCAAGCAAGCAGATCTCCCGGGGTTACCTCCTTTAAGTGGAGGTGCTGTGGGGTACATCTCGTATGATTGTATCAAATACTTTGAACCCAAAACTAAAAGACCTCTTGAAGATACCTTACAATTACCAGAAGCAGTGATTCTTTTCAGTGATACCATCATTGCCTTTGACCATGTTTATCAAAGATTCCAAATCTTACACAATATAAGAATTGAAGACGATACAGACGACATTGCCCAAGAGTATTCCAAAGCTAACGACATAATATCAAATATTGTTAGCATCTTAACGGATAACTCCATTGATTTAGAATCCATTGAACCATTCCAGCCTCCAATTAAACAAAACTTGACCTTTACCTCAAATATCGGCCAGCAAGGTTACGAGAGTCACGTGACCACATTGAAAGACCATATTCTAAAAGGGGATATCTTTCAAGCAGTTCCATCCCAAAGAGTTGCTAGACCAACAAGTTTACATCCTTACAACATATTCCGTCATTTAAGAACCGTCAACCCTTCTCCCTATATGTTTTATTTTGATTTACTTGACTTCCAAATCATTGGAGCTTCCCCAGAATTATTGGTGAAATCAGACAAAGATGGACGTGTTGTCACTCATCCAATTGCTGGAACCATGCCTAGAGGGAAAACCAATGAAGAGGATGACAAG
The DNA here is from genome assembly GCF_019049425.1 of Lizanozyma spartinae. Classification (NCBI taxonomy): domain Eukaryota; kingdom Fungi; phylum Ascomycota; class Pichiomycetes; order Serinales; family Debaryomycetaceae; genus Lizanozyma; species Lizanozyma spartinae. The sequence continues at coordinate 535,960 of NW_025065054.1, forward strand.
AATGCCGACATTTTACGTGCAAGTTTGAAAGATCGAGCTGAACATATTATGTTGGTAGATTTGGCTAGGAATGATGTTAATAGAGTTTGCCAACCTAAAACCAATAAAGTTGACCGTTTATTACACATTGAACGGTTCTCTCACGTGATGCACTTGGTTTCTGAAGTTAGTGGGATCTTAAGGGATGATAAAACTCGATTCGATGCCTTTAGATCGATTTTCCCCGCTGGAACTGTTAGTGGAGCTCCAAAAGTTAGAGCAATGCAATTGATTGGTGAATTGGAAAAGGAAAAACGTGGAGTATATGCTGGAGCAGTTGGAAATTGGGCATATGATGGTAAAACAATGGACACTTGTATTGCCTTAAGAACAATGGTTTATAAGGATAATGTTGTATATTTGCAAGCTGGTGGTGGAATTGTGTTCGACAGTGATGAGTATGATGAATATATGGAGACCATGAACAAAATGCGTGCAAACAACAATACCGTTGTTCAAGCTGAGGAAATTTGGGCTGCTAAAGTTGGCACCGAATAAAACTGGCACAGTATCATAAATAGATCAAATATTAATTAATTAATACTAGAATCTTTTCACCCTCGGTTTTCAAACAGCGACACGTGACAATAATTTCGCCCAAGTCGTGCATTTACCGATAGCCCTCTTTATGTCTCGTCCAACCGACAAGAAATCCGATGATCATCAAGGTTTGGGATAGGTACACCACCAAACACCATAACATCACAACAGCATCACCAGTTCTTGGTGCAAAGACCTATAATCTTATTATAGTAGGTGTAGTTGTGGTTTTGAAACGGAACAACTTAAGAAATCAAGTGGTTGTGAACTTCCCCATTTAAGTCATCGACTCTCATCAAAAGCCTGACTGGCATTATTCTTATTCTGACTCCGACTCGACTCTCTGACTCCGTTGGAAGAATAATTAGCAGCATAACATAGCGCAGCAGACGGAGTTCCTGACATGAGTGGAGCTGGCCTGATGGCCTTTGAAGATAATAATCATACAGTAGATACTTCATTGGACAATGATGCCAATAAGAATAAGAATAGAACTCCAACATCATGGGAAGCGGAAGATGATATTTTGTTGATGCATTTAAAAGATAACCAAAAATTGGGTTGGAAAGATATTGCTAGTCATTTCAACAATAGAACTCCCAATGCATGTCAATTCAGATGGAGAAGATTGAAATCTGGGAATTTGAAGAATCCTCCTAAATCAGCAGCAGCATTAGGTACTTCCACAAATAACTTGGGTAAGTTGGTAGAACAAGCCAAACTCAAGAAGGTAAAGGATGATAGTGAAGAACCAAAGGATAAGAGCCACAATAATATCAATGGCCACAACAACGATAATGAAGATGACGAGGATAATGATAATAATATCCGTAACGATAACCATAATAACCACAATAATAATCATGATTCATCCACATCATCAAAAAACCGTGGATCAAATTATACTGCCCCGTCTTCATCTTTTAATAATGGAATAGGGGGATTCTCATATACTCCATTATCAAATGCTACATTCACAGGATATGATAACACTATTGGCAATGCTTTAGCTGGATTAAATGCCTTGTCAAACACTCCATCATCTATCAATAGTCCCATGCCCAATTATAGTATCAGTTCTCCTGGGTTGGTCACAGGTAATGATGATGGCACCACAATAGCCGACCAAGATGTTAGTTTAGATCCTCTGAATCAAAATGCTAGTAATGCTGTTGCTGGTGCTAACACCGGAGGAGGTTATTATGCAGATATTTCCATTGATCCTACCATGAACTTGCCTCATAATCAACCTCATCCTCATCCTCCCAACTCCTTAACTCCCCGAAATTCTACATCCCATGGTAACTCCGCCTCAAATACTTTACCTCATTCATATCGGAACAATTCTATCATCCAGATTGTTACCAGTGATCGGAATTCGATCTTTGATCCCCGAACTTCGGTGTCTTCCCTTCCTTCTAAACTGATGAACATTCCTCACCATCAACTGAGTGGGTCATTGGCCCATCTTCCATTATTTGGAGGTACTTCAATCAGTGGACCATCAAGAAATCCAAGTATTAGTGGTCCTCCAGGCATTACTCAACAGCCAGTGGCCAGTTTACGGAATGGTAGTGTTGGCAGTATTACTAGTAGTAGTGGACCAGGATATTATTCTCGTTCTGGATCAGTGGTTGTTCCTCATAATTCAGATAAGCCAGAAGATATGAAGGCTGAGACGGAGAATGAACTGAAACCATCATCAAAAGAGAATAATGAGTACAATAACATCAATAATAATAGAGATAAAGATTTTGGTAAAGAGAAGGAACCCAAAAAGGCTCTGACACCAGTGATCAAAATCCCATGGTCTGTTGAAGAAGATGAATTATTGATCAATAGAAGAAACCGAGAGTTACTGTTTGCCGAATTATCAATCTTATTACCTCAAAGAACCGAGGGGGAGATTTGGGCTCGAATAGATTATTTGGAGAAGTTGAAGAATGGCCATAGAGCTTCAACTTCACGAGAGCATCGTAAAAGAAGACAATCGTCTCTTGGTTTAGAAGTGGATGATTTCTATGATGTTGTGGATGACGTTATCTCTGGGATTGTTAGTGATGATGATCATGACGATGATGATGATGTATTGGTTGAGGTGGAAGGGTTTGGATCAAATAGAAGAAGACGCAAAAGAAGAGCAAGTTCTGCTGTTAATCCACTAGCTATGCCAGATCAGCTTCGTAGAAGAATAAGATAGTGTGTAAAGTATCTTCTTATAGTGTACAATATTATGTAATATATGTCTTGTCACGTGCCCCAGTTCACTAAAGTTAATTTATTGTTACTGTTACATACAATTGAAGTCGTTTAGTACTTTAGTTTTTTTAGTATAGTTTCAATGAATGAGTTATTTCATCTATGACAACTTTTGGAGCAGGTCCGATTCCTAATACAGTGGCACTTCCAGCAGCAATTTGGGTTCTACCGGCATCATGAACAATATAAGCATTGATACCTAATGACATGGCTTGTGCAAACAATGTATCCATTTCTTCCTGGTTAGGCACTTGTAAAGTGATTTTAGCTTGACCATTGCCGTATTCCCAACGTTTAATCATTTCTGGATTATAAGCATTACTTGATGGATCTGTCATTTTTCTATACAATGCCAATGTAGCATGGGAACATTGAGCAGCAGCTTTCCCTTTAGTCATTTTCAAATCCTGACGAACTATTAAAGTCATTCTTACCTCGCCAGGGATACTATTCAACGCCTTCGAATCGATTTCCACATCACTATCTGACTCGTCATATTGTGACTCGTCATGTCCATCATCATCTTCAACTTGTTCATGTTTGGTAGCGACCACGTTCCCTTGATCAACAATCAAATGGACACCATAGCCAGCCATAAAGGAGGCTATACCAACTCCTAGAAGTTCCCAAAGACCGAACCGAGGACTCATGCTTGGAAAGAAGTAGTGGTGTAAAAGGTTTTTTTCGCACCAAATATAGATGGCTATATTATCAACTGAAGTATCACCCCAGTGGTACGAGTACCACGACAATGAGCGTAGATGATTAGTAGCAGTACCACAAGTTGATATTAGAAGTCTAAAGGTATGAGTACCGAATGTAGTGGTACTGTTATTAGTAGCACTATGTTTATGCTAACTTCTTTAACTTACCAGTCTTCTTCTTCTTCTTCTTGTCAACTTTCCCTATAAATGATCTCCAATTAGCCACTCTATGGTCTCTATCATCTTCCCATTGTCTTTCCGATTGCCTTTTATTTTGTTGGATCTTTCTGTGTCTTGTTTGTTCAGCCAATCGTGAGGCTTCCTGATGCTGTCTGGCGAGTTTATCTGTTTCTTGTTGATGGACTAACTCCTCCAAAACCAGGGCTATCCGACTTCTGATATCACTAAGACCCTCATGGTTGTTGTTCACCACATCCTTATAGATATCTATTAGTCTTGTACGTTCTTCTTCGTTGTTGTCAGAGGTTATCACCAGTTCTGCCTTCTTAAGTCGAGCAAACGCTTCTGGTGCCTCAACATGCTTGTTTCTATCAGGATGCAATCGAAGCGATGTCTTTCTAAACGACTTTTTAACTTCAGTGACTAGCGATTCAAGGTCATTGGAAACAACCCGTTCAGGCTCAATGTCTAGTATGGTGAAATAGTCCCATTGGCACGACGAAAGCACTCGCTTAACTATCTTGCTGTCTTGTTCAGCTCTATCCAATTGAGAGTCTAATATGCTCTCCTCGTCCATAGTATTAGGTTCACCTTCTGTATAATGAGCTCCGTTACCCTACCTTTGACGTCGCACTCACTAAACTTTATCCACTAAAAAATTCACTGGTCTAACACTTCATCACCACCGTCAGTTCTTATATGAAGTCAGTCTACAGAATGCTGCGACCATGGAAACCTCGGTACTTCGATATCGGCGTCAACTTCTCCGATTCAATGTTCACAGGAAACTATCATGGTTCCCAAAAACATAGTGCCGATTTAGATATAGTCATAGCCAGAGCTAAAGCCTTCAATGTCAATAGAATGCTCATCACCGCTAGTAGCATCAAGGAAAGCAAAGAACATTTTGATCTCGTCAAAGCACATCCAGAAATCTTCTACTCAACAGCTGGCGTCCATCCTTGTACAGTAGCCAAGGAGTTTTATGCCCCTGTCCCCTTATATGACACTAAATTGGCCACCCTAAAAGATATCATCGAAGAAGGGGCTACTAAAGGCTACATAAAGGCTATTGGGGAAATCGGCTTGGATTATGATCGATTGCATTACACTCCGAAGGAACAGCAGCTAGAAGCTTTCGAACGTCAATTGCAATTGGCTGCTCTGTTGAAACATTTACACTTACCTCTCTTTTTACATATGAGAGCTGCATGCGATGACTTTATAAGAATCTTAAAGCCGTTCATCGATCGCGGAGATATCGTCGGAGGTGTCATCCATTCGTTCACAGGGTCCCTTGAGGAATTGACCAAATTGCTTCCCTTGGGCCTTTTCTTTAGTGTCAATGGTTGTTCTTTAAAGACACAGGAAAACTTGGAAACGGTTAAACATATACCCATCAATAGACTAATGATAGAAACTGATGCTCCATGGTGTGAGATAAGAAAGAGCCATGCGGGCTACCACTATATCCTGCGCTACCCAAATATATATTACCCTGAAACGGCAATCAACACCATGGAACATAATACCACCGAAACAGATACTGACCCAGCAAAAGTATTAACTTCTAACAAAGTAATTGCTTATACCAAAGGAAAATTAGATGATAATTTACCCTTCTATTCAGTGAAGAAGGAAAAATTCAATGACGTTGTGGCTCTGGGATCTCGTTACGAAGAAGATACTGGTACCAGCTTGGACCATTGGAAATACCCATTGGTTAAATCCAGAAATGAACCAGTTAATGTAGGACATGTGGCTCAAGTTGTATGTGGAATCCATGGTTTTACAACTGAAGAAGAAATAAAATCTTTTATAGATACCGTGTACGACAACTCGTGCCAAGCATTCAATGTGCAATAATAAATTAATGAATGATCTGTCTATTCCGGACTCTTTGACCGGAGCTTTCTGGTGAAGTTGTGAAAATTATTATACTGTACGTCCCTAATATCATTATCAATGTCAATACCTTCGTCTTCAACTTCTTGATCTTCAATATCTTCAATGTAATCTTCTTCATCTTCAACATCTTCAATGTAATCTTCTTCAATTTCGTCTTCTTCGAAATCTTCATCGATATCTTCTCCTTCTAGTTCCATTGCACTTGCATTGTCATCATCTTCATCGTCGTCGTCGTCGTCTTGAATAAGAGGAACAGCTCGTTTGACCTCATTGGGCTGCTTTACAGGGGTTTTATCCACTTTCCCTTCACTATTACCTGGAAAACAAGTAATATAATCCTCATTGAGATCTCCGGTATCCCCCATTTTGGTATGAACATCACATATAACTTCAATTTCCCGGTAAGCTTCTTCTTCTATTTTATAAGGATTATTTATATCATCCTTAAGGAAACTGGTGATCAGGGCTATAGTGTTCTGGGGGTGTTGAGTAGTAGTGGCTGAATGCACATGAACAGCTGGTGCAGAATTGATCCCTCCAGAAGGACCAAATAACATTGGCTTCCACATAAGTTTCAGAGGATCTAAAGTAGCATAATTCTTTCTTTTCCAATTGTCTATAACTTTCTTGATCCGATTTTGATTTATGCAAATGGCATACTTCCCAGTACTTGGTGATTTCACCAACGCCCTATTTTGTTCTAGACCCACAATGACGTCTGAGGGAGTCATTCCTGTTAATTTCGATAGTATTTCAACTGAAATTACCAAAGATTTGTATTTGTCTTTATTGAGTTTATGAAATTCCACCAAATCAAAAAGTTTCATAGCCACAGTTAACTTCCAATAACTTCGATAACTTAAAAGTCCCAAGTCACTTAAAGGTTTCTCTGGCGTACCACATTTGAATTCAGTTCGAGAAAGTAAGTAACTGAAATCAATTAATAGATGACCATAACCCTTTCTTTGGTATATGGGAAGAGTTAGAATGCATGAAACATTATACTCAGAAGCATTTAGTTTCTCTTTGGAAAAATACCCCACGAAATGGTACTTCAAAGGATCATCTTTATCAATCTCCGTCAAAATATAAAATATGAACGGTTCCACATCATAATATAAGGTTTTGGAGTTTAAGAATAGTTTGGCTAGGAGACACAAGTTTTGACAGTAAGTGATGTTCTTACGTCCATCGACCTCCCATATAGCGATGCCGTTTACTCTATCACGATATATTTCCACTCCTGGTGGATGGTTATCTATGCATTTCTTCAATTGGTGTCTCTCAAATGAAATAGGTGAACTTATATACTTGAGACAATGTTCGCATATGTACAACTTCTCTGATCTTGTGTACTCTTCCGGATACGGAGCTGTATACCAAGTTTCGATCTCATAATTTCGAAACTGAATCGTGGCAAGTTTAGACTCGGGGTAAAACGTTGAAGGACCAGGTGTTGGTGTTGAAGCTTTACGGATTTCTTCAGTAGTAGAATCAAATGATTGATCTAAAATCCCATTGCTACTAGTAGGAACACTTTTATGTTGTAGATTAGACCATTTTAACTTCTCTCCCTGTTTGTGAAGATCATCGAAAAGAATCCTATCGTCTTGTGTTGGTTCCGTTTCATTAACTATGCAATCAGGGTACCCCAATATACCTCGGTACGGGAGATCACTCACATGTGCAGCCACAAACCTAGTAGGGTCATAAGATAACCTTACGACCATCGATCGAGGACTCGATCTGGGTCTAGGTATACTAGTATTGGATCTAGCTGTAGAGCTGGAGTTAGCAGAAGTAGTACTGGATCTATTATTATCGTCATCTTGAACGCGTACACGTGTAGCCTTGATAAGTTTTTTAAGAGAATAGTCCTGATTGTTCTGATATCGTTTCCGTGGCGTTCGTTTATCAAGATCAATATTCTCTGGTGATGTCAACTTCTCGTATTGCTTGTTGTTTGTTATCTGAAGCTGTTGGAGAAGCCGGTCTCTAATGCCCATTGCCAAAACGTTTCGTGTGTGCACTACTGTGTTTGGCTCGCTTCATGTGTTTCAGGCCACCCAATTGAGCTGATCACTGAGATTCTTATTGATAACTACCTCCACAGAAGTTATGTCATGTAGTTTTAATACCTAGTAATGGAGGGTGCTGTGGGAGTGCATTGTTGATAATTTTGATCTCAAACGTTGGAACTGCATATAGATTAATGGCGCTACCGTATATATACTAATGGCCTTGCTTGGAATCGAACTTGGTATAGTACAAAAGTATAACAGTATAGTAATTTTATATCTTATCATAAATTATACTGCACTGCAATATAACGTAACGTGAACTATCGTAGCATGGAAATAATAATAATAGCAGTAGTAGTAATAAAAAATAATAATAACAGTAGTGAACACTAATACACAACTAGAGAAACATCAAATCATAGTAAACAAATATATAACACAGTTAGTGTTAGGAAAGAAGGAGAAGCAAAGGATAGTTTGTGATGTTCTTTAACCTTCCAATTCTTCAATTTGATTCTTTTTATGAACCTTGGTTTGTTGTTGATTTTGTTGTTCATTGTCGTCATTATCGTCTCCATCATCATCTTTTTTCTCTTCTTCTTCATCTTCTTCATCTTCTTCTTCTTCTGCTTCTCCTCTGTCTTCTTCATCTTCGTCTTCTTCCTTAACACTGCTCATCCCACAAAGTGCTAAAATAGATTGGGGAGCATTCTTATCTAAGTAGATCACCCCATTCTCACTAGTTATTCCAGAAGCTAAAAAGTCTATCATGCTCATACCTCCACCAGAACCACTTCTCTTCTCACTACCTTCTTCATCCCCTTCATCATCTTCACCACCAGCACGATAACCTCTAATCCCCCCATAAGAACCAGGACCATCACCCATATCTCCATCATCGAACTCGTCTCCAGCAGTACCGATGGAATAGTTACGACCAAACATTTGCTTGTATAATTCATCATAGGGTAATGAAATAGGACCATAAGTAGTTGATTGTGGGTTTTTGATTCTGGATTCAATTCTTTCAATGATCTTATCATACCATTGATCCAAGGTTTCATTCTTAGTATAATCCAATAAGGCAACGATGGTTATAGACATATTGTCACATCCAATACCTGGACCATCTGAAGTTGGTGCACAACATAAATCCATAAGTTCTTCACAAATAAGTTCCAATGGTTTACGGTTATAAATCCCGTATCTAATACATTCAACACAAGTTTGAGATGTCAAACAATCCCAAATTCCATCACAAGCCAATACTACAAACTCATCACTTTCAAAGTCCAAATTATGTTGTATCACATCAGGATAGCATGTCACCACTTGTTCTTCTGGAGGTAAATCTTTGCTACGTTTGAACTCAAAATCTCCAATACCTCTGGATAATGCCAAGTTCCCATTGACTCTACCCATTTCAACATACCCTCCGGCACGAGAAATCCTGGTTTTTTCTCCTTCATTCAGAGGTTTATGGTCGTAAGATAAAGGCTTAGCATACCCATTTATAGACATGATAGTTCTAGAATCTCCAGCATTACCACAAAAGATTTGGGTAGGAGTAATTATCGCCGAAGTGGCCGCACAACCGGAATCGTCCGGTTCCGTCTTAGCTCTATCCCAAATGAATTTGTCACAATTCAAAAACCCATTTTTCAAAGCATTGGAGAAGTCACCTTGGGAATATGCTTTAGTGTATTTGACCAAGTTATGTAAATAGATTCCGGTTAATTCCGCGGTTTTGGCACCTCCATGACCATCATACACCCCAAAAAAGGCTATATGATCGTCGCTTTTCAAGCTTCCTTTACCTTTACCTTCGCCATCATCATCAATGGCATCTCTGGCTTCTGAGTCTTCAGCAAGACCATTCAAGTCCAAGATCATGGCATGAGCATCCTCCATATTCGTCCGCCAGCCTTGCATGCACGAGAACCCGTACGCAAGATAACCATCGCCATTCTTCTGGGAGTCCTTCTGGACAATGGGCAGGGATAAGATCTGACCCATAAGAATACAATCGATTAGTAACTACTACTAGAAATATTCTTCGCCACCCTGTGTGTCAACTCTATAAGATGTCGATGTGTCACCACCGTCTAATTGTCGGATAAAAAGAACAAGAAATTGCCTATCAATTCGATAGGTAGAACTTGTAAAGCTTAGCTGATAAAGAACACACTGTTGGTGGTTGATATAAAAAAATCAACAAAATTTTTGATGAGAAAAAGAAACGGAACACCTGCACACCAATACACCTCAACACCCTCACAGTGCAGAATAACCGTTGTTTCTTCTACCGCCTATTGCCAGTCTGCAACCTCTAAGACTACTTCTTTTAACAGTCATATTCATTAAACTATGCACATTAACATAATCTATATACTTGCATAAAAACGTCGTGAAATATCAATAATAGTCATAAAACATACATCAATCATTAATAAAAACTCATTTCATTTAGGTCCCCATATTCCACTGTTGGAAACATCGTACGAAGATCCTCCAAGGTTTAAGGACCCAAGCTTGTTGATGAACGTGCCATTCTTATCTTGTCCACTCCCAAGTGAATACTCCGATAAATGTGTGGCTGAAGCAGAATGCTGTAACGAGCTGAAACTCATGTTCCCATGCTGACCAAAGGGATGGAACCGAGAGTTCAACTCAGAGCCCCCGTTATTCAAGCTTGTGCTAGTTGCAACATTCGTATGCGTGGCCAAGGGGGTACCTGGCTGAGATCCAATATTGTTAGTGTTATTGTTATTATTGTTCTTGTTGTTGCTGCTGCTACTGGATCCTCCTCCATTGCTAGAGAAATATGATACAGAATGTGGGGTGGGAGAATCCATCAGCGAATGATGCTGGCTCAGGAATCCAGTGTTATTATTATTGGAATTGTTGGAATTGGTGTACGTAGAACGAACATCAACAAAGGATCGGTTGGTACTCCGCAACAACGCTGCAGCACTTGAGTTGGCAATTGTAGGGGCAAGTATGCCACTTTGGCCTGATGATTGGGAATTCAAATGCATATGACCAATTTGAGGTGAATGAACCAGAGATGATTGGCCAGAGTAAATTCCCTGAGATTGCTGCTGTTGTTGTTGCTGCTGTTGATGCAGATGCTGTTGTTGCTGTTGAGATTGTTGAGATTGCTGTTGTTGTTGTTGTTGTTGTTGTTGTTGTTGTTGTTGTTGTTGTTGTTGTTGTTGTTGTTGTTGTTGTTGATGTTGTTGATAAACCCTTGCTTGGGGACCATGACTTTGGAAAGAAAGACCTGCCAATTGAGCATGTTGGCTCTGAGGTGTTAAATGTTGTTGCAGAGATTGTTGTTGTTGAGTCAGAGTTTGGTACTGGGGAAATTGCAGTTGAATTGGAGTATTGTTACCCTGTTGCCTCAATCTAGGTAAAGGTAAAGCAGATTGGGAATGAGATCTTAGTAAATCCAGATGAGATAACCCTGGAGGTCCAGAAGATCCACCACCACCACCCCCACCACTCAGTTGGTTGTTTGTTCCTACTCCTGAAAGAGATGGTACCATGAATTGATTCAAATTCATCATTGATGAAGAATGCTGTGGGAGGGAAACAGGAGCATGGGGTTGGATCAATTGGCTAATTAATGATTGAACAACATAACCGGGCTTTCTTCTAACAATAATAGATCCGTTATCGTAGAGCTCCAACAAGTTCAAATAAGAACATAACATCGACAACACTTTACGATGAGTTAAAGTCAAAGTTGAGGACGATAACGCCAACTCGTAAACTGATTTGGATAAATCGTCACGATATAAGACCAATTGAGTGTACAAGTCTAAAGTTTCAGGATCATTAAAGTTTAAATCAATAGGTGGAGACATCAAACTATTGTTACTAACAGGTAATGAAAACCATAATCTTTCAGTAGCAGGTTGATTTGATGATGAAGCACCATTAACACTCATATTCTTAGTAGCTGCCGTTGTCGAAGCTGCAGACATCAATGATGCCAAAGATGCGTTGGAAACTGAACGATGTTGTTCCTCTAATTGACCTCTTTTCTCTCTCTTTTCTCTTTCAATACGTTCACGTTCCTGTAACGGAAGCATTTTCTTGTACTCAACACGTAATTTACGTCCACCAATCTCACGACCATTTAATTGGTTCACTACCAAGGATGTTTCATCTGTAGAAGTAAAGTTAGCAAAAGCTAATCCTCTAAATACTCCATTATCAAAATGATAATTGAAAGCATATGGTAAGGGCAAGTTCAACTTTGTCATGACTTCTAATAATTGTTCCTTCTTTATAGCAAAAGGAATATTTTTGATCACAATTGCCGTGGGAATTAATTCGTCATCATCTAAGGATGAGTTCCCTTCAGTTGGACCAGATGATCCCATTTGAGCATCTTTATCGTTCTGATCATCCGTAATGGGCATGGAAGTGAGGACTGAACTTGCATTGACCATATTGACACTCTGAGGTCTTGAAGATATCAGAGATGGAGAACTAATGGGTACAACCGAATGAACTTGAGTCACCACGTTGGAACCCAAGCTATCATCATTATCAGCCACCAGTAATCTATGATTTGAAGTCAGGTCAATTGTTACTTCAGGGTCTGAAGAGCCTGAGACACCAGCTGCTTCACGGTCACCCAAAATCACTGCAGACACAGAACCAAGAGATTGCAGTGTTGGGAGTTGTTGTTGTTGTTGTTCAACCCATGGACCCACATCAACATTTGAAGGGGGGATCCAGTTGTTTCTGGCTCCAGATACATTGGTGCCTACACCACCTGATGTCACTGGAACAGTATTAGTAGCCAAAGACGATGCAGAAGCCAACCTTTGGTTGGTTAATTGAGGGGTGGTACTACCAGTGTTGCTAGTAGTAGCGGAGATAGAGGATCCGACAACTCCACCTTGACCATCAGAAGGTGCATTTACTCCTCCTGTTCCGTTATATGTTGAGCTTGAGTAACCAGATGTCGACGATAAAGAAGAGATGGACGTTCTTCTCTGCAAGTCCAATTGGTTTGGAGTAGTCGATAAATTTCGCAAGTCCATGGTAGTAGTCATCAAAGGAGGGAATAGGGTCAACAGATTAGATGAGCAGACAAAGTCAGTCTAGCTGTATTATGACAAAGAAATACACTAAAGTGATACCAATCAAATCAAATGCTGAGCCAGGACTATAAATATTATTACTATTATAGTGGTCGATACTGATTGGCTTTTGGCAATCAACACGCAGTTAATTTGGATGGACGGATATAAAGATCTGTTAACTAAGCAGTTACACCCACAAAACAACTGTTATAGTTATTTTCTTTTCTTGAGCTATGAATCCCTTCGGAGTTAAGGGTGTGTTGTCGTTGTCGATAATGTAAACTCAAGATTAGGAAATCAGTGCCTCTAACTTTTTTTGAGTCCCCAAATTTTTTCCGGCAGAATCCTTGTTCCGAGGGTAATTTAGACACGTGATTATTGCTACCTTAATCCGGAATTGAGGCAGGGGTGGAGGTGAGGTTAGGATGTTAGCAGGAAAGAATAGGGAAGAGGAGGATAGTAACTGTTGAATTTTAACAAACATATATGTTCATATATGAGTTCCTAGATGAGTTTATATGTTTGTTGATCTGCTGAATGAATCTTGATTGTAGAGTGTCAGACATGGACTTTTGTGTAACATAGTTGTAATCCAACATAATAAATTTACCTTTGTTACACTGATGATGCATTAAAATAGTTATACAATAATATACAACGGCTTGTAGTGATGTACTATTGGTATACAATGCCTTACAGGTATCAATGTTATACAATAATACACAGTGACAACCCATACCAAAATGACATCCGAAAGTAGTCAATCATGCGCTACCGTTAATATATTACACAAAATTTATTTCAAACAGCACACCTGTTGGTGAAAAAAAACTATAGTGATTATCAAGTTGTTAACTTCTTATCATGAACTAACCACAACATTAGAATAATATATCAAGAAAAAAATGGTATGTATCACGCGTCTGACCAACAGTATCACTTAAATAAGCATGTTACTAACATTCCACAGTCTTCTTCTTCAGTTCAAGCACCCGGTGGGTTAAGAAGCGCAGCTAAGAGAAAGAACACTGCTGACAAGAAGGCTCAACAAGCCAATGCTACTCCTGCTTCCACCAGAGCTGCTGGAGCTGGTGGTTCTTCTTCTACAATGTTGAAGTTATTCACTGATGAAGCTCAAGGATTGAGAGTTGATCCTTTGGTGGTATTGATTTTGGCTGTTGGGTTTATTTTCTCTGTAATCATCTTGCACGTGTTGGCCAAGTTGACTGGTAAGTTCATTAGTTAAGTAAGAAAGAATGAGTTAAACTATGTACAATATAATAATAATATAAGAAGGTATTTTTAAGAGTTACTTTACATGTCTTCCAATAATGCTTCAATTACTTGAATCGCACCCTCCAAAGCTACGGTATGTTTGTGCACATTACCATCACCATCTTGTTCTACTTCCCAATGAAAAGTATGCTGATGTTCGTATAAGTGTTTCCAGTGTTCCATGCTTGTGGTGTACCTTGTTTCAATTTCAACGTATTGGGGGAAACGCTTACCTAAGATAATCACCAAGGGTATGCCTACCAAATTAGAATGGTGAACTTTACTTCCCAAACGGTACTTGGAACGATCATCTAGTCTGTAGTCGATACCATTACTCTCTAATTGTTTGCACAATTGTACCACATCATGGTTCTCACTGTAATGGTCGCCTCCAACGTTCTTTCTAATGTCAATTAATGTGGCATCCCATGGAGCTGTGACCCGGGGCCATCTCAAGCCTTTACCATCACGATGTATCTCTCCAAGTGCGGCAACGATTCTCAGTAGCCCAATGCCATAACATCCCATCTGAACACTCTTGGAGTCGATAGTAAGCCCGAGGGAAGAAGAGTACTTATCGCCCAAATAAAACGTATGGCCAATCTCAATGGCCTTGGCAGGCTGCAACGTCCCTTCATCACATACAGCACAAATCTCACCTTCTTCTGCACTAACTAATGGCACATCGAATAAGGTACTGATCAAAGACCGACTAATGAACGGCACGGGGAAATCAGGTAACGGCGAACGATGATTCAACCTGGCATCCATCAATCGCACAATCCGTTTATCAATTAACTGGTCTTTGTCACTGAATATGGCAAGAATCTCTTCTTGGGATAACCGATTAGACAAGTCGATATCTGGAACCTCCAAGGCAACAAAAGACTCTTGTAATTGTCTCTGAAGAGAATAATAAACACAAACCAAAGTCTTATCATCCTTGGTTATAAAATACTTGACTCCTACTTCAGTTGTTTTTGCTGATTCTTCTGTAACTTCAGCATAACTTAATGTCTTCTCTACATTGGAAACATTGCCACAATTGGTACACGTGAATACTGTGTCCCCCCCTGTGGGATGCAAATAGTGCCATTCGTGACTAAGAGACCCTCCAATGTCTCCGGTATCAGCATCAGCAACCACATAGGGAGTCTTTAAGGCTTTGAAGATCCGATGGTACGCTTCCGTAACTGTTTTGTAGCTCTTCATTGCCAGAGGTTCATCGATATCAAACGAGTATCCATCCTTCATAACAAACTCTTTGCCTCTAAGCAACCCTCCTCTTGGTCGTAATTCATCTCGAAACTTGTCATTGATTTGATACACCAAAACAGGATACTCCTTGGGACTGGCAAAAGCAAACAGCTTGATCAACTGGGTCATATCTTCTTCGGCAGTAGCAAGCAATACATAGTCGTCTTTAGTCCCTCCAGCGCCCCGAACCTTATAGAGTTCAGGGTTGTTGTATCTACCAGTGGTACGCCATGACTCCAGCAGAGATAGGAGTCCCAATTGAACCTTGTCAAAGTTCGCACGGGTCATGCTCTCATCTATAACTCCCTTGAGCTTGTCTAAGACACCAAGTCCCATTGGCAAGTAGTTGAAAAGTCCAGACCGTGGTTGATGGATGAAGTTTAGTTTAACCAATAAGTCTGTCGTTGGAATAGACGAAACCAGGTCAAGCTGCTTGATACCATGACAGTATAGCTTTGGTACCCTCTTCAAGTGGAACTGTCGTCTAAACATAATGGACAGTAGCAAAAGTATAAAGAGTGGAAGGTTACTAGTTGGTGTGAAAAGTTGAAAATCTGGGGGACCATAACACCAAAATAGCCCTACCTGTCTACTATATGCGCACCACTACACCACTATTCACTAGTGTAGTAGTCCACTACTTCCTTTACATTCTTTGTAGAATAGATGCGTAATACTTATGATGATACTTAATGACAATTATACAATATTGTTCTGCGTCTACTTAAGCTTATCAAGCTTGTCATTGGCTTCCTTGATAACGTTATCACCAAACAGTCTAAGACTAGCATAGGCCAGGTTCAACTTTTGCTTAGCTGCTTCGACATCTCTGGCCTTAGCAGCGTCACCTTTGGCCATCACATCATCCAAATCCTTCTTGGATCTGTAGTAGTCATCAATGGCCTTCTGCTTCTGAGCTTCAGCTGCTGCACTGGCTTTGTCCAATTTTTGGTTGACATTCTTCTTAGCATCTTCATACAGGTCGCTGACAGCCAGTTTAGCTTCGTAGTACTTTGCGTTTGCTTCCTTGGCCACCTTGTCCCCTGTACGTTTAGCATCGTCGCCCAAGTCCTTGAGTCTGGCATTCAATTGTTCACCCTTCAATTCTGCTTCGCTCTTGGACTCGCCAAAGAGTTGGGCAACCTTGTTAGAAGCATAATGGAGTCCACTCTTGTCATACAAGTACAGAGACCATGATTGACCTTGAGGCTCGTCAATGATGACATACTCTTCTTGCATGACATAATCTTTACCTGTAGCAATTTTATTGACCCAGTCAATGTATCCAATCATTGCTTGTCTCATATAGGACTTGTCTTCATCAGGTTCAGCCAAACGTTTAGCTTCAGCGTCAACCTTATTCAAATAATCGTCTGTGTCTTTGTACACTTTGGACTGCTTGAATCTGTCAGTGACCGACTGAGCCTTGTCAACCACTTCGTCCTTCAAGGCGCTTGTTTTGGCCGACACTTGGGAGCCAAAAGTCTCGATTCTGGGCTTAACATCTTTATTGTACTTTGAGGAAATGTCCAGGGAGAATCTTTGTTGTTCCTGGTGAAGTCTGTGGGGGATTTCCACTTCCTTTTGACGAACCCAATCAGGGAAAATTGGTTGGACATTCTGATCATAATAGATAGCAGAACCAAGGATTACAGCCCCAGTAAGAAAGTATCTTCCAGTACTCATAATGTTAATGATGCTTATGATGTAAAAATTAACTTTACTTAATTAAAGTTATACCTCGAAAGAGCATCATGCAATTCTGTAAATTTTAAGGAGACAATTTAGTATTTATACTCCCGAAACTTTAAACTGGGGTTCTGTCCGAATACTCCCATTACAGGTACATGCTTGCTCTAGACCGATTGTCAAATCCGAAAGGTAGGAATAACACATTACACAGGAAAGAAGGCAATCAGACAAGCATGACAGCAATTGACAGACAGGAAACTATGGAATCCCGACTGTAAGTACACTAAAAGCATCCCCACAGTCAGCCCTGAAAGAATATTTTGGATTTTCTAAAGCTGTGGTTGTTACATAGCATTGGAGAGTGCATATTCACCTGAAATAATCGATGCCACGTTCCCTAAAGAAGCAAGTGACCACTAGTTTGATGCCCTAAACAGCAATCGTAAAAGTCGGGTGGGTTTCCTTTGCTGTTACGTCATCTTATGCAGTTAAAATGTAATATATACTGTGGGATGGAACGGGATGGTATGCACTTCAGAATACAGTTATGACTGTGATAAGATGTCAATTGGCATTTGAGTGAGTGCTTATATTAGTTTGACAACTGTGTTGGTTTCAGTGGATATGGTCACGTGATGTTTTATGGTTAACTAGTATTGGTCACGTGATTTACACTAACTAGTAGAATCAAAGTATTTGATGTATTGATGGTATATTTATGTTGTATTGTACTGTTCTAGAGCCAATTGACTAACTATATACATAAATTCATATACAAATGTATGTATATAGTTAAATGATTAGGTCACGTGATAACTGATAACGCTGATCTCTGATTACATAATCGATCATTCATTTTAATGTGACACAAACACCGGGTACGATTTGATGATGAAAAACGTCAAAATCAAACGGGTAGTAAGGACCCTACTGGATATCGTTGATCATAATACTATTTATTCAATCTTTTACGTTCCGTTAACCCGTGGCAGATTTCTGTTGAATGATCTGTACTTCTCGGGCAAAAGGACATTAATAACAAACAAGGCCAATACCATTTATCAACAGCAGCAAGGCTTATACCATCTACACTACTATAACTATTATTACCGCAGAACATACAACAGAACTAATTGTGAGTGAGATTAGGGGGTTATTTTTCAAAGATATCAACATATATAAAAGAAAGAAAAACTCTCTATTCCTCAAATGACCCATGATATTCAATTTAGTTTTGCTCCAACGTCAAAAGAATCGCTTTATGACCTTTTCAAGATCACCTCAAGTGATCATCTTCATGCAAGCTTTGCAGTAAATCGTCTACACTACCGTTCGTGGAGATTATGGTCCTCGAAAATGAAAACAGGCACAAAAGATAATGATAATGATATTGTGACCATAGTAACCAATCTACTGGAGGAAGAGGTACATAAGAGTCGGATTACAATTAGTGGTAAGAATGCGAACAAGTCTGTGGCATCATCAGCTCCCACACCTTTCCCTATTACCCCCACATTATTTAATCATAGTCACAATAATAATATCAATCATATGCCTCATAAGAAATACTTTGATGAAGGCTCGGATGATGATGACTCTTATGTTTCTGATATTTCTAGTGATGATGCTGATGACAACCATAATGGTGGTGGCTCGAACGATGTTAATCATGATCATAATCTCAAGATAGACCAAGTCATTATGGAATTTGATAAGACAAGTGAATCTTCCTCTCAATCCATCGCCAAACCCAAGGCAGTAAATTATTCGACTGCTGGCTCAGAACTGCTGGCAGTTACTAAATCGGTTTCACCAAATCATAGAGTGGAAGGAGGTACCACCACTAACTCCCATTTGGCTTCGGCCTTTAAAGATAAGCGGATTTTTTACATTGAGAATTCCCCTACCCCCGTTGATCCCCCATTGCATTCCAATTTAACGACACCACAAGTCGGTGGTGATGGTAGTTCTCAGCGTACTTCATCTTCTGACGTTGGTGATCCACATCAAGCATTGAAAAGACAAGACTCTCTTTTCTCTAATTATAGTTTTAGATCGGAAAACGGAAAAGCCAATCGAAATAGACTGGTTTCCTCCGTACTTAATCCTAATGGGCTTCCACCACCAGAAGAACATTTTTCGAGTGAAGACGAATATACTTCCACCGATATTTCCGAGATGGACGACGATGATGATGACGATGATGGTGATGATGACGATGATGAATTCGATGACACTGTGGAAGACATCAAGTTTAAGAGACGCGTGATTGAGGATGTAGAAGATGAATCTGAAGCAAGTATCAACAATACAAACAACAACTACAGCAATACTATTAACAATCATCTGAATAACATTAACAAATTCTTACCTTCAAGGAAGAATAGTCAAAGAAGTGAAGCTAATAGCAACTATGAAGATGATTCAAGTGAATGGTTATCTATTACAGCCTCAGAAGATTCACATCATGAAGATCAAGCTCCACCACTCGTATTTCAAAAGATTAATCCTGAGAAATCATCTTCTACGCTTAATTATATGGCAGAGATAGATGAGAAGGAAGAAGAGGGAGTAGAAGTGGCTCTGTATGATAGAGAAGATACTTCTTCTCCCAACTCTCCCAAGGCTAAACGAAAACCTAAGTCACTTTTATCCGGGTTATTTCTTAATGAAATGGCTCAAACTAATGGAGGAGCTTCGGCATTCAAGTATCCACCTAAAAAAAATGATGGGAAACCTATACTTAAAAGATCTTCAACCACTGGAATCATTACTATTGAACAGAACCCCAAAAATGATACCAAAGTGAAGAGATCTTCAATTATCTTTACCAAAAAGCATATGTCACTCAGTGATATCTCAAGAAACTATCCCCATTATGCCAACGAATTGGTTGAGAATACATTACTTTTAGATAATCCACCTCCCAGTTCAAATTCCCTCAAACCCTCTTCCATACTTGAGAAAGAAGGCTCAGCACAGTCAAGAACTACTCAGAACAACCAAAATCTAATGGAAGACCCTAATGAACTGCTTATTCGAAAGCAAAAATCAGTTGTGGGACTTTCAGATTTCAAGGTGACGATAACCAATAGTCATACTAATGGGATGTTATCGAGTTCATTAAGTAGATACTCGCCAAGTTCTAGAGTCAGTACTTCGTATGATGATACTCATGGGAACAACAACGACTCAAATGGAGGTGGTGGTGCTACTACTACTACTACGAATGAGAGTAGTAATGGAAACATCAAGTCAATGCTTTCAAAGTCATCGCGAAGTCTTTCTGGGCTATTTAATGTTTCTAAGATGAAACTATCTCTTACACCCTTGAATAGACCGGAACAGAATGTACTGAACGACAATGTTGTTACACTGGCATCTAAAAGAGAGGAGCCTTTTGCTGTCGATTCACATGAGAAGTCACCAAATGTTGTCAATGTTTCTACTCCTCCAAAAGTCATTCTACCTCATAGCCCACAAGTTCATTCGCTATTATCATCAAAAGATACTACACAATCTAATGCCGACCAACCACTGGGTGTTCATTCCACAACTGCCCCAAGATTATCGCCAGGGACACTACGGAAAGCTATGATCCAATCTGAGCTTTCGAGCCTGTTGAAAGAATCGATCATTAAAGATTATAAGTTGGGTAAGGTGCCAAAACCTGATCGCGTTGTCCCAAATATTGGACCTGAGTTGGTGCGGGCTATCTCTGACAATAATGAGGAGGAGGATGATGACTATCATTCCAAGGGATGGTAATTATATATCATTTCTAGAATATAATTAGTAAAAAGTTTGGGATCCAATGGTATAAGATTAATGCTTTCAAGATTATAGCCTTTTTAGTCACGTGATTGGTCATGTGTATTCCTTGATAATGATAAAAACAGCGATGGGTTTACGTAAAATGTGTTTGTACGCCTTCTTTATCCACCACGTAAAACATGAAAACATGTTACTATGAGCTTCTAGGAGTTGATACTGCTGCATTAGAAGCAGATCTCAAGAAGGCTTATAGGAAGAAGGCTCTTCAGTTGCATCCCGATAAGAACCCAGGGAATGTAGAGGAAGCCACTGCACAGTTCAATCTTGTACGGGCAGCTTATGAGGTGCTCAGTGATCCTCAAGAACGAGCGTGGTATGATTCGCATAAGAACCAGATCTTAAGAGACGATGATGACATAGGCTTAGACGGAAATAACTATGATGGTGATGAGATGGTGATACCTCTGATTTCTGTGGAAGATATCTATCGATACTTCAACCCAAGCATGTACACTACGTTTGATGATTCTAGTCATGGGTTCTACAGCATAGTCAATCTTTTGTTTGAGAGATTGGCTCGGGAAGAGGTTCAACATGGTAAGTACCAGAACCTACCCAAATACGACAGATACAAGGATGATGACTCTACTGCCAATGTGACGAGTCGCGAGTTCTTACTCTTCCCCCGATTTGGTAACAGTAATTGCGAATTCGTAGAGGTTAAGGATTTTTACGGCGCATGGGGAAATTTTCAAACGGTCAAGACATTCAATTGGATGGACGAGTATCGGTATTCGCATGCGCCCGATCGTCGCACCAGACGGCTAATGGAGCGGGAGAATAAGAAGCTTCGAGACGGGGCGAGGAAGGAATACAACGAGACCATCCGGAAATTTGTAGCGTTTGTGAAGAAGAGAGATCCTCGGTACAACGATGGGTTGAAGAATTGGGAGAAACAGAAACGATTGCAACGTCAACAGGAGATTGAAAAACAACTACTCCAACAACACCAAGCCAACTTGGAGACGTTGGCGCGGAAAAACAACTATGAGGTCCAGGACTGGCAACAGTTGTCGGCCAAAGAGGTTGAGGAGTTGGAAGTGTTGCTTCAAGAGGAATATGCTTCTGTAGACACTGATCTGGAGTTCGCTGATAGCAATGACGAAGGGGACCTGGCCACCGAAGAAGAGAACATTTTTGAGTGTATCATATGTAACAAGTCGTTCAAGATGGAACGCCAGTTTGAGGTACATGAGAACTCCAATAAGCATAAGAAGTTGGTGAAGAAGTTGAAGTGGGAAATGAGGAAGGAGGGAATCGAACTTGGCATTGATAAGGACGACATTGATTTGGACGAGTTTGAGACAGCGGAGGAGGATAATGATTATGATAGTGAAGAGAAGAATCATGGTGATAGTGAAGAGGAGGAAGAAGATGCGCATGTTAAGACTCAAGATGAAGGTCTTACATGGGATATTCATGAAGAACATACCAGTAGGCTTGAATACGAGGTTGATGACGTTATTGACTCAGATATAGAAGTAGAACAAAGCTCGTTTGTTCATACACCAAAGCCAAAGAAGAACAAAAAGAAACCAATTCCCGAAATGGATCTTGGTCTTGAAGAAGTTGATGATGAATTGATCAAATTGGCCAAGGGAATGAAATTGGAATCTGATGATGATGAGGACTGGAGTGTCGGATCCAACAAGAGGAAAGTTAAGAAGAAGAGGACACCTAAGGAGTCAAGTACAAGTACAAGAGAAGCTACACCACTTGAAGCTGAGTCTAAAATTGATATTACTGTATCTAACGGTGCTGAACTATGTGCGATATGTAAACAGGTGTTTGCTTCAAGAAACAAGTTGTTTCGCCATGTTAAGGAAACAGGACATGCTGCTCCTCCCCGCGAAGTACAAGGCAAGAAGAAAGGTAAAGGGAAGAAGAGTCGGTGATAAGAGTCGTTATTATTGTCGACGTCTTACCTTATACCCATCTTTGTCTTCTTATACTTGGCAACAACAGCTTCATTTATTCCCTTGTTACTTTCGTGACCTAATCCTTCACCTTCTATCCATCCCATCTTCATGAGTAGCTGTCTACCAAAATTATCTTTTTCAATCAGTGGTGCATTCTCTCCAACAACTTCTCCTTCACGATAATGAACCTTGGGTCCTTTCTTTTCCTTTTCTGGTCCACTTTCAGGGACTTCTGGTCTTAGAATTCCCTTGACATCTGTTCGTTTGAATATAGGTCTTTGTCTCAGAATACTCTTGATGTTACCATAATCTGGCAAGTATCTAAACGATTTTTTGGTCTTTGAAACCTTGATAAACACCTTCTTGCCACTTCCACAAGTGTCCGTTCTCATGTTATAGAATCTGGCAAGCTTGGATAAAGTTCTGTTGCCATGGGGATCTAATGGAGGGAACGAAACTGATACTCGATCAACAGCATTCAAAAATGAATCAAATTCTTCAATCATCTCACTTACCTTAATGGCATATGGATATTTCACTGATAAGTCACCTTTACTCAAGCCTCTTTGTTGTTGATCTTGTTTCCTTTGAGCTGTTCTTAACTTCTTCAGTTGCTTTTGTATTTGGTATTGGTCCATTAAACGTTGACGCATTTCAGTATCCAATTCCACTTGGATTTGGTCAACATCCAACATCTTCTTACGTCCTTTACCTTTGGTTCGTAAGCTTTTGGTAAGAATCATATCTTCTGGAGGTCTGGATAAAGAGCTATGGGCAAATGCTGCCATTGCTCGTATGGATTCTAAATCTTCTTCTTCTTCTTCTTCTTCTTCATCTTCATCTTCATCTGATGAGGATGAGATATAGATATCAGAATAAGAATCATCGTGTTGAGCTTTTTTGTCCTTCTTTGGCAATTCTATAAGGCCATTGGTGATGTGTCTCATGAATTGAGTCAATCGATGTTGTGGAACTCCATTATCCAACACATATTGGTGAACCTCAGCTTCGTCTATCCATGCAAATTCACCACATGTGAGCTCCTCGTTGCAAACATATACTTGATTCTGGATTCCAAAACGAACATTTGATATCTGAATCTTTGAACAATCAAACTCGAAATCCTCTTCAAGGAACCCATACGGTTTCTCGTCATCTGATTCTGAATTTGAATCTGATTCTCCTTCATCGTCTTCTGAATCTTCCTCAATATTGGCGATGTAATCAGCAATGGAATCATCTTCCGAACTCGAGTCATCCGTACTTTCAGAGTCATCTTCATCTTCATCAACAAATCCTGTTGTTGACATGCTGTTCAAAGCTGCAACCGTGTACATATCAGCAGTTGTGTTTCCTCTACTGTCTTTCGAAGTATGCAATGTGACATTACCAATGGTGATGACCGGATCATATTCAATCGCAGATGGTTCTTCGGAGACCGCAGCAGCAGCAGTCATCTTTGATCGAACTATATCAAGAATCTTGGCAGTCTTAGACTTTGAATGTGAAGTCAGATTATCACCAACATTATCAATTTCAAAATCATATAAACTTTCACCTTCATCTTCTGATTCTTGTACCAGTTCCAGAGAAGAGTAATGCATCTTACTGTCAACTTCATCCTCAACTTTATCCTCTTCAATGGCCTCTTTTTCCTCATCCTCCTCTTCTTCCTCCTCTTCTTCCTCCTCTTCTTCCTCCTCTTCTTCCTCCTCTTCTTCCTCCACTTCTTCCTCTTCTTCCTCTTCCTCTTCTTCCATCTCCTCAAGCACTTCAGCTAGTATGTCGTCGTCGTCCAATGTCGTCTTCTTCAACTTTGATATCAAGTCTTTCAGAGGATCATACTTCTCCTGAGACCGGACAAACTCAATCGGCCTGAACCGGAACCCATTGTGTTCCATATCATCTTGCTCATGTCTTATAGTATATCTTATCCCATCCATGAGCGATGTGCCTGTCTTGGACGGAACATACAATGTCTCATCGAACTCTTCTAAACCGGGAAATGACATCCGAGGCTGTCCAGAGAACCTTGGACGTCTATTAGAATTCATTTCACTGCCTCCTCTATCTCTACCTCCTCTTCCACCACCTCTTCCACCACCTCTTCCACTACCTCTTCCACCACCTCTTCCTCTGCCTCTTCCACTACCTCTTCCTCTTCTGGTACTCGACCCACGTTTTCTATCGCCGTGATCAGCGGCGTTCTTCTCATCATGGGACACCTGTTCGTTCTCACGGCGTCTCCTACTCTTCTTGGAATGTCTCGCCATTTAAGATTTTGCTTTAGTATGATATATATAGTGGCTAACATGTGCCCTTAAAGCATAGTTCTTTCTTTATATTACTTTTGAACTGAACTGTATATATCAGTTGGTAGCGCAGAAGAGATTAGCTCTATGTAATTGTATGCAGTCTTTTGTAGTTGCTGATAGTAATACATTCACAACCTAGTAAGGGGAAGTCTATTACTTACTCTTTTCTTCTTTAAAAACGTTGACAGGTTAACCATTCAAGTTAATTATGGATCAACAACCTTCTAGCACTAATGATCTGGATACTGTACATTTCTCAGAGCCGAATTCGGATAGCTTGGTCGAGGAACAGGCTGTCAAAGTTGATGTATTATCAGGGGCAAACCCTCCACCAAAAAGTAGTGATACATCTATCGTGATTGATCCTATTGATAGTTTGGCGGTTAATGGGTCTGTGGGTGGTTCTAGACCCACTTCTGGTGGTAATGGAGCTGTTTCCGCTATTAGCTCGTTTTGGAACCAATGGACTCAAGCTGCTACTGCTACTGCTACTGCTACTGCTACTGCTACTACTCCTCCAGTAATGATCCAAGACAAACAATATACCGAACTCAAGGACTTTGAAAGCAAGATCACGGGGATCATCAATCTTACGTATCGATTTGATTTCGAGCCTATCCCCAAACATCCTGATGGTCCTACTCCCATGGGGTTCATCCCCAACATGATCTTGACCAAAGGGATGTATCACAATTTTACTCGTAATGTAGCCAACTTAATAAGCTCTGAGGCTTTTACCAATGATGTTGGATGGGGTTGTATGATCAGGACTTCTCAGAGTCTACTTGCTAATTCTTTAATGCTGTTTGGTGGAAGATCAGTTGATGAAGCCACGGTTCTCGGGTATTTCCGTGATAAGTCTACTGCTCCATTTTCGCTTCATAATTTCATTCAGGTAGCTGGTGAATCGCCCCTTCAGGTTAAACCGGGCGAATGGTTTGGTCCGAACGCTGCCTCTCTTTCCATTAAACGATTGACTAACGGCTTACAACAGTGGGGGCCACTCCCTAAGATCGAAGTTATGATAGAGGCAAGTGATATGTACGACGAAAGAGTTAAAGCAGTGTTCGCTAAACGAGACATTTCTGGATTATTAGTGCTATTTCCTGTCCGTTTGGGAATAGATAAAATACATTCGGTTTACCATTCAAGTTTGCTTCATCTTCTTTCAATTCCTCAGTCTGCAGGCATTGCTGGGGGGAAACCGAGCTCTAGCTTTTATTTTGTGGGGTTCCAAGGCACAGAATTGATTTATTTGGACCCCCATTACCCACAAACATGTACTGAAGAAGATATAAAGGTGTTGAACGAATCTTACCATCCCAAAAATTATCATCGTTTGGACATCACCGGCTTGGACCCTTCAATGATGATTGGTGTCAACTTGCGTGATTGGGATGATTATGTTGCCTTCAAAAAAAGCTGTGCGGCGAATTCTAACAAAATCATATACTTCCAAGAGCATCCACCTTCTTCTCAATCGATGTCTTCCGTTCCTACTGCTACTCTCAGACCGAGGAAGAATTCAGAATTTGTTCTGATAACGTCTAAGGATTACGAAGAAGATTTTGTAACAATAGACAATGATCAGAGTGAATTTGTTGAAATTAATAATGTGGCGGCGGTTCACGAAAGAGATGCTGAAGTATTAGTTTCAGTTCCTGCTGAAGAAATTGTTATCGTTGATAAAAGTTAATCAAACTTGCTGGTCAAGATTGAAAGTACTACACATGGGCGATCCTTTTATAATTGTACTACCATCAATTTAGAAAAAGTCTTTCGGACTGAGTTGATCATTAAACTACGTTGTAACTTACTATTATATTTTTCAGAGAGGCCTCAAGACCCTTGGTCATATGATAGGATGTTATTAGTCTCCCTGCATTATTCATCTCAGTACTTTGATGGTTTACAATACCTACTTCAAGTTGGTACTATTTAGAGCACCACCCCAGGATCCAATTGGAGTGCAACTTACTATAAAATTTGGACCTTGTGTTGTTGGATAAGCTGGAATCTTTTCGTTTTGGATGAGTAGCCCTGTGAATATAGTTTGAGGATGAAATAATCGTTTGTTTGAGGTTTGGATTGTAGGGATGGATCGTATTATGCGTGTGGTAATACGTGAATAGAATTTTTTGTCCTCTAATCTTTGTTAAAGTTGGACCAACAAAGAAAAATACGTTATATGGTACATGACCAAAGAGTTCATTTGCAGATTCCAGAGGCTAAAGTTTCTTTGCATAATTCCGAACTGGAATGTAGTTGAAAATGAAATATGGGATTCATTGTTCAATCTCATGCTGATTGCCACAAAGAGCTGGCATTGAATCATTATGAGGGACATCAAGTCATGATACATTTGAAAGCGACAAAGGACAGTCATTTTTGCACTCCTTGTTTTTTGATCAGTTGGAGTTGTTAAGCCTGAGACACTGAAAGTTCCATTTTCTGCTGTTCTCTTCCTATTGTAGATGGAGAAGATGGTCATGTGAACTGAAGTCGTGAATAATACACTGGGGTCATTTCCTTGCCGAGCCAGTTCGTGATGTTCACAAGAAGTTTTAAAACTTATCATTGATTTCACGATTAATATACAGATCAACTCCTGGATAAATTCATTTTACATGTGTTCATTATTTTGCAGACTTCGTTTGCAACCTGTCAAATAAGTTGACTTCGATATTCTTATTCCTGCATACGATGAAGTTGCAATCTCGTATTTTATTTAATGACATGCAAGTGAATTTTATCCATAGATACAAAGATGTACCCACTTGGAGCCGTCCCCTAGTAAGCTGTAAGATGACTTAAGTCATTTACATCAGTTATTACATTCGCTATAACCTGAATTATTGTTAAGTACACAGAAAACACCTTTGATTAGCGACATTCTCAAACAAATAAGTTTCAGCAGAACTCCTCACAGTTACTACTTAAGATGATGCTGTTTCCTGCAGTAGAAGCTGCAATAGAAGCTCCACTAATATACGAAATAATACTTTTTTTTGTATAGTAATTACAAAGTTAATTTTACTACAATGATTGTAGTCAAATGCCATTACATTTGGTTCAAATGTTCACCATAAAGAGAAAAATTATAACAGCCTTGGTACTGTTTCTCGCTATTCTAACAACTATTTATAAACAGTATAAGAACTAAAAGGGAATAGTAATAAATCCAACTGGAAGCATTTTAAAATGGTGTTTGGGTCTTCCGATGTTTAGGTCCATAAGTAAGTATTGTACCGAACACGACCAAATAAAAGTTTGGAAAGTTAAAGGCATACTAGTATGACTTAGAACAACCTATATGTCTCTTCCTACAACAATAATATGATCGATGACAGTTTGAAGATATGTACTGTGTGTGCATCCAATAATAACCGTTCAATGGAGTCACATAAGCAGCTCCAGGATGCAGGATACAACGTGAAATCGTTTGGTACTGGGTCAGCCGTTCGATTACCAGGTCCATCACAAGACAAACCCAATGTTTACGAGTTTGGTACACCATACGAAGACATTTACAATGATTTGATGAACCAGAGTGCCCGGAAGATGTATGAAGCCAACGGATTAATTCATATGTTGGACAGAAACAGACATGTGAAGCGAGCACCGGAGAAATGGCACAACAATAAATATGCGGGTAAATTTGACTTAGTGATAACATGTGAAGAGAGGTGTTTTGATTCTGTGCTTGAAGATTTAATGTATAGAACATACAGCAAGAATGATGATGGAGATTATGATGTGAAGACCCTTGTGCATGTGATCAATGTGGATATTAAAGATGATAATGAAAATGCTATAATTGGAGGTAAGGGCATTCTTAAGTTGGTTAATATGATACATGAGTTCCGTCGAAAGAAAATTGAGGATGGAGGGGATCCATCTGAGCATATTTTAGAGGATCAGATGACTAAGATCTTGACCCAATGGCAAACAGAACATGTTCATTTGCCAACGTTATATAGCGTGACATATTATTAGGGATTAAGGGAAATTAATACATCTACAGGTACATACATATGTATATACATTATAATAATGTACGCATGCAGATATACGAAGACAAAAGGTATAGCACATATGCATAAACCTGAGTATACATGCGTACAAACTTACATATAAACGTACACACATACAAATATACTGGAAACGATTTATCTCATCTCCGCGAAAATTAAATGTATGAATAAACGCTTCTTCTCTTCCTCTAGCAATGAGCGGCACAGGGAACCTGAGAAAAGCTAAGCTCTACAGCAGTCGACAAATCCGAACTCAAGTCAATGATAGTTCGTTTTCTTCTGAAGGCGGGAAGCTTCTGATTCCTCAGTTTCTTCAATCGCGTCAATTTGAGATCGAATCGCTTGAACGAGCACAGTTGCAATCCAAATACAGCGGAGCCGCCAGATGTTTCCAAACACTTCCTCGGACTTTAAGACGGCGTGTAGCATCGCATAATGTGAAGCGGATCCCCAAGAGACTTCGAAACCGAGCCATTCGTGAAATGTCCGAAGGCACAGTGAGTGCCATGAAGAAGCAATGGAAGTCGCCTCGTATTCGTAATTTAAGAGGCAAACAAAGATACAGATTACTTATGACCAAAAAGCTACTCCTGATACAGACAAGAATGAAATATATGCGTAGTTTTCCCAAGAACTATCGGTTGACTAGTAACACCCAGAAGAGGCTGTTGCGTCACATTTGGAAGGGGTTGAATCGTGAGCTTCGCTTGCAACGACAGGAGAAAGCGAAGGACCCCCACAACCGCTTAAATAACAGAGTGGGGGCGTACGATAATTATGGCAGGGGAGGTGAATTGGCAGAAAGACCCACTGGTAACATCAAATATTGGAAACGTCAACGTGATTACGTATGGTTGACCAGTCATATGTGGCATGTGAAACGGTTCCACATGCTTAAGATTCATGGGTGGCAAATCCCGTTGCTGCCCACCCAAAAGTGTTTCAAGTCCATGAATAGAGCGAAGAAACAGGACTGTGTTATATTTGATACGTCATATTTGAATCATATGGTTGTGAGGACCAGGACCAGCTCGTCTACGTCTTCAATTTTCAACGACTTCGTGGTCCCATTGGCCAAGATCACACAAGAGGAGGCGGTACGTTCAAGCGGAGTCTATGAAGGATTGGTGTACTATCGTCGTGGCAACAGTCCTTACATGCTGACAACGCTCGTGTTGATTTATTGGAATGGCGATACGGCTATCGTGCGAACATATCCTTCTGCCTACGAGGAGTTATTTGCACATGTCGTGGCCGAGTACGCCAATTGTGTGGAAATAGATGATTGTAGATACGCCATCGGGAGTCTTGAACTTCGTGGACCGAAAGCTCTTGAATTGCTTACCAAAAATCTAAGTGTGAGCGAAGAGAGTGAACTGTTGCAGTTGTGGAATTCAATGGCAAAGTTCCCGGATACATATCCGACAGGGTCTTGTTTATCTATTAAAATGAGCGATCCTCGTATTAAGAAGAGGAAGACCAGCGGAGTGAACTCGATTGCTTCATTGTCGTTTATTGACTTGTTGAAAATGTTAATTTCTCATCGTCCTACAACCACTTTGACTGACCACGCAGAACGATATGCAAGTTATGAAGAAATGAAGTCCATCAAAGAAGTTCAAAAACAAAATGCTGCTACTCCTGCTAACGTGCCAATATTGCTTATAAAGCTTCAATCTAGTTCCTGGACCCTTTTGATGCCTTGGTATTGGATTCTTCCAACGTGGCATGTACTTGTGAAATCACCCAAGGCGAAACCCGGTGGTCAGAAACAGATTAGACAGTTTAACTTTGAAGCAGGGATTAAGAGTTACCCAATAGATTTCCCATTCACACCAGATGGATGGCATTGGCAGCAAACTCAAAAAACTATCAAGGCATTGGTATATTCCAAATTACCCAAAAGCAAACGGATTAATTTCGATCAATATGAAGGTCCTTTGGACCCCCATGGAAGTGATTGGGAGTTTCTCCGTCGTTTGCATTATGAACTAAAGGAATTGAAACAACAGAATAAACTTCCTTTAGACACTGGATCGGATTTTGCTAAGTTCAATTACGAAAGAGATATCACCACGAACGAAGAGACGGTACAACAAGTTATTTCACGAAACATTACTCTGGTGCATGATCTTGTGGTTGTAATAAAATCTGGAATGGCTATGAAAAAGTCTTTTCCTGCTCGTAGCATTTGCTTACAAGATCCAAAGTCTACTACTACTAACGAAGAAGACGAGAGTACTAAGATACCTATTTTACCAGTTAAGTCAATTGGATTAAAACTTGGTACGGGATTGTTGAAGGATAACGCACGTATTTATCGTTGGTGTGCGGATCCTTCAGACCATAATAAAATGATTGTGGAACTAATTGGGTTCATCAGTAGTGGAGGAATGAACTTAGATTTGGGGAAGCTGCTGGGTATAGGGTGTGTTGTGGGAGATGCTGATTTGACAGGTGGGAAAGTACTTGTAAGAAATATTGGTCAAACAATATTTCATGAGGCCACAGTAAAGGAATTATAGATCAAAATAAAGTAATGTCACTAAATATAATTATTGTGTGAACGATGTCCATCACAATGTCCATCCTCTTCTCCATTATCGCATACAAGTTACCCGGACAAAGTATTTCAGTATAAAAAGACTCGGTTCGCACCAAAAATGAAATTTTTTCACTTCTTTTAAAACTTCATACTTACCTCGAGATGTTATGGGGGATCAAGTAGCCCCATAACCTGATAGATCTGTTGTGGTGTCTGGCATAGGACACAGGCTTTTTATACGTTTAAATGACACAATCCTCTGGAGTGTGTTGTTTGCTTGATATCGTGCTCGTTTATGATGCGAGGTGGATGTTAGGTAGTATGAATTGCCTTGGGCATTGCACGGGAATTATATGAGAGTATGGTTTCTGGCTCCATCAACGTTGCATCTGTCTGCCAACGCTTGTTAACTGTGTTTGAGTTTTAATGTATGGTGTTACAGTCTTGCATTATGCTCAAATATGGGAGCGTGTGGGTCTTTAAATTTTTGATTTTTCTCATTTAATAACTTAAACAGTGTTTAACAATGAGTGGTATTATGAGCATGCTCTGACATCTCGTGCCAGCAAAACCAAACCCCAAAAGGGATGTAAAATGAACTAAACTATGATGGTTCATGGAGCTGAAAATAAACCTAATCCATATTAGTCACGTGATCATTAGAATCACGTGAAGTATTGAATTTGGAAACGAACCTTTTCAGGAACACACATGCTGTGGATGGGGTTATTTTCCATGCAACAGTTGGTGCGAACAGATACATATGTTGTGCTAATCAACTTCCGATACACGGCATTTATGTTCACTCAATAATATTTCTAGGCATGCGGTGAAGAGTCTGTATTAATGTAATATCACATGTTGGACCATTCAAATATCCACACTTCCTATTTGAATAAGCTCTTTATGTTCATCCGAACAAATTCTTCGTACTCAATGTTTTATTTAGTCACTGCTGATACCAGTTCATGTCCTTTTATTAAGTAATCTTATGTCAAAATTTAAACCATCGTGTGCTTATCAAAACTATTCACCTCTAAATAAGTTTTATTGTCTCCATTCTCTTGTAACCTCACTTTAGATTTGACTCTTCAAATGACTTTAGACATTTATTTTGTTTATTTCTCTTTTAGTCTTCAAGTTGACATAGTAACTATTTCATACACTTACGTTCGAGGCATGAGGTCACGTGTCGGGTAGAATTTAGTTTATCTCTGTTATCGTAAATCCGAATCGTCAATGTCGATATGAGAATAGGGGTTTTACTAATGATTAACCATTGTGTTGCATTGGGGTGGAGATGGAGATTGGCGAAAGGGTGAATAATCTTGACACCCAATAGCAGCAAGCCTCAACTGGAGAAAATTAAACTGTGGGTTGAAGATATTACACAATATAGTAACACTGTACAAATTACAAATTAAGGTGATAGAAATTGGAATAAATCAATTGTTGGCCCTGCTGGTAAAGATAAGACCATTAAGCAAGCCACTTAATGGTCTTATACAAAAGTAGTTATTTTATTATGGAATGCAACAAGGTTTGTTTGTGAGGGCTGGTGAGCCAGAGGGAAGCCCCATTTGCGTTTAGGTAAAAAAGTTCCACTTTAGGACGATAGTCCCAAAGTAGAAGGTTCTTTCCCATAAACAGAGCTGGCATGTAACTCATACAGGTCATTTTACATGAGTATGCCGGAGAGGACTGCATACCAGTTTTTAGATTGTGAAGCGTATACACAGGTTAGCTAAAACTTAATTGTGTTAAACAAACGACTAACGGTAGCACCAGCCAAGAGCTTATTAACTACATTGTATGCTATCTATCAGCCGTCCTGTACTTGGTTAGGGAGGAAGTCAAAAGATTATTAGTTATGGGATTGAAGAAGAAATAGATAAACAAACAGAGCAGCCATATGTTGGTGTTGAAATTTGAAACGGAATTAGTTAAAGATAGAAAAACAAAAGTGTGGTGTAGAAAGAGTATTAATCCGTGCGTATGTAGGTGAGTACATTAGAATGTAAATGCACAAGTAGAGAGACGATGTTTACATGAAGTGGGAAATTCTTTCTTTTCTATCATTCGGTATAAAACATGTATGGAAGTCAAATATCGTAATGAAGAACTTTCCGACAGTGTTTGTATAATTCTGGAGTTCAAAAAATGTTTTGCTTCAATTCAATTGTAGAATACGCAATACAAAGAAATGCCGGTTTAGTATAGGCATTTCTGCTTATTCTTACTATTATGATTGTGATAATTATTGTTG
The DNA here is from genome assembly GCF_019049425.1 of Lizanozyma spartinae. Taxonomy (NCBI): domain Eukaryota; kingdom Fungi; phylum Ascomycota; class Pichiomycetes; order Serinales; family Debaryomycetaceae; genus Lizanozyma; species Lizanozyma spartinae. The sequence goes on from NW_025065054.1 coordinate 569,850, forward strand.
TAGTAGTAATAATCAACTACATTATTATTGTAGACACAACCCTGTGTGGCTGCGAAAATTTGTAATGCCACAATAGTTACATTAACAAAAAAGAAATACTTGCATTGTGCAGTTAGCCTGGTAACACCGCCCGAGGTGAAGCCGTACAGGACAGAAAGCTTATAATATGCATTGTTCTGCATGAAGGTCATCTTGTGTGGCAACGGTAACGCTCTTGTGAATAATTTTTGAGAATGGATTTCCACTCCGATGACTCCAGTACCAAAAACTATTTAAGTCGCGGTTTCTCCTAAGTAGATAACATTTTCGAGTTTGGTGTTTTTTTTCTTTTCTTTCTTCTTTATCCTATAGATCAAGTCCTTCGCTTATACCCTACTATCGCTCAATTTATAATGCAATTCTCCAAGGTTATTGTCCCAGCTGCTTTGGCCGTCGCTGCCTCTGCCTCTGCTAACGTCACCGTTACCACTGAAGTTGTTGTCACTGACTACACCACTTACTGCCCAGAAGCAACCTCTGTTGTTGTTAACAACAAGACCATCACCGTTACTGAGGCCACCACTTTGACCATCTCTGGTCCTTGTACCATCCCAACCACCTACGTCACTGTTCCATCCAGTGTTGCCCCAGCTCACTCCACTGTTGCTAACATCTCCACCACCTACGCCGGTGCTGGTTCTAAGGTTGCAGCCGGTGCTTTTGCTGGTGTCGCCGCCGTTGCTGCTGCTTTGATCTAAGTTTAGATCAAAACATCTGTTTAATTTAACTTAATTTTGTATACGGTAGATAAATAAATTGGCATACGGTTGTATGGTTTAAATTTTCTTGTAATTCTTGTGTGGTTTTTCTTACATTCACATCGTTGGGTTTTGCACGACCTTTCTACTCAGCGTGGGAGGTTTTCCCTTACGTAAGTTTTCTGTTATATTCCAAACACAAGCCATAAACATGTGGTATGCACATATAGTGACATGCTCATTTGCATGTGTGTGTACATAGGTGTTTGTATATATGTGTAAACTTAGTTTGCATAACTACAATGCACATAAAACATTACCAGACATATACTTATACAAATATGTACGACCTCCGTGTTAGGCTCTTGTAGTTTGAATATGTATTAGATATAGAGAGCAGTTCTACAGTTATCAAACATGTCGCTAACTGACCTTGCACAGCTGTAAATTCTGCGTCTTCCCAAAATTCTCAGCTAGGGCCACTGAATCTTGAGGAATAAGCATTATCTTAATCTAATGTCTTGTCTAACAAACTCATCTAAAGGGATGCTTTACTATTTGAAATTATTCATATTAAGTTCTTGTAGTTTGAGAATACATGGTATGACCTTGGGACTTTCTATACTAAATGCTTGCAAATCAGGCTAGGAAAAGGTATATATCGCAGTTTGTGGTTTCAATTTTGTGGGACGTCAAAGTGCGTAGTTTGTCATTCAGTACGATGTTCATGAGGTTTTCGTATAATAAAAGCCACAATTCCTTATTCCAATATGATTGGGTCGGAGTTCAAATATCAGACATGTATTACAAGATAGAAAGGAAAGTGGGCTTGATGTCAAGAGGGCTTAGTAGCAAGGGCACATGGGCGGGGAGTGTGTGTTAAGACCAAAATTATACGTAAGGAACCAAACCAATGTTATCAAGAGAATTGAAAGAAAGCTTCCAGCATACATGACTACTTTTATGATGCCGACAAAGCGAGATAGCATAAAACGAAGGGTGAACGGGTATGAAATCCATGTTCCCTTAACACTAAGCCCCTCTTCCTTTCAATCTTGAAATACATGCCTCTTCCGTGACGAACCCAGGTTCGTATTAGCTCCTGCCTGGATTGAACCTAGCAATCACTATACATACACTTGCACATACATGAAGTGCCTCCGGGTTAGGTTCTTGCAGTTTGAGAATACATGGTTCGTATAAATTAACATAGGATTCTCCCCTTGGGGCTTTATATTCCAAGTATTTGCGAAGCGGGTACTGGAATAGAACCTGGGGCTACGGAGTTATACCACCGCCGAAGGTAATAGCGATGTAGTCATATTGGAGATTGGGTTGCCTATTTGAAGAGCGCCAGTCTAACAGCATATAAGTATGCATGAACATATGTGATACACATGCATGATTTTATGCATGTATGTATATATGCATGTACAACGATAAATGTAATCAAATACTTTCACTATATACAACTAATCTCAATCGGTATTCCAAAGACCTTTTAGTTCGTCCCATACTTGATCACCTTCTTTAGGTATCACTTTGGCTCGGTCACTAAATTTAAGTGATTGAATCTCTCCTTTAGTTCTTGGCTCCAATACCTTATGTTGATCTAGACCTAACTTGATTCGTACATTAGGATCACATATCTTCATAGCCGCCAAGAGTGTATAGTAAGCATCGTTCCCTCCATTATGCATCCGACTCACAGGTATGTTCAAGGACCTGCAAGTTTGTTTCAACGTGGCATATCGGTCAAAACTCATAGAATATAACATATGAGTATCCACAGTAGCGATGTCTGTAGGAACTAAAACTCCCATCAGTTTGAGAAACTTTATATCTGATCCAACTCCGTGGCTAACAAAGACATCGTCATTGGCTCCAGCGTTGGCCATCACCTTCTGTAAAGTTAGCTTGATGTCTTTATGATTCATCAAATACGATTGACCTCCATTGAACCCAAACTTGTGATCTGGAACAAACTTCCCATTGACTTTATGCTTATGTTGTTTAACAATGAGATGTATGTTCTGGATATGAGGGACTATCGCATGTTCCATAGAACGAGGGTCATATATCGCTATACCTACCTCCGTTATGGTCAGCTGACTTCGTTCGTATGCCTCTAGGTCAATCAGTATAAGCCGTCGTTTCCGAGGGTATACTAATGCCATATTCCTTTTTAGACGTTCTAGATCGTTCTCATGTTTGAGGGAGAACTTCGTGGTCTCAAAGTATCGCTCAAGCTCCTGCTCATATTGGTCGACCCAACTACCAGAAGTGAAAAATCGCCTGTCTCTCCATAACAATAATCCCCTTCTTATGATATGTGGTTGTAGCATCTTGGGGATGACTTTGATGATGATGACGAATTAAATTTTCACTTCGCACTCGGAAAAACTGTACGACCAATCATTACCCGAAACGTAAAGCAAATCGTTTACACAGTACCAGCACAACATATAATTCGGAAAAACACCTCGTATCTACCTTATGTGTTGATAGAACAAAATATACGCATTCCTCGTCGATTCATCCACATTCAATACATCGGAAGCAGAAACAGCTTCAATAAGAGTGTCATCAATACGAATCCACTCTTCCTTGCCTGGCCCACGGTCAACACGAACATCACATGTATAATGTCCACTTTCCATGGAAGATCCATGATGATAAACAACTCCGATCAACCGATACCGGGGCCCTTCAACTATATTTGCTTGAGGGGAAAAGATTTGGGGGGGTATAGTCAATTCATGTTCGTATGTGATTTTCTTCCTAAGTTTATTGATCCCGGATCCATATCCGTATCCACCGTAGTTACTGGAATATCCATTAGACCGTCCATTGGAAGGAGCGGTATTGTTTGAGCTTGTGGTTGATGCAGTAGTAGTAGATGTAGTAGCAGTTGTGGCAGTAGTGGTTGCAGCTGCCACAGAAGTAAAGGAACTACTTGATCCAGCAGTGGGTGCAGGAGCAGCTATATTGCTGCTGAAATTATCATGACCATTGCCATATCCGTTAACACCTTCAGAACTGTTATCGGAAAATGCAAATCTCTTCAAATGAATGGTCAAGACCTGTGGCAACTTGTCAATAAATGTTTGCTTCAGAACAACCAACTCTTCCTTATTATCCAGAGGCTTGTAGCTTATTCTTTCGATCTTATTTAGGTGAATCAAAGCATCTTCAATGGAATTGCTCTCACTCAAATCTAATTGAATATTCCTGAATGGATCCAACGAAATAGACTTCAGATAACTTGTATTTTTCGATGATTTAGGAATTGTTAAAACACTTCTAAATTGTCCTCCAAAAATATCTGTCAAGGGTGAAGGTTCTTCTTCACCATTGCGTCTAACACTAACATTATTTTTCTTGGATCCAACTTCTGACCATCCATTCTCACCATCATCATCCTCTTCTTCATCACTATCGACTTCGGAAGAATTGTTAGGATTGCTAGTGTTGCTGGAGATTCCTTCCTTCTTAACTAACTTCATTGTGGTCTTCACCTTGTCCAGAAACTCATTGATGTCATCACCAGGGTACAGTTGAATCAACGAATCTACCTGGATAGTATTTAATTCGCCAATACTGCCCATTAACTCTTCCGTCAAAGCATCTAAGAAATATCCCAAGAACTCCTCTGCATCCTCCTGTTGACCCCATTTCAAATGCTGGAATTTTTTATGGGCAATCAACTTGGTATAAAAGGGTTCAGGAGAAACAGACTTCAGAATGTATCCATTGGTAGTACCATTGGTGGGAATCTTGGCTTGAAATTGACTGAATAAGTTTATTGTGGCATCAAGCAAAGGTGTTTTAGATTTGGATTTATCCAAAGTGCCAACGGTCATTTCAGAAACTAATTTAATTAATTTGTTAAGTGGTTCACAATGAAGTAAAACTTGCAAAATCGAGTTCATGTAGCAGATATTTCCTGTATTTGTCAATCCTCTAGGATGTATGTCAAATAAAGGAGTAGATGAGTTGAATATGGAATAATTTGAGTCAAACATCACTCTCAACAAGAGTATACCTAAAGGTTGGGTAGTTTCATTGGAAAGATCAAATGCTTCTGATGAGTGGACGTTTGAGACAACTTGGGCAGGAACAGGAGGGGTTGGTGCAATTTTTTTGGGCTTGGTACTGGTGGTGGAAGTTTTCTTCTTAGCTGCTGGTGTGCTTTGCAATACAGCAGCCCAATTCCGTTGTACTACCAGTGGGCTCGTCACAGTTGACCCAAGTTCCAAACTCTCTGAAGAAATTGAGGTTGTCTCTATTGGATCTTCTTCTTGAGCTATCTCAGTAACAGAATCCAGCTCTTCGCTTGGTTTGGAGAAATATAATGGCCCTGCCCAAGAATTGGGCAATGTAACAACAGTTGAGTTATTACAATAATCTATAATTTTTAAAATTGTGTTTGGATAAACAATTAACCCAGTATCGGTATTCTTTGAACGACTATAGGTTACAAATTGATTCAAATGATCAATTTTAGCATGTTTCAACTCAGTTCTGAATGATTGATGCAGTTTTATGGCTTTTACGGCTGAGTCTCTGGACGTGTTGAAGAAAAGGGGAGGGGTTATGGCTTCGTGGGACTCACTTGGGGTCTCTATTGACTCTTTAGGAGTACATGAAACATTGGGAATTGCAGTAGTAGTAGTGGTGGTGGTGGTTGTGGTAGAAGAAGCTGACACAGGATCAGTTGTATTAACGGGTTCCTTCTCAGATTCCAATGCAAGAGCAGTAGCACTGGTAGAGTTTGATGTAGATATTTTTGAACCGTTTCCATTTTCCTCTTCCATTGGCTTATTAGTGTCATTAATTAACGAAGAAGACCTTGTGCTTTCATTACTGGCTTCCTCGTTTGATTTAGTATCCAATGGAGTATTAGTTTCTCTTGTCGTATTATGCTCAACATGTTTCACCTTATCGTGTGGGGTGGAAGTTTTTTCTTCATTGGTGTTCTTTGCCGAACTAGCTGATGCAGATGACGATGTCGATAAAGATTTACTAACAGCGGCAGGTGTGGATAAATGATTATTTTTTGGAGTTTCAGGGATCGAAACATTAGCTTTCAAACCCCCTGTAATGCTGTCATTAGTAGTAGTATTATAAGTTGCACTACTATTTGTCTTGGTGTCATTATTATCAACAATGTTATTATTATTATTGTTGTTATTATTATTCCTTTTAGTCTTGATTCTGTTGCCGTAACTATTCATACCAGAACCATTGGGTATATTGGATGGTTGCATTGGATAGCCACCATTTGCGGCCACTGCCATGGCAAGTGGGTTGAAGTGATAGAAATTGTAGTATGCATCATATGTTGGGTTTGCCGCTCCACCGCCTGGTATATTCCCCGGAGGCGGCACGGGTATCATGTAGGGATATGCGTTATAATATTGGGGCATTGGTGGCATGGAATGAGGATACATGTAGTTTTGAGCCGAGTACATGGGATATTGCGGGCCGCCAGCACCACCAACGTTATTATTATTATGATTATTATTATTATTATGCATCCCATTCATATTTGTAGGCACATACGGTTGTTGACTTGGATTAAAGGCAGCAGCATCAACACGGAAACGATTTGGACCTGTACTCCTTATACTTGGTTTAGAGTCGTTGCTTTTGGATGAGGTTGTCTTCGCGGAAGAGGAAGATGGTGCGCCGCTCCCACCGCCACCGCCGCCAATAGAGGACGAAGACGACGGAGAGAGTCCAGATGTGGAAGAAGACAGGGCTGTGGATGGCGCTGTAGAGTTCTTGCCACCTCTTATGCTAGTATTATACAGCTCATGCTGTTGATGTGGGACGCTGTGGGTAGTGGACATGTATATGGAAGTGGGGCGAAGCTTGACCTAATAGTGTATAACAATGGTAGGAGACAATAAGATATAAGACACAGATCAGATAACGCTGAACATCAAGTCTTTTAAATGGGTATCGCTTTTTATTATGGAATGGAAAGCTCCGCTAGATGAGTAATACAAAGAGACACCTGCAATGTAAATTCTAAGCAGTATATTAATCTATACGGTCACAACACTTGCTGACCAAATTATGAACTATGTAATGGAAATCAACGATTAATGTTTGGTTAAGTTGGCCGACTGGTGATAGGGAATTTTTGTTCCCACTTGCTGTGATTTCCTTCAAAAAATTTTCTCTTTGTCACGTGACACAAATATAGCCAACTTGACCTCCACCACTCTACACTACGCAGTTGTTAGTAATATTAGAAAAAGATAAGGACGAGGGATAAAATATATGAATATGTATTTGTTAAAGTACATGTATTAGGTACTCTGCAGATGCAATGCTATGTTATGCTCCATCAATATATGTTTATACATTAGCAAATGCTGCCCTGGAGTTAAGGTAACCAGATTAAATTTGTTGGTCGAATATGGCGGTGTTAAGCGGAAAATTTAAAATTTTCAAAGGGCACCGTTGTAGCATATCAAGTACTATACTTGTGGTGGGTATTACAGACATTGGTAATACGGATACGGCTCATAAGAATTCGGTAGTTTGGCCATGGTATAAGCAAATTCTGACCTTCTAATATTATCACTTTTGTCTTTAACTACTCATCATCTAGTTTGTGACCATCCTATTTTCATGATCTTCAACGCTCCTTTTTTTTTCTTCAATTTTCCAGGGCAAATTACCACCACTTGCGTACAACGACCCTGTTCCTGTTGTCTCCTCAAAACCGTGGAATGATGGTATGCATAGCTGTAAAAGAATCAACTGGTAGCACGAGTGCTTTCGTTGTAGATACAATAAGGTTGCCTCTTAAGCGGGTTCAATGCAATAATTAGAAGGGCAAGAAGATGGCTACACATCGGTAGAGACTCTTGAATTTCGGGGTAACTTGGTCGCAGTGTGGTAATCGATCGCACGAGTCGTTGTATAGTTTGGTTTTCAATTGAGGACACCATATCATTTGGTTGTGAATTATTATTTGTTGATCCATATCTTTGCTGACTCATATACACAGCACAAGAGCAGTACCACGTTCTGAGGTCAACAGCATAATATTGATTGGGATGCCATTCCTTTAAGTACACTGGTGTAGTGCTCAGTGGTGCGAAGGTGATCGATTCATTTGTTGCGACTCTCAACCCCACATTGGCCAATATCGCAGAATAAGCCAGATTTTCTTCTTGACGGTGGTAGCACGAAACTAATTGTTTGCGAATGGCGATAGCCACACGTCGACCTGGTTCAAACCACATACTAAAATAGTTCTCAATGTTTCGTGTGTCCCAAGTCCGCACCACGATATTAGCATTATGAGCCAAGATGTCTAAGGCAGAAACAAAAACCTCTCCATACATTTGCATCATTAGTATACTTTGTTCAGGGTCCAATATTGTTATACCCAAACTGGTTTCAATTGGTTGTTGTAGTGAATGATCTGTTGTTCTATTACTCAGTTCCACTTCACGTAATGACTGTACCACTTGATCTCCATGTTTGAGATGATCGAATCGAACATCTTGGGTGCACAGGGCCACCAAATCCTTGTAAATAGTCACTAACTCATTTACTGTAGCCTTTCTGTATAAGGAAGTTGCAAATGCCGCAGTGAAGTGTAATCCCTCAAAGAAATTCGTAACACCCATGAACAGGAGTGAGCAGGTGGACAGTAGGACTAATCGCAGGGTGTTGTTCTACGAGATATATCACTGATACCAATTCCAATGCAAACACTTCGCCCTAACTAACAATAGCTTCAATCGTAGTTGACGTGCTAGACAATGTACTTCGAAAGAAAGTTGTAGTGCGAGTATGTATATTGTTGAAGACGACTTGTGAAATTTGGCGGTCGACCTAAATAATGAGCAAACCTCGAAAATAAATCTAACGGACTGAACGTAAAGTCAACAAAAAAGAGTAACAGCTACCGTGGGAACCCCGTTGAAACAATAATCTTGCTTGGGAACATGGCTAGTTGGTTGAATGACATCACCGAGGAGGTTCTTCGTAATGACCTACACTCGTTGATGCAGACCACCCCGGATGCTATACATGTGATCAACCGTCTCTACGAGTATCTCGGAGGTTCTGAAGTCAATAATAATAAACGACGTAAAATCAGCTCTGAGAGCAACGGCGGCAGTGGCGAACAAGAAAGACTGGACTTCGGACCACCACCGACAATCAGTGGCAGTGGAGGGAACGTTATTAACATTGAAAGTCCGTTAAACCCTGAAGAGATTATTTTTGACATACAACAAGTAAGTTTCTGGTCACCGTTAAGAAAGAAACTTAATTTGACGTTTCATTTGATTGAATTCAATGGAGCTCCTACGCCTATTCTTTCTATAGTGAATCCGTCGACTATGGTTCCTGAGTTTTCACTCTTTAATCTTTCACAAGCAGTCCGTTTGTGTGTCATATTACCAATATTGGGGAACTCCACCAACCCACAGAAGAAAAACGTGGTATCTTTATGTTTTTGGCTTGTGGATGGTTTGGATCCCATTGTGCTACAGGTCAATCTTGACCAGATCAAGAAGCAACTGATCAAACAGGGCAAAATCCCACCTAACATTGAAAATAGTCTTAATGGGAAGACCACAGAAGACGACAATAATCCTTTAAAACTATCACCAGTTCAAGATTTAATAATGGACTACTTTGTAAGACAGTTTCAACTTATTGGGATAGACTTGGTGAATTATTTACCATCATCATCATCTGCGTTGTTCTCTAATAAATATGTTCTTAACACCGACAACGCCATAGCCATGTCTACCAAGGAGAACGCTTCAAGTATGGTCATCATTGAGGCTCATAAAGGTTCCAAAGATGGTTCCTTGGTGTGTTTGGCAGCCAAAGGTGACAGTCCAGCATATATGATCTTTGGGTTTAAAAAGCCTATCATGATATTTGAACGATCAGAGATAATGTCTACATCTTATGCCAATATCACCAATAATACTTTTAGTATTATAATAACTGTTTCTGTTAATGGCGAGGAAAAGACCATTGAGTTTGGTATGATTGACCAGAAATATCACCAAGTGTTGGATGATTTTATCAAGAATGAAGGCATCAATGACGACTCTTTTAACGATGATCTTCGGGAGAAATCAGAGAAGGAGCAGCAAGCACAAGCACAAGCACAAGCTGCGGGAGAAGGAGAAGGAGAAAGAGAAGGAGCAGCTAACGAACCAACGGGTGCTCATGGTGCTGTTGGTGCTGCTGATGATGATGACGAAGAGGGGGATGACGATTACCACAGTGGCCTTGAAGAAGAAGAAAGCGATGTGGCCGAAGAATACGATAGTGACCATCATTCAGACGATGCACACGATAAGGGCAATGAATCAGAAGACTTTGAAGTCGTTGAAATCAGCAGTGACGAAGAGGGAGTAGATAAAATAAAAGAAGCAGAAGAGGAGCAACCTACTTCAGAGACAGAGACAAGTCCAGAAGGCTTCGTATTCACCAAAGCCACAGAGTCATAACAATGATATTAATAATATTGACAATCTCCTACATTATTCTGTGTGTTTCCGTAATAATAAGTATATATAAATTGTGTAAATAAATACAGAAGGGGGAAGGATTCCCTTTTATAAATTTAAGATACCACAACGTGTGTATCATCCCAATAAAAAGAATAATTCTGTCCGATTAATAGCAAGCCTTGAAGCTATTCATTCATAAAGCACCTCATTTGTATGGAGCACCATATCTGTCAAACAATTCAAAGAAATAGGCCTTTTTATCAGCAACATGTCTGAATTCTTCTTGGGTTTCTATGCTAAGATCAAGGAACGCAGCTCTGTCAGCCCTTTGTTCGTTCAATGCACTCAATCTTCTTTCCAACAATTGCCTGTTCAGGTCAACATAAGAGTCAAAGGCTAAATATCCTCCAACAAATGTTCCGACACTCAACAAGTACCCGGGAATTCTATTGATTGAACGGGGGTACACTTTTCCCACAATGTTTACTTGTAACTTTCTGGTCACAAGTCCTAAGAAAGCACTGAATAAAAGTCCTGATGATGATGGCATGCTTTATGTTGTGGGGTTTCAATTTGTTCAGTTCAGGCTTAGTTAGTGTGAAGTTTGGAGTTGCATTTACTTGAACGCTCATTTGCTCAAAATTTTCAAGAAACGCGCTACCGATATATCGGTAGCGCGGACCAAAATAACGTAGTAGTCGTGGATCAACATATGGTGTAGTCGTTGTAACGCAAGTAAGGTACTGTCCTCTTGCAACAAACCCTGCCTCCAGCGATAAACATGGTTTTATGTGATATCCAAAATTATAAGTACAATATTCTTAACCATGGGCTTTTTTTCTTATCCACCCACGAAGACGTATCTTTTTCTCTATGATGCTTTATTGTTATCATTTGTTTGTATTGTTAATTACCATTTGATTAAAACATTCTTAATAAAGCTAAGATTATGATCCTTGCTAGATCCGTCTAAACTCGACTGATCCTATTCATAGTCCCCTAAACTCCATAAACTAGTTTAACTTCCAATTCATATTATAATTGTGTAAGTCACGTGATAATATCATGTTAGCGCACGGACTCGATTGGGAAACGGAATTGTGTACTTATCTTGGTCCAATGTATATTCCGGTCTTATCTCCACAGTTATAATTCCAGTTATAATCCCCCAATATACTTCTTCTTCTTCGTCCCTTTTCTTCTTCATTATCATCACTATGGCCCCAATTAACTTCTTCAGGGGTCACCCCACTACGACGCTTTTGCCTGCACAGGAAATAGCCAAGGCATATTCCCATATCTTGCTTAACAGTTCCTATTTGGAATATGAAAATGATCCACTCAATCAACACCCTTTATCATATGGAACGGACCCTGGAAACTACGATACTCGGAAAGCTATTGCACAGTGGCAGGACAAAAAGTTTGGGCTTGATAAGACATCTCCTACAGACCCTAACACCATTAACTTAACTGCTGGAGCATCTTATGGAGTAGCTAATATTCTTGCTAGTGTGACCAAAGCAGGTTCAATAACCAAACAGGCGTTCATAGTGAGTCCCACTTACTATTTGATCAACAGTTCGTTCTTGGACGTTGGATTCCAGGGGAAACTCACGGCCATTGACGAAACTCCTGGCAAAGAATCCAAGTACGATATCGACTTGGAGTATTTGGAACAACAGTTAAAGAAACACAGTGAAGGCAGCGAACAAGCGTCCACTGTTGATAATGAAATCAATATTGTAAATGATAATTCAAGAGGCGATCGGAAGTACTACCGATTTGTCATTTATTTGGTACCCACATTCTCTAACCCCGGAGGTCAAATTTACTCTGTTGAAACCAGATTAAAGTTATTGGATTTGGCAAGGGAATTCGATATGCTAATTATTAGTGACGATGTCTATGAGTTTCTCGACTATACCGCAAACTCTAAGTATCCCATACCAAGATTCGTTCATTTGGAGAAGCAATCTCCTAATCCCGCCAAAACTTATGGTAATAGTATATCTAACGCTACAGCATCAAAGTTGATTGCTCCAGGATTGAGGTTTGGTTGGCAAGAGACTTCAACCAATAAGCTTTCACAACAATTATCACTCACAGGACCAAACAAATCCGGAGGAACTCCTGGCCAATTAGCTTCTGCTGTAATGCAGCATCTAATTGAATCGGGAAAGGCAGATGAGATTATAGAGCTCTTTAAAGTTGAATATGCTCAAAGAGCTCGTACTATGCTTGAAGCTCTTGATAAACATCTTCCACCAAATCATACACAAGTTTACGGAGGTCAAGGTGGGTACTTTGTTTGGGTCGTTGTAGGTAAAGGAGATCCTTTAGTTAAGTTAGGGAACGTGGTTAAAATACTACAACAAGAAAAGGGAGTGATTATTGCAACTGGATCCAACTTTGAAGTTGATGATGATTTTAAGGACTGGGGCCATTATGCAGTTAGACTATGTGTTAGTTATCTTACGTCAGAAGAGATAGAGAAGGGGATCGAGATCTTTGGTGATGTGCTTAGAAAGGAGTACCCTCATTTGTATGCATAAGCATTTATACCCATATCCAACTGCAGAGCATACTGTTGCCTGATCGGGATAATAAACTGTGATATCTTGTTAAAGAGATGTCCAAGTGAGTCTTCATATAGTCACCTAATATGGAATAGCTACCTCCGACTTTTGACATTATTTCCTAAAAGGGAATACTATCTCCGGTGCAAGAAACTCCAATTAATTGACAGATGTCGGCTTTACGTAATTACTTTGTACATTACGGAAGATAATGCTACATAATATTTAATTCCCAATCAAAGAATGTTCCGAGCCTTAGCTCGGGCTTTAGCTAGCTTATCAGAAGAGACATCTAAATCCGAATGCAACATATCTAGCAATTGGTTCTGCTCTTCAACCTCATTATAGATGGCTGTGCTTATCTGCTTCTGACGAGCAATGGCTCCTCGTAATTGTAAGACCTCTTGATCTTGATTATTCTGAATTTGCTTTTGAAGTTGTAGTAGTTCCTGGCTATTCAATGCCATAGTCTGTTTCGTTTCTTCTATTGGTCCACCTAATACTCTTCTGCCTCCAGGTCTTGATCCACTCAGCAATAATGTATGTCTATCATTTAAATCTTTTTGCAGTGGCTGTTGTGGCTGGAAGCTCTTGTTCAAGTCTTCAGAAAGCAACTGTACGCTTTCCTGTAGTCTAGTAAGCAACGCCTTACGTCTTCTGTATTCATTGGATGACAACTCCTTTTCGACCAAGGTTTTCTGTAGTTTCTCTATAGTAGGTCGAATCAGACGCATCATCTCTTGTCGAATAGATATGGTGTACAGTGTGTCGGTGCTAGTCTTCAATTCATTACCAATGGTTCTTATACGAGAATCCGTCAAACGTACAACCTCTAACCACACAGAACTATCTATATTTATAGAATTGAGATCAACAATATCATTATTATTGCCTTCCCTATTCTGTTGCTTGAATACGGCAGCTGTGAATCTAAAGCTTTGAGGTAGTCTAAGAAACGATCGAACATGGTCGTTGTTCTGGAACTCTGGATCTCGGATCAACAGATTCAAAAACTGTGCTAATTCACGACGTCTTTCTTCTATGAGCAGTTCTGTGTTTAATTTGATCCATCTCTTTGGGGGTAACTTATAAGGGAAATCCGAGCTTTTAATGCCTGCCTCGCTACTGAGTTGTTCCAATAGCTGTTGGAACTCAGAGTACCTTCGATTGACATTGATCTGACGTAGTGGTACCTTCAATTGAATCAGATACTGCACGACTCCGTCTTCTGTTTCCACCGAGGGTATACTAAGTATATCAGACATAATAAAGTATAAGTGCTCAGTAAAGTATTGTGTTCTATACTTTTAATAGTGTTAACAAACCTTGCCGTTACCGTTTGCTTCTCGCCTATCTATTGAGCTGGGCACGACCTGTAAATAAACGGCAACTTTATCTGCAACCCCTCTACGACGGTCACTCAATGGAACTCCACGGGGTAGCAATACAAATGATTAAAATATCATCGACGAAGACTATTACGTTTTACACTCTTATACTACGTTAACTGACCATAAAGATGACACCCCAGTCAGAACAACCCGAGATCGACTCGCGAATGGCTGCAGACCAATTGCACCCAGCCACTCCTCAACCAGTGCGCGACACCAGCAGTAGTGAAGAGCTGCCATTGCTTGGAGATGAAGAACAAGATCAAGTTCGTGCTAGTGCCGCTCGTCGCAGGCAGGCGTATGTTGATCCCGATGACCCCATAGTCTCGCCCATGAACCTCAAATGGATCAGAATCCTCCATTATAGCGTTGGAGTTCTCATGATGGTAAACTTTATAGTACTTCTGGGGATTTTGATTTCTCAGTTCATTGCCATTCCTGGCTTTACAGGAAGAGGGTTATCGTTCACGTTGTTTGATTTGGTAGTCATATGTTTGGTGGCCGATTTCCTTGTGTATTGGAAGTTTACTGTGGCAGGAAAATGGGAAAGAGTAGGAAGTTACATTTGTATCTCTCTATTGGTAATTGATTTGGTGGTGGTATTGACTGTTGGTGGGATCCGTGATGTATATGGATTTTTAGGTGCTGCATTAATTCTTTGGACTCTTGCGACATTTGTATTCACGACTATATGTGACTATAAGGTAGAACAATCCAGGAAGGCTCAAGAGATACGGTATACGGGTAGAGTTGAGAAAAGACGGTCTATAGGCGAGTTATTGGTTCTCTTTTTGAAAGCTATATTGAAATTGGGGTTGGTGTGGTTGGTATGGTGTTTGAGTCTAACATTATATCTTCAAGCATTTGATACTCACATCAAACCTTGGGGCAAATTGATTCCTGTTCACAATAATGAATTTAAGGTTCATTTGGCTTGTTTTGGAGATGTCCATCTGAATAAAACTTTGGTGGAAACTCAATATTCTTCTTCCAAACTCCAACCTATTGTGTTGGTTGAAGGAGGTCAATTGGATTCTAGTGAATCGTTTCAAGAATGGATTGAAGAGTTATATCATTTGAAAAAGATTCAAAGATATTGTATATGGGACAGACCAGGGTATGGGTTTTCTGAAGGAGCTCCATCACCTCAATCATTCAGTATTATAGTTGAGTATCTTAATGAGGCCTTGAATAAGGAAGGAATTGAAGGTCCATTTTCATTGGTGGGATTTGATATTGGTGGACTTTATTCTAGAGTGTTTGCAGGACGCAGACCTGGTAACATTCATTCTATGCTTTTAGTTGATAGTTGGTCTGAAGACTTGTTGAAAACCAGACCATTTGCCGGACTTAAAAACGAAAACAAAAAGGACTTTAGAGGTGTTTTGGAATTTATGGATCCATTGGTTGGTATTAAACTTTGGTTTAGAGGTCTTGCTTCTCCATTTGGAATTCTTCTGAACATTCATTGGTTCTTCCATCCTAAGAAGTACTCGTCTAATTCCAGAATCTTTGGCTCGGAAATGGTCCGTCAACCCAAATACTTGTTAGCAAGATTACAAGAACAAACCACAGCTGCCATCCTATCATACAACGAGGTTGTTGTTTCTGACGTCAAGAGTATTCCTCTTAGTGTTGTATCTTCCGAGTACATGATCAAGAACTCCATCAATTGGGGTAAATGGCAGAGACAATTGACTAGACTAAGTGACCAACCAGTCGAATGGGAAATTGTTGAAAGTGCATCACATTTCTTGTGGAAGAATGCGAAGGGAAGGAAACAGTTACAAGATGTGTTGATACGATTGATTGAGGTATAATATGCTACGATATACTTCTATGTATGTTACGTTAATACTGTGCTTTATATTGTAATACTGTGATTTGCTATGCTTCATACTGTCAAGCAGTAGTGGAATGCTAAGGACTACAGATCGTTGACATTGTGTTGGCGCTACCATGGAAGGCCTTTTCTGCAGAACAATTTAAGCTGGCAAGGGAGACGACAATTCTTGATGTTGATAACACCACTACATCCTAAACATATTCTATATCTGTCGTCTAGAACAATAATAATACTACACGTCACATTCATATCTCTTTATTGGCTACTGCAAACAGTAGTAAAATTATACAAAGGGTGAGCAAAGCATCAAACTTCATCTTCAACTTCATCGTTGGTGACACCTGTCACGTTAGTCATTACTAAATAAGACCTATCACATTGTTACAGGTAGTATGTTAAGCGAAAACGAATCGGAGATGGTTGAAACTTACAGTTCCAAGTCTCCTTTGAAATCAACATCTGGCCGGTCGTCTCCAGCGTTATCTCATTCGCCTTCTCCAATTTCCAAAGGGCCCCCCCTTGGAGTAGAAGGAGTAGAATCAAATACCGTCTCCAACACGAATAACAATATGGACACTGACGAAACCTCAACTGAAACAAACAATAGGTCATCTTCTTCGGATGATCTGACTGAAACGGGTAATGATACGCCGTTACCCTTGGCAGCACCAGCACCAGCGGCACCAGAAGCGCAAACAGAAGGAACAGCCACAACAATATCATCGACTTCAAATGGCAATACTGCGGAAGAACACACTCCGGTGGTGCAAGCTACTTTTGTTGAATCATCATCGGAATCGTCAGCTACACGCAATGTTACTGGCGGCGGATCCAGATCCAGATCATCCAGTAACGTTGCCCATGGGGCCCCCTTGACGGCATCATCAACAGACCATAGGGGTAGGTCAACTAGCATTACCAATATCATATCCAGTACTGCTTTTAGTCGTAGCTCTAGTGGATCCAAGATCAACGGCTTATCAAGGTCAAATACCGCATCCAGTAAGAATGGTTCTCAATCGACCCCAAGAAGAACTTCGTTTGGTAATCTTTTGAGTTCCTTCGCCAATAGCATCAGAAACTCATCTCAAGCTCCTCCTACGAGTGCAGATAGTGATTCACATTCCAATAGAGTCAATTCTCTGTCTTTGTTATCCAATTCAGCAATGAATAACAACGTTGAGGTGGTACCTCCTCCTTCTCAAGGACTGCTATCATCAGGCAACAACGGTATCAACCATATTAATAATGATCACTTATTCATGTCGAATAGTCCTACCATTGCAAATTTGAGTACCTATTCAGCAACTGCTGCAGCAGCTGCTGCCACTACAACTGGTACTAGTACTGTCACAACAACTACTTCTACCGATGGTGTCAATAGAATAGATGAGGAAGCCAGTGTTTCGCCAATTGATGGAACTGATCCAGATGCCACTAGAACTAATATTGACCTCGTTCCTTCTTCTAATTCTAATAGTACTTCGGGTCATCATGTAAGTGAGGGAACTCTGGAGCTTCCAGTAGCTACAGATACCTCCAGAGAACAACAAGATGATAAAGAGTTAACTGATAAAGATGGGTTTTTTTCTGTGCGGTTAACCCCATTAATTGATCATTCATCATCATCCACGGGACTTTACTTTGCTCCAGTGATTCGAAAGATAAAGGCATCTCAAGAGATCCCCATTGGTCGTTACACTGAAAAGAATCGAGCCGCAGCTCATGCTCCTCAAGGAAGCTCTGCACCAATTGTATTCAAATCCAAGGTGGTTTCCAGATCCCATGCTTTATTTCAATGTAATCAAGATGGTCAATGGTTTGTGAAGGATTGCAAATCATCATCCGGGACATTTTTGAATCATGTTCGGTTATCATCGGCATCACAAGAACTGCAACTAATGCCATTAATTGATGGTGATATAATACAATTGGGTATGGACTATCGAGGAGGTACTGAAGATTTATATCGATGTGTTAAAATTAGATGTGAGTTTAATCGGAGTTGGCAACGTAATGTGAATAACTTCAACTTGGAGATTCATAAGAAACTTCAAAGCTTACAAATCACCATCGAAGGTGAAGAAGATCCAAAGAATAATGATGAATGGAATGAATGTGCCATTTGTCTATTGAAGTTGGAGCCTTGTCAAGCATTATTCATCAGTCCTTGTTCTCATTCATGGCACTACAAGTGCATTCGACCAATTATCATCAAGAGTTATCCGCAATTTTATTGTCCTAATTGTAGATCAATGTGTGACTTGGAAACGGATATCGAAGATGAAGAGGAAGAGAATTGAGGTTTATTATCATCATTCATTATCAAATCGTTCTATATAGTTTTATTTCATCTCTCCAAAGTGTATATTAATGGTTCCAGGTTTTTTTGTTTTATCCATTTTTTGTGTACCTACCCTCGTGTTCATCCTCGATATTCCCTCGGAAGTGGGTTGCCTTTTTCATCGCAGCTGGGAGGATAAGAATATGCGGAAGCCACTTGAAATAATGGGTTGCCCATATCCATGTTGGGATCATTCGAAACAGCAGAAGTGTAGCGTTGCTGTTCTGGT
Organism: Lizanozyma spartinae; assembly: GCF_019049425.1. Taxonomy (NCBI): domain Eukaryota; kingdom Fungi; phylum Ascomycota; class Pichiomycetes; order Serinales; family Debaryomycetaceae; genus Lizanozyma; species Lizanozyma spartinae. The sequence goes on from NW_025065054.1 coordinate 588,485, forward strand.
ATTGCCGAGGCACCAGGAGTCTGAAGAAGTTGTTGTTCACTGAACTGTTGGAATAAAGTAAACGGAGAAAGTATCAGTTTTGAACCATGAAACTGTTGAATACTATTTTGGTCCACTTCCGGTTGAAAGTATTGAGCATTTGACTGCTGTTGCTGTTGCTGCTCTACAACTTGATTTTCAAAAGAGAATAAGCTATAATTAGTGGCTGGTGGTGGTGGTGGTTGATGAGAGTCCATAATCTGTTCTTGTTGTTGCCTCTTCTCTGTTGTTGTCTGGATTTCTTCTTCCGTTAGCTCGCTTATATAGCCTCTGGTTGGCAGCACTTGGTTCTGGATCACCTTCTCGACTCTTTGATATAACTTCACTGGTAAGGTAATATCGTTCTTTAATTTGTGCACCAACATGAACACTTTATATAACGAGGCGAACCCCTCGGAACTCATGGTCGTGGTTAATGAGTCCATAAGACCCAGCGCAATCTCCAAGAGCTTAATACAAACTCCGGGTCCATTGCTTTCAAATGCAAATATCGTTAACGAAGACGTTTCTTCGATGAAGTCACGTGCGATCTTGATGGGGTACATGATGCTAAAACAGTTATTGTCGTTTTCATCACCCACCAAAAGTCCACAGCGTCGGGTCACGTGCCATGCCAAACACATCATCCAATATTTACTTAGTAAGATGTTAAGTTTTTGGATTTCAGGAGTTTGAGAGGTCACCAGAATGTTTGTGAGTTGGTCTTGAACTCTTTGGATCCAATTAGGTCCAGACGGCCCACCATCAGAACTGGCAGCAGAGATGATCGAAGACATGGAACTATTGGCCAAGGATTTAGAAGTAATCATCTTATCAAAAAACCGTTTATCGGGAATCGCAAACACCTTCACCAACTCCGAGAACCCTCGAAGTAAGGCAGAATATTCTTCGTCTTCCAACTCCGGGTACGGGATTGCTACGTCCAAGATCACGGGCAAATTATCTGAAATACACATGAACCTTTCAGTAACCAAAAGCATATAGTAGATCTTTCGTAATCGGTGGCCCTCTGCCGTTGGTAAATCGTCGTAGGTTTCAGGATTATGTAGACCCATGATTTGTGCCATAGTTATGGCTTCCCGTAAGTAAACCATTGAAGTAAGAAGCCCCAGCTTTATGTTCACATAATGAGCATACAAAAAGAAGGAAGTCAAGAGGGCCTCCGCACTAGGACGTTCTCTAAACTCCGTCATGGACCTGGACCTAACACATTCTTCAGCAAATTGGCTTCCGGTAATCTCAGTAGGTAAATTCAAGAGCTCTGCCTTGGTGGTAAGAAAGGTCACTTGGGAATCGATAGCTGCAGCAATGGCACAACTTAAAGCGTATGCTGGAATGTTACTTTGAGTAAGCACAATCTTAGTCGAATCTATTTGGGTTGTCTTTGTTAGCTCAGCGACCAAGTGAGCCACAGATACCACGGGCCACACCCCGTAGTACCATGTTTGAAATACCTGGAGAAACGGAAGCAACATGTCTATCGTCAAGGGCAGATGTACTGAAGCGGTACTCTCCGCACCAAACAGCTGCAGCAGCAGCAGGTTCTGATTGCTGAAGTGGTCAGACGAATCGTCCCTGGTCATCATGTCAATGACTTCTCTTGTTTTCCTACGCAAATGTTTAGGTCCACACCGTTTCCGCATACGGTTATTGGTACACGGAATGCTATGGGCAAGGCACTTGGAACAAGGCCTTTTCTGGTCACATTTGACCTTTCGAAACGAACAAGCATCGCACGGACTAAAATACTTTGATCTCGCCTTTCGGACTCGCTTGGAAGGAGGAGATTGTGATGACAAATCTGAGCATTCTTGATTACTATTATTTGCTTCGACTTGTGGTTGGCCCTGGCTTTCATCGGGAGCTTGGCTCAGTTCCGATCGGCCAGTACCAGTCGGAGACGTTTGTATGGGGGGCGATACAAGTTGGTGCTGATGTTGATGAGGTTGTTGATGCTGTTGATTTTGGTCTTGTCGGAGAAGATGATGCTGATGCTGTTGTTGATGCTCGTATTGGGGTTGCGGCTGTGGTTGCGATTGCGGTTGCGGTTGCTGTTGCTGGTGCTGCTCAAGCTGGTGCTGCCGCTGTAAATGCTCCTGGTGTATTCTGTTGAGTTGCAGTAGTTGGTACGGCTGTTGCTCTGCCAAACGTTGCTCATGTTGATGCAACTGTTGCTGGCGGAGTTGTTGTTGTTGTTGTTGGAGATGACGGATCCGATCGTTGTGTGATTCAAACAGCATTTGTAGTTCGTCCAACTGATTCTGGTTCTGGTTTTGACGGCGGTGTTGGATTGTTGGATTTGTCCGATGAGTCCGCACTGCGTTGGAACCGTCCTGGCCATACAGTCGTTCGCTAATACTTGAAGTGGTTGAGGGAGTCGAATTCGCACTATCCGATGAAGTGTCGTTCCTAAGATGTTGAACCATGACGACTCAAATTATTGTATCAGGGACTAACTAGCTTTATCATGGACTAGCCTACGGCTCGTTCCCACTGCTATACGGTAATAGAGGGAAACCAAATGTTAAACGTAAAAGCCGTCCCTGTGTTTTAGTATTGTGTGAGACGGAGATCAGAAATGATTACACTTTAGTTTTTATTTCAACTTTTTGACCAAACTTTCTATTCGCACGCCGCAAGCAATCCGGGGGAGGGGGAGGGGGAGGGGGTATATATTATGTGTGGCTGAATGGACTGAACAAACGTTAAACGGAATTCCTCTAATCTAGTATATATTCTGAATGAATATAAAAGGAGACTATCCAGTTTAAGATAGCGGTGCCAAATTCATTAATAGAAGGCTAAGCTATTTAGCCTGACCTACAGCCACTTATTCTTCATGGATACCTACACTCCATATGAATAGTTAGCCGCATATAGCAAAACTTTTGGTACGAAGGGAGGTTTACAAGTGCAATGGTTTTCAATTCTTCTACTAACTTGGTCCCGTCCATAATTCTTATGGCTACCATTGGACTGAAGCTAGTTAGTGTAGATTCAACTCCTCTAACGATTTGCAGTTCAATGCTGGAGCGATTTTGTGATGGCTTGTAGCCTTAAATCATTCGCTATTATTAAGGCCTTACATTATGTTCGTAATCGTCACATGATTCACGGAACTCAAACTAGTCTACGACCGTATATATATACGTATCTCCTGCATTAACGTTTAAAGCCTTGAACCCACAATTAACTGCCCGATGTACGAGGTACATTATGCTAATTTACGGGTATGGAAGTGCACTCATAACCAGTATTTTCCACACTTCCTTATTTCCGTTAATGAAGTTAGGTGCACCTGTAAACTGGAAATGCTCCTATTGGTGGTCTGTTGTTGGCATCCACCAATGAGGGGAATTGAAATACTTCCTTTCAACCATCGCTTACTTCTAAATCCGATGAAGGGGTTTGTGCGCACTTTTGTTGAGATTTTACGCGCGTCTTTTGTGCCTGGTGGAACACTTTTAGGTGCAATAGGTCTAGCCCAGAATATTCTTAATAACGAAATATCAAATAGTTGCCAATTAACTATGCTGGATTATACTACGTTACATTTTACTTCGTTAGTTATCAATTCTTACTAATGGTATAAGAGGTGATAAGATGTCAATAATTGTAATAGGTTTGTGAGACTCACAAATTATTTGTTCTGGTTTAAATAAAGTATCATATTATCCTTAAACTTATCTGAAGTGCTTGAAGGTAAAAAAAAAAAAAGAAATAAAATTGCCTGGTGGAATACTGAGTCAAGTTCTCTTTCTTGTTGTCTTGTTGATTTTGATAAATCTATTGATGATTTTAATAAAGAGTACGCACAAACGATTAACTTCAGAGAAACCATGAAACCCATCGGCTGACCAAAAAAGAAACAAAAAGGAAGTTTATACTAATGGTTACCGAGTCTTAATTTCTTTCAAGTAGATTTTGATATTCAAAGTTCGTTATTCTGACAGAATGAGGAGAAAACTCAAGTGACTAGTAGTAAAAGAATACTTTTTCTAAGTCTTCTGATAAGTATTTCGAATATTAACACAAAAGTTAATCAAGACTGATTATTCCGATAACAAAATTAGACATGAAGAGAGGGTGATCTAGCGGCTGATCAATAAAAGTATTGAGATGGGTTTGGTGTAGCAAAACAGATGTTCACAATCACAAACTATTAGAAATTTTATTAGGACGATTATACGTTTCGCTAACTGATGAGAAATTATCAGTAATCACAATCAAGCAATTGCTAGAATGAATAGATATTAAAGTTTTCCTTTGCCAAAGTTTATGCTGCAAAGCTTAAACTATTCCGGAGTGTGCGATATTCCACTGAAATACTTCCCAACCCTCTTTATAAGTGGCTCAAATAGCGCTACTATAAAACCTCTTATTGGTATCGAAGATTATTAATAGTATATATAGGCATAGTGCCTCTAGTTAATTTATGCATCGTGTATTATATAAATTGTGAGTTTCACAATCAAATTGAAGCGTTCGAATTTAACCAACTGGCACAAACGAGTCGAAAAGAAATCTAGAAGCAGGTAGTGGGTCGTTAAATGTTTAGTTAAATTGGTAAAATATGCTCAATGTAAGGAAATTCTAAGAAACTCACAACAAGAATGACATAAGAACAAATCCAATTGATGATAACCCTACCTTCAATTTAGAACTGGAATTTGCTACACTGATTGGTGCAATACTGGAAGGTGTTCCTGATGAGTTTATAGCGGAAGAAACAAAAGTGGTAGATCCAGTTCCAAGGCCACCAGTAGAACCACCAGTAGAACCACCAGTAGAACCACCAGTAGAACCACCAGTAGAACCACCAGTAGAACCACCAGTAGAACCACCAGTAGAACCACCAGTAGAACCACCAGTAGAACCACCAGTAGAACCACCAGTAGAACCACCAGTAGAACCACCAGTAGAACCACCAGTAGGTCCTGTAGCTCCAGTACCATTGGCTGCACCAGGTGTACCAGCTGCACCGGTATCATTGGCTGCACCTGTTGCACCAGTACCATTAGCTGTACCTGCTTCTCCACCAGCAGTAGTTCCAGTAGGCTTACCAATAACAGCCATAGGTGCAGTTCCTTCACCAGCGCCATTACCCTCAGTTACGATGGTACCAGCAGTGGCACCAGCAGCACCAGTTCCAGTAGCAACGGCGGCAGTTCCAGTTGCAGCGCCAGCAATTGTACCAGTTGTACCTCCTATGGTAGCTCCTGCAACAGTACCACCATTTCCAGCACCAGTACCAGCGGCACCATGGCCAGTAGCACCTTCAATGGCACCTCCAGTAGCAGAAGTATCGAGAGGAACTGTAGTATATAATGTGGTCATCTTACTCAGTGTGTAAGTAACAATTGGTGATACAACAGCAGTGGTAGGTACGACAGTACATTTGTGGTCCAGGCACAGAGTAACAGTCATTGTCACAGTTGAAGCACTAGGACATGGAACAGTAGTATAAATTGTGGTTTCTTTACCTGAAATGGTAGTAGCGATAGGAAGAACTGTTTGAGATCCAGTTTCTGTTTCGCAAGGAATTGTAGTGTATAATGTGGTTATCTTACTCAGTGTGTAAGTAACAATTGGTGATACAACAGCAGTGGTAGGTACGACAGTACATTTGTGGTCCAGGCACAGAGTAACAGTCATTGTCACAGTTGAAGCACTAGGACATGGAACAGTAGTATAAATTGTGGTTTCTTTACCTGAAATGGTAGTAGCGATAGGAAGAACTGTTTGAGATCCAGTTTCTGTTTCGCAAGGAATTGTAGTGTATAATGTGGTTATCTTACTCAGTGTGTAAGTAACAATTGGTGATACAACAGCAGTGGTAGGTACGACAGTACATTTGTGGTCCAGGCACAGAGTAACAGTCATTGTCACAGTTGAAGCACTAGGACATGGAACAGT